>NC_136490.1:137157608-137477608 GCF_053919585.1 Euprymna scolopes | reverse complement strand
CTGAAGAATCCCGAAAGGATGAAACACTAGTGTCTGTAGGTATTTAATAATTATAGTAAAAAAATAATTATATATATATATATATATATATATATATATATATATATATATATATATATATATGTGTGTGTGTGTGTGTGTGTGTGTGTGTGTGTGTGTAATCTTTTAATAATTTATTTTTCAATATTTCATTTTCTTTAAGCGCTAAATCTTTCACTTGGCTTTGATTAGTAGTAGTGGTGGTAGTGGTGATGGTGGTAGTCGTAGTATCATCTATTATAGTTTGTATATATGTATATATTTGTCATTATGTGTGTCTATGTATATGTATATATATATGTGGGTGTGGATGTTTCTGTATGCTTTCTTATGTATGTATGTATGTATGTATGTATGTATGTATGTATGTATTATGTAAATGTGTATATTTATCTTTGCCGCTTTTTATCATTATCGGTATGTAATTGATATCATCATTCATATCACTATCACTATTGCTGCTATTATGTTTATTTCTATTACTATTTTTTACTAGTAATATCTTGATAACTATTATTATTATTATTGACATTTTTATTATCGTTTTTTATTATTATAATTATGACTAAATGTGTTACTATTATTATTAAGATATTTATGATTATTAGTGGTTTTACTGTTGTTTTATTATTATTATTATTATTATTATTATTATTATCATTATTATTATTATAGTGAAACTAATTGCAAAGTCGAAACTGTATGGAGGAAATCTAATGAAAGCAGTAAATGCATGGGCAGTCAGTGTTTTGAGATTCAGTGCGGGAATTTTAGAACGGTCTGACAAGGATTTGCATGCCATGGATATCAAAACAAGAAACGTTTTAGCAATGTTTGGTATATTTCACATTCGAAGTAGCGTAGTAAGGCTGTATCAAAAGAGGAAAGATGGTGGGAGAGGATTGAAAAGTGTAAAAGATTGCGTTAGAACCGAGGAGATGTCGTTGAAGGAACATGTGGTTAGAAGTGGGGAGTGGATGCTTAAGGTTGTGGCCAATGAAGTGGAGGTATGTGAGACCAAGGCTGCTTATGTGAAACGTATGGATAGAGAAAGGGCAGAGGAACTGGCTGGGAAGAAAATGCATGGAAGGTTCTTCCAGAATATAGCAGAAGTGGCTGATGAAAGATCATGGCAATGGCTTAAAGCTGGGTATCTGGCTAAGAGTACTGAAGCTTTTGTTTGTGCAGCAAAAGAGCAGGCATTAGGAACACGATTGTTCAAAAAAGTGGTTCTAGGAAAGGAAATTGCCGCAGAATGCCGGATTTGTGGTAAGACCTCAGAGTTAATTGCGCACCTTGCAGCAGGGTGTAGTGGACTGGCCCAGAGAGAGTACCGCAAAAGACATGATCGCATGGGACTCCGGACATATTGGGAGGTGTGTAAGAGGGTTGGGGTGAAGTGTACTGGAAAATGGTTTGAGGAGGTGCCTGATGAAGTGAGAACAAGTGAGGATGGCAAGGTAGAGGTATGGTGGGACAAAAGTGTCATAACGACCAAGCAATTGGAACATAATCGTCCGGATTTGGTCGTCATTGACAAGTTCTCAAAAAACTGGCAGATTGTAGACTTCTCAGTACCCTGGGACAGGAATGTGAGAGAGAAGGAGAATGACAAGTGGAGCAATTATGCTCGATTGGCCTTGGAGATAAGGCGTATACACAGGGTTAAAACACAAATAATCCAGGTCGTAGTTGGTACACTAGGAGTAGTATCAAGTCGTCTGGAAGGACAATTGAAAAAACTACAAATCCCCGATGTTTTAGGCGGCCTTCAAACCTCTGCAATTATAGGTACCACCAACATCCTTAGGAAAACCCTTGATCTTTGAAGCTCCTGATTTGAAGCCGGGATTAAGGGAAATCCTTTGGAAATGAATCCCATCCCTTTCCAGAGAGACGTTCATAAACGAAATCAGAATAATTATTATTATTATCGTTATTATTATTACATATGATCATTAACTATACTATTATCATCATTACTTTGCATTTATTATTATTATTATTATTATTATTATTATTATTATTATTATTATTATTATTATTTTGTCATCATTATCATTATTACAGAAAGATTTGTTTCGGTCTGTCTAGACGATATCCGGTTAGAGTAATATAACCTTTTACGGGCTGTTTTTAAGCCTGATCTTAATTCTTTAAAATTTAATCTGAATTCACTTTTTCTAATTAAGCCGGCGATGAAAGTTGACAAGCTGTTTTTCTCTTCTTTTTATTTTTCGATCCCATTTGACTAGAGATCAACTTTGGCCTACTGCACTGTCCGAAATAAAACAAACAATTTCCATTATTTCAGTCGCTTTGAACACTTTCCATCTGGACTATATCCATTATTACACTGGACTTTATTTTAGACTCTATCTTCTCTAATGAACCATTTTTGCCTTTCGGATTACCTTTTAATTTCATTACTTATATATATATATATATATATATATATATATATATATATATATATATATATCTTCTTCTATCTATATATCTATAAAAACAGAGATGTGTGTGCCACAGACGATTTCTGATTGGTTAATCCAATAATCACATCTCCTAAAAAACTATGGTTCGTAGGCTCTTACCTTTACCATAAAATATTATGGCTTGATTTATTGTCCATCTTGGAAGGGTTTAATTTTTTCCTAACTTGCGATTTACAAATTAAAAAAATACGAAACTTACAATCTAACAATCGAACCTCCGACATCACGGCCGCCATTATGAAACTAAACCAAAAAAAAAAAAAAAAAGCGCCTTCACTCGTGGTCTTTACATTTCGGGTTTGGGTACTTGTGCGGTTTTCCATTGACATTAAAAAATGGAAATATTTAAAAAAAATATATATATATTGTACGTACTCGTCATGGGATAAAGTTTTCCTGCAGAAAAAATCACGTAATTTCATCAAGTAGTTATTTTTTTATAGCGAAAAAAGAAAAAAATCAACGCTACAAGCGAGTCATTATTAATTAAACAGAAAGTTCAAGTAGGGGGATTTCCCCATTTTTTTTTATAGCGAGGCCAAATTTCGCGAATTTGGCCTTTTTTTAAAGCAGTTTGGCCTTCAAATTTCTGTTTGGCCTTTTTCTTCACCGATGAAATAAAAAAAGCAAATAAAAACAACGCAATAAAACTTTTAAAAATACGGCACACTTTTGTTGTTCTTGTTTGTTTTTTTTTTTGGTAATTTTCCTTATTTTTTTTATTTTTTCAAGATAATACTATTAAATGGACACTATTATGCCAAATTAGCCCCCTCCCCCGAAAAAAAATGCACAAAAATTCGAGATTTAAGGTTTTGACGAGATAATTTAGCGAATTGTCCGGACTATTGCGAGAGAACCATCCATTAGTTTTTCCTGAAATTTTGCCACAAATTGTATTTCAATAAATAGATGTGCATAGTAACAACATTTTTTAGCCGAAAATTTCCGTTGCGTCCCCAGATTTCATCGGTGAAGAAAAAGGCCAAACATAAATTTTGAAGGCCAAACTGCTTTAAAAAAAGGCCAAATTCGCGAAATTTGGCCTCGCTATCAAACGATTTGACCTTTGAGAACTCTACCAAACTCCTCCTACAATTTTGGGTCTAAACACGTGATATTTTAGATATAGATTCCTTGGACATGGATCTAACTTATTACCTTTACTTGATCCCTAAACAATAAATGTTAAGAAGTCATAATAGGGGTCAAAGTTTAAAAAATTGACCGTTTTTTTTTCTCAGCATTAACCTCAAAACACCTGGGCAACGCCGGGCACCGATTGCTAGTATATATATATATATATATATATATATATATACATATATATATGTGTGTGTGTGTGTGTGTGTGTGTGTGTGTGTGTGTGTGTGTGTGTGTGTGTGTGTGTGTGTGTGTGTGTGTGTGTGTGTAAATATCTACATCCGTATTTCATCCTTGCAGAATCATCAGTTAAAGAAATATTTCATTGCTTTGGATTAGGTTTTATAATACACGACCGATATACAGTGTGCAATAGTTTTACAAGAAGTAAAGAAACTTGGAACAAGAATAAACATATGTGGATTATATTACTGCTTTCTATTTTCAACGAAATTTGATAATGTTTGAGTATATAAGTATTTTCTTTCATTTCTTCCTAGATTGCTAATGGCAGTATAAATTAACAAAAGTCATGGCTGTTCAAGACGGACATTCATATGCTTCTATGATGGCCTACACTTCTCTCAGTCATGGCCATCTTTATTAGTATCGGCAGACGTGAACATGAAATCCTGTCGTATAATGGAGAGGAAAATAGGCGCCGCGAATTAAATTTATTTTCTCGCGTGATATTTTGAAGCGTAATTACTCGACATACAAGCCAAATAGTTGCTGTAAGCCATGCAAGGCGTTCATTTATTTTTGAATAGGTTTATGTTGCATCAGCTTTGCATAATTCTTTTGTGATACGTCTTGTGGCTTTAGATTTCAGACATGTTGTCCTCTTCTTTCGTGGTTGGAATCCTCTTACCGATTAATCGATGACTATTACCGCTTTGTGACATCTAAAATATTAATTTACAAGACGTTTTAGCCTATTAGAAACGAGCAAAAGTTATAACCTGTTTACTTATAAATAATGCTTTATGCTTAATTGATAGTTGAATATGGTTAAATTTGTGCTCATTTTTCATTAAATACTAATCCCTAACTTTGAATAGAACAGATACCAAAATACATAGTTCGCTGCATCATATCTGTACAAAGTTTCAATCAGATTGACCCAGTGGTTTCCGCGAAAAGTGCTAAAGTAAATGTATTATTGCGGTAATTAATTGGTATTAATCCATATTCTCCCCTAATTGTGCATTGAATGGATACCATAATACTTAGTTCGCTGCATCTTATCATAACAAAGGTTTGTGCAAAATTTCAGCCAAATCGGCTCAGTATTTATTTTAATTACATTTCCACCCCAAACAAGGCACATTGCCACTTTGGTGTAGGGGGTTACTATCAAGGGAAACAGTTACTGGGGTGCTATGTAGGGAGTTGTGCAGCAAGATGTCGGTTCACATTACACTTGAACTTCTGCATGTCAGTACAGTTGGAGAAGCAGGGACCTCGAATGGAATTCCAAACTCTAACGTTTCTGGGGAAGAAACTACTGGAGTAGAAAGCTCTTTTACATCTAGATATCTCTACTGTGTGGGGCGGGATTTAGCTGCCTGTCGGGTTTGTCGAGGGTGTTTACGTCGTGGGGGCACAAGTGTTTGCAGTTCGTCAGAGCATTCACCATTAAAGTACTTGTAGAACAGGCAGAGGGATGCAACATTTCGTCGATTGGACAGAGGCTGAAGCTTAGATGACAGTTCAGGACCTATCAGATTGGCGACTCTCTTTTAAACCTTGTCTATGAGCGAGAGACTAGTAGCAGATGCACCAGCCCAAATTTGACAGCAATACTCCATACGTGGGCGAAGTGTTGCCTTATAGAGGTACAGGATACTTTCGGGTGTTAGTAGTTTTCTAGCACGGTAGAGAGAGACTACCTTCTTCGCAGCGCCCCTGGCAATGCTTTCAATGTAATTGTTCCACCTCATGTTTCCTGTGAACGTTAGGCCAAGGAGTTTAAAAGATGTACTTTCAAATAAAGAGTCACTGGCCATTACTATTGGTGGCAGAGAAGGTTTCTTGTAAGTATTGAAGGAAACAAGTTTAGTCTTGGCAGCATTGAATATGACCATCCATTTTTGTCTCCATTCCACTACAGATTGGAGGTCATCCTCTAGTATTTCTGCCATTTCTTTAGAGATGTGTTCATTTGTTTGTCTGCCTATTATAGAGTGTGGTGTCAACAGCATATATACGCATCTCAGAGGCAATTTTGTCGGGGAGGTCATTTATGAATATTAGGAATAATAGAGGTCCAAGGATAGACCCTTGGGGAACTCCCGCATTTATATCATATTGTTTTGATGTACGACCGTCGAGGACAACCTGGATTTTTCTCTCATCTATTTCTGAGAAAAATATGGAACGGAAAGACAGAGTAAGAGAAACATAATATAGATAAACTCAAGAGCAACTATTGAACGCTGATGTGTTATACGTCTATTTGAGCTGAGTTTGTTAATTACTTTATGATAGGATGATATTTATGCATGATAACTTCATCTCTTTCAACTTGTTTTAATATATTTAAAAAATACGAGGATCGTTCCAAAAGTAAAGTCTTCCATTTTTAAAATTCAAAATGTTAAAGAGCTTTCAAGACGGCAGTGGTATCATTATAACGAGCAACATTTTGTCCCCCAGAATTGTTTTTTCTACAAAGTCAGCACTATTCTCAATGCACTTTTGCCAGCGAAGAACGATGGCTGTGCAATGGCGTCCGGAGCGTGAGTTGTCATACGAGGGTCGTTCCAAAAATTAAAGCTTCCTGATGTATTTCTCCAAAATGTTTAACAGCTAGGAAGATGGAAGTGGTGTCACTAAAACGAGTGGCCTTTTGTGCTCCAGAATATGTAGTTCTACATAGTCCCCACCATTTTTATTCCACTTTTGCTTGAAATTCAATGACATATCTCTGCTTCTAATACACGGGGCTACTTTTTTGGTCTTACGCAGTCAATATCTGCAACAGAGAGGGTAAACGTTCATGGCATGAATGCATAAGTCCATTCATCATAACAAAGCAATTTGTAAGCGTCTATAATTCATTCGGACGGAATAAAAAATAGGAGGCATTACTTTTGGAACGCATCTCGTAGTTTCTTGTAGCAAACGATTAAAACACACCTTAAAACAAGTCTGTGTCTTTTCTGTGGTTGGTCATAGTTGGGAGGATAGAATAAATGATATTAAAACTTTCGTTACAAGTGACTAATTATGTTGATTTTCTCCAAAGACAAAAGTTCTTTGTTTGTATGAGACGTTAGGAATTTTAACTTCATTATTGCATGTGCGCTTCCTTTTTTTTCTCTTTTTTTTTTCGGAGATTTTTTTTTCTTCCTTTTTCTTAGTAAATAAGTTTTTGCCAATTTAAAATTTCATTTTGAAAACGAGAAAAAAAAAATAACTGTTTTTAAAAATATTTATTTATAACAATAACGAGCTTTGCTTTGTATAATTTGATTCCACCTGTCAACGAGCTTATAAATTTGTTTTAGGTCTTTCTATGATAAATGAATCTAACTCATGTTCAACCTCTTCTTGTGATGTTAATTGAAGAGAATCTAAATGGTTTCGTAAAGGTCTCTCTGTACAGGTTTCGTAAGAAGAACCTGGCATGCAGATACGTTTCCCTAGAAGTAAACTCTAACCAAATATTCAAAACGTATAGTATTTTTTTTTTTTACAAAGGCATCACCACATTATCAAGGCCCAGAGGCCACTCAAGGATAAGGGTTAAAGAGTGTACAGTAGAAATTGGTCAATATAGTAATCATTAGTAATGAAAATTTGGTAAATTTAATAACTTATATGGAACGGCTCATCAAGAACTTATTTACTTTAGACTTGAACACATCCATATTGTAGTCAGCCGGAAAGCAGGAAAACGGAAGACAATTCCACAGGCGTGCAGTTCTAAGAAAGAAGCTTTGTTCATGGAATCTACGTTTAGGTTTAGGCACAGATAAAGAGTGGGGGGAATTATTGATAGTGTTTACAGCTAGACGAGCGTTTCTTGTGAAAGTTTGGCGAGGGGGCACCATAGATTGAAGCTCAGTTGAACACTTTCCATGAAAATAACGATACATCAGAGACAAACTCGCAACATCTCTTCTGTGAGATAGAGGTTGCAAGGAGGAGAAAAGGACATCTCCGGCAACCCAAATAAGATCTCCTCACTGTGGCTAACCCATATTTGCTTTTAGGATGAATGGTGCATCTTCTCTAAGTGATGTTACCTAAAGCAATAGCACAAAGTTAGATACTCCACCAGACTAGATAAATTCTTGTCTTAGAATCCAGTAAGATCAAGAAACCAAAACAAAAGATATACTACAACATATTAAAATGGTTGATTAGGGAGAGGAAAATTATGTTCTCAATTTCGTTACTAACTGATTGTTTGAGAGATAAAGAACTTTAATGGAACATTTGAATATCTATGTATCTCATATAGAGTTCAAATGTTAACCCCATGTTGTGGGTCCCTTGATTTCTGAGAACTTCGACTGAAGTCAAATAAAACAAAAAAGTGATAATCTGAGAGGTCTAGGTCAGGAGAATATGCAAGATTTCCAAACCAAATTATCTTACGATATCATTGATCGTTAGTGCTGCGTGAGGACGAGCGTTATCATGATGGAAGATGACTTTCTTTCTGTTAGGGTCAATTTTTCGCAAACATAACTCAATCCAAAAACTGATGCATATTATAGCATTTATTTGGCGTGATTAAAAGATATAGAAAAAGTTTCTTTGAAACAAACCTTGATTATCCCAACGTTAGGATAATAATAGAATCTGTAGTAGAATATTGTTTAGAAAGTAAATAAAATTTTTATAAATTCCGGTTTACGGCTATCCAAATTCAATAAAATAGTGTTTTTTAAGTTAAAAACATCTCCCTTTTTTATTGCTTTTTCAGTCCAAACAAAGCAAAATTTGCAGGAATACTATGTAGCGAGCTGAGCAGCAAGATGTCTGTTCACATTACATTTGAACTTCTGTAAGTCAGTACAGTTGGGAAAGCAGGGAGCTAAGAGGGAATTCTGATATCTAGTAGTTCCAGAGAAGAAACCATTTGAGTGATGCAACTAGAAATCTCTACAATGTATTGGTGGAATTTTGCTGCTTGTCAAGTTAGTCAGGAGTATTAGTCAAGTTAGTCAGGTGTACAAAGGTTTGGAGTTCGTCAGATCACCTTCCATTAAAATACTTGTAAAATAAGCACAGGGTTGCAACATTTCGTCAGTAGGATAGAGGTTGAAGTTTTGTTGACGGTGTGTATTAGGTTGGTGACGCTTTTTTTTAATCCTGTCTAGGAATGAGATACTAGTAGGAGATGCACCAGCCAAAAGTGTGGTTTTGTAAGGGTACATGATACTCTCAGGCTTAAGTAACTTTCTAGCATGGTAAAGAGAGCCCACCTTCTTCGTAATGGCATTGGCAATGCCTTCGATGCATTTGTTCCAATTCATGCTCCATGTGAACGTTAATCCAAAGAGTTTGAACAAAGAGCTTTAAGTTAGTGCATCATAAATCATAAGCACTTGTCTTTTACTTGATGAATGAAGATGAATAAAGTATAGTGTATTATGTATGGATTTAGTCTTTGTTATTGAATTGTCACCAATTTAGTTATGGCTATATATAATTCCATTGCATATTTGATGATCCTGACGTGATCCAGGGTTAATCGTTTTAGTTAGTCTGCATAGCTTTATAATACTTGTAAAATAGGCACAGCGATGCAACATTCCATCAACAGGACAGAGGTTGAAGTTTTGTTGACAGCGAGGGATCTATTAGGTTGGTGACTCTTTTTTTAAATCCTGTGTAAGAGTGAGAAACTTGTAGCAGATGCACCAGCCCAAATGTGGTAACAATATTCTATGCATAGACGAATGGTGCCCTTTTAGAGGGACAGGATACTTTCTAGCAAGGTAGAGAGAGCCCACTTTCTTCGCAGCAACCTTGCCTTTTTCGGTTGCATACCGGTTAACAAGATAAATGTATTTACATAACTACTATTTTGTCCATTTCGTCATTGTATAGACATTTTCTCTAAATGACTAAGAAACGAACTAAGAAAGCAGCCTCTGTCGACCTAATACATCTGTACTTTATGTTAATATAATTCCTTGTTATTCACATTCTGTTCGTGTTATTTCTTATGACCCTTTAAGAACACAAGAATGATAATATCAGTCATGGCTCACGAGGAAGAAAAGAGGATAATGACATGGCTATATCTGGTATGTAGCTGCAAGTACTATTTAGCTAGACCCAAAATATATCTATAACTTTAAACTATAGCTAGACCCAAAATATATCTATAACTTTAAACTATAGCTAGACCCAAAATATATCTATAACTTTAAACTATAGCTAGACCCAAACTATATCTATAACTTTAAACTATAGCTAGACCCAAACTATATCCATAACTTTAAACTATAGCTAGACCCAAACTATATCTATAACTTTAAACTATAGCTAGACCCAAACTATATCTATAACTTTAAACTATAGCTAGACCCAAACTATATCTATAACTTTAAACTATAGCTAGACCCAAACTATATCTATAACTTTAAACTATAGCTAGACCCAAACTATATCTATAACTTTAAACTATAGCTAGACCCAAACTATATCTATAACTTTAAACTATAGCTAGACCCAAACTATATCTATAACTTTAAACTATAGCTAGACCCAAACTATATCTATAACTTTAAACTATAGCTAGACCCAAAATATATCTATAACTTTAAACTATAGCTAGACCCAAAATATATCTATAACTTTAAACTATAGCTAGACCCAAAATATATCTATAACTTTACACTATAGCTAGACCCAAAATATATCTATAACTTTAAACTATAGCTAGACCCAAAATATATCTATAACTTTAAACTATAGCTAGACCCAAAATATATCTATAACTTTAAACTATAGCTAGACCCAAAATATATCTATAACTTTAAACTATAGCTAGACCCAAACTATATCTATAACTTTAAACTATAGCTAGACCCAAAATATATCTATAACTTTAAACTATAGCTAGACCCAAACTATATCTATAACTTTAAACTATAGCTAGACCCAAACTATATCTATAACTTTAAACAATAGCTAGACCCAAAATATATCTATAACTTTAAACTATAGCTAGACCCAAAATATATCTATAACTTTAAACTATAGCTAGACCCAAACTATATCTATAACTTTAAACTATAGCTAGACCCAAACTATATCTATAACTTTAAACTATAGCTAGACCCAAACTATATCTATAACCTTGAACTATAGCTAGACCCAATCTATATCTATAACTTTAAACTATAGCTAGACCCAAAATATATCTATAACTTTAAACTATAGCTAGACCCAAAATATATCTATAACTTTAAACTATAGCTAGACCCAAAATATATCTATAACTTTAAACTATAGCTAGACCCAAACTATATCTATAACTTTAAACTATAGCTAGACCCAAAATATATCTATAACTTTAAACTATAGCTAGACCCAAAATATATCTATAACTTTAAACTATAGCTAGACCCAAACTATATCTATAACTTTAAACTATAGCTAGACCCAAACTATATCTATAACTTTAAACTATAGCTAGACCCAAAATATATCTATAACTTTAAACTATAGCTAGACCCAAACTATATCTATAACTTTAAACTATAGCTAGACCCAAACTATATCTATAACTTTAAACTATAGCTAGACCCAAACTATATCTATAACTTTAAACTATAGCTAGACCCAAACTATATCTATAACTTTAAACTATAGCTAGACCCAAACTATATCTATAATTTAAACTATAGCTAGACCCAAACTATATCTATAACTTTAAACTATAGCTAGACCCAAACTATATCTATAGCTTTAAACTATAGCTAGACCCAAACTATATCTATAACTTTAAACTATAGCTAGACCCAAAATATATCTATAACTTTAAACTATAGCTAGACCCAAAATATATCTATAACTTTAAACTATAGCTAGACCCAAAATATATCTATAACTTTAAACTATAGCTAGACCCAAAATATATCTATAACTTTAAACTATAGCTAGACCCAAAATATATCTATAACTTTAAACTATAGCTAGACCCAAACTATATCTATAACTTTAAACTATAGCTAGACCCAAAATATATCTATAACTTTAAACTATAGCTAGACCCAAAATATATCTATAACTTTAAACTTTAGCTAGACCCAAAATATATCTATAACTTTAAACTATAGCTAGACCCAAAATATATCTATAACTTTAAACTATAGCTAGACCCAAACTATATCTATAACTTTAAACTATAGCTAGACCCAAACTATATCTATAACTTTAAACTATAGCTAGACCCAAACTATATCTATAACTTTAAACTATAGCTAGACCCAAACTATATCTATAACTTTAAACTATAGCTAGACCCAAACTATATCTATAACTTTAAACTATAGCTAGACCCAAACTATATCTATAACTTTAAACTATAGCTAGACCAAAACTATATCTATAACTTTAAACTATAGCTAGACCCAAAATATATCTATAACTTTAAACTATAGCTAGACCCAAACTATATCTATAACTTTAAACTATAGCTAGACCCAAACTATATCTATAACTTTAAACTATAGCTAGACCCAAAATATATCTATAACTTTAAACTATAGCTAGACCCAAAATATATCTATAACTTTAAACTATAGCTAGACCCAAAATATATCTATAACTTTACACTATAGCTAGACCCAAAATATATCTATAACTTTAAACTATAGCTAGACCCAAAATATATCTATAACTTTAAACTATAGCTAGACCCAAAATATATCTATAACTTTAAACTATAGCTAGACCCAAAATATATCTATAACTTTAAACTATAGCTAGACCCAAACTATATCTATAACTTTAAACTATAGCTAGACCCAAAATATATCTATAACTTTAAACTATAGCTAGACCCAAACTATATCTATAACTTTAAACTATAGCTAGACCCAAACTATATCTATAACTTTAAACAATAGCTAGACCCAAAATATATCTATAACTTTAAACTATAGCTAGACCCAAAATATATCTATAACTTTAAACTATAGCTAGACCCAAACTATATCTATAACTTTAAACTATAGCTAGACCCAAACTATATCTATAACTTTAAACTATAGCTAGACCCAAACTATATCTATAACCTTGAACTATAGCTAGACCCAATCTATATCTATAACTTTAAACTATAGCTAGACCCAAAATATATCTATAACTTTAAACTATAGCTAGACCCAAAATATATCTATAACTTTAAACTATAGCTAGACCCAAAATATATCTATAACTTTAAACTATAGCTAGACCCAAACTATATCTATAACTTTAAACTATAGCTAGACCCAAAATATATCTATAACTTTAAACTATAGCTAGACCCAAAATATATCTATAACTTTAAACTATAGCTAGACCCAAACTATATCTATAACTTTAAACTATAGCTAGACCCAAACTATATCTATAACTTTAAACTATAGCTAGACCCAAAATATATCTATAACTTTAAACTATAGCTAGACCCAAACTATATCTATAACTTTAAACTATAGCTAGACCCAAACTATATCTATAACTTTAAACTATAGCTAGACCCAAACTATATCTATAACTTTAAACTATAGCTAGACCCAAACTATATCTATAACTTTAAACTATAGCTAGACCCAAACTATATCTATAATTTAAACTATAGCTAGACCCAAACTATATCTATAACTTTAAACTATAGCTAGACCCAAACTATATCTATAGCTTTAAACTATAGCTAGACCCAAACTATATCTATAACTTTAAACTATAGCTAGACCCAAAATATATCTATAACTTTAAACTATAGCTAGACCCAAAATATATCTATAACTTTAAACTATAGCTAGACCCAAAATATATCTATAACTTTAAACTATAGCTAGACCCAAAATATATCTATAACTTTAAACTATAGCTAGACCCAAAATATATCTATAACTTTAAACTATAGCTAGACCCAAACTATATCTATAACTTTAAACTATAGCTAGACCCAAAATATATCTATAACTTTAAACTATAGCTAGACCCAAAATATATCTATAACTTTAAACTTTAGCTAGACCCAAAATATATCTATAACTTTAAACTATAGCTAGACCCAAAATATATCTATAACTTTAAACTATAGCTAGACCCAAACTATATCTATAACTTTAAACTATAGCTAGACCCAAACTATATCTATAACTTTAAACTATAGCTAGACCCAAACTATATCTATAACTTTAAACTATAGCTAGACCCAAACTATATCTATAACTTTAAACTATAGCTAGACCCAAACTATATCTATAACTTTAAACTATAGCTAGACCCAAACTATATCTATAACTTTAAACTATAGCTAGACCAAAACTATATCTATAACTTTAAACTATAGCTAGACCCAAAATATATCTATAACTTTAAACTATAGCTAGACCCAAAATATATCTATAACTTTAAACTATAGCTAGACCCAAAATATATCTATAACTTTAAACTATAGCTAGACCCAAAATATATCAATAACTTTAAACTATAGCTAGACCCAAAATATATCTATAACTTTAAACTATAGCTAGACCCAAAATATATCTATAACTTTAAACTATAGCTAGACCCAAAATATATCTATAACTTTAAACTATAGCTAGACCCAAAATATATCTATAACTTTAAACTATAGCTAGACCCAAACTATATCTATAACTTTAAACTATAGCTAGACCCAAACTATATCTATAACTTTAAACTATAGCTAGACCCAAAATATATCTATAACTTTAAACTATAGCTAGACCCAAAATATATCTATAACTTTAAACTATAGCTAGACCCAAAATATATCTATAACTTTAAACTATAGCTAGACCCAAAATATATCTATAACTTTAAACTATAGCTAGACCCAAAATATATCAATAACTTTAAACTATAGCTAGACCCAAACTATATCTATAACTTTAAACTATAGCTAGACCCAAACTATATCTATAACTTTAAACTATAGCTAGACCCAAACTATATCTATAACTTTAAACTATAGCTAGACCCAAACTATATCTATAACTTTAAACTATAGCTAGACCCAAACTATATCTATAATTTAAACTATAGCTAGACCCAAACTATATCTATAACTTTAAACTATAGCTAGACCCAAACTATATCTATAGCTTTAAACTATAGCTAGACCCAAACTATATCTATAACTTTAAACTATAGCTAGACCCAAAATATATCTATAACTTTAAACTATAGCTAGACCCAAAATATATCTATAACTTTAAACTATAGCTAGACCCAAAATATATCTATAACTTTAAACTATAGCTAGACCCAAAATATATCTATAACTTTAAACTATAGCTAGACCCAAAATATATCTATAACTTTAAACTATAGCTAGACCCAAACTATATCTATAACTTTAAACTATAGCTAGACCCAAAATATATCTATAACTTTAAACTATAGCTAGACCCAAAATATATCTATAACTTTAAACTTTAGCTAGACCCAAAATATATCTATAACTTTAAACTATAGCTAGACCCAAAATATATCTATAACTTTAAACTATAGCTAGACCCAAACTATATCTATAACTTTAAACTATAGCTAGACCCAAACTATATCTATAACTTTAAACTATAGCTAGACCCAAACTATATCTATAACTTTAAACTATAGCTAGACCCAAACTATATCTATAACTTTAAACTATAGCTAGACCCAAACTATATCTATAACTTTAAACTATAGCTAGACCCAAACTATATCTATAACTTTAAACTATAGCTAGACCAAAACTATATCTATAACTTTAAACTATAGCTAGACCCAAAATATATCTATAACTTTAAACTATAGCTAGACCCAAAATATATCTATAACTTTAAACTATAGCTAGACCCAAAATATATCTATAACTTTAAACTATAGCTAGACCCAAAATATATCAATAACTTTAAACTATAGCTAGACCCAAAATATATCTATAACTTTAAACTATAGCTAGACCCAAAATATATCTATAACTTTAAACTATAGCTAGACCCAAAATATATCTATAACTTTAAACTATAGCTAGACCCAAAATATATCTATAACTTTAAACTATAGCTAGACCCAAACTATATCTATAACTTTAAACTATAGCTAGACCCAAACTATATCTATAACTTTAAACTATAGCTAGACCCAAAATATATCTATAACTTTAAACTATAGCTAGACCCAAAATATATCTATAACTTTAAACTATAGCTAGACCCAAAATATATCTATAACTTTAAACTATAGCTAGACCCAAAATATATCTATAACTTTAAACTATAGCTAGACCCAAAATATATCAATAACTTTAAACTATAGCTAGACCCAAACTATATCTATAACTTTAAACTATAGCTAGACCCAAAATATATCTATAACTTTAAACTATAGCTAGACCCAAAATATATCTATAACTTTAAACTATAGCTAGACCCAAAATATATCTATAACTTTAAACTATAGCTAGACCCAAACTATATCTATAACTTTAAACTATAGCTAGACCCAAACTATATCTATAACTTTAAACTATAGCTAGACCCAAACTATATCTATAACTTTAAACTATAGCTAGACCCAAACTATATCTATAACTTTAAACTATAGCTAGACCCAAAATATATCTATAACTTTAAACTATAGCTAGACCCAAACTATATCTATAACTTTAAACTATAGCTAGACCCAAAATATATCTATAATTTTAAACTATAGCTAGACCCAAAATATATCTATAACTTTAAACTATAGCTAGACCCAAAATATATCTATAACTTTAAACTATAGCTAGACCCAAAATAAATCTATAACTGTAAACTATAGCTAGACCCAAAATATATCTATAACTTTAAACTATAGCTAGACCCAAACTATATCTATAACTTTAAACTATAGCTAGACCCAAACTATATCTATAACTTTAAACTATAGCTAGACCCAAACTATATCTATAACTTAAAACTATAGCTAGACCCAAACTATATCTATAACTTTAAACTATAGCTAGACCCAAACTATATCTATAACTTTAAACTATAGCTAGACCCAAACTATATCTATAACTTTAAACTATAGCTAGACCCAAACTATATCTATAACTTTAAACTATAGCTAGACCCAAACTATATCTATAACTTTAAACTATAGCTAGACCCAAACTATATCTATAACTTTAAACTATAGCTAGACCCAAACTATATCTATAACTTTAAACTATAGCTAGACCCAAACTATATCTATAACTTTAAACTATAGCTAGACCCAAAATATATCTATAACTTTAAACAATAGCTAGACCCAAACTATATCTATAACTTTAAACTATAGCTAGACCCAAAATATATCTATAACTTTAAACTATAGCTAGACCCAAAATATATCTATAACTTTAAACTATAGCTAGACCCAAAATATATCAATAACTTTAAACTATAGCTAGACCCAAAATATATCTATAACTTTAAACTATAGCTAGACCCAAAATATATCTATAACTTTAAACTATAGCTAGACCCAAAATATATCTATAACTTTAAACTATAGCTAGACCCAAAATATATCTATAACTTTAAACTATAGCTAGACCCAAACTATATCTATAACTTTAAACTATAGCTAGACCCAAACTATATCCATAACTTTAAACTATAGCTAGACCCAAACTATATCTATAACTTTAAACTATAGCTAGACCCAAACTATATCTATAACTTTAAACTATAGCTAGACCCAAACTATATCTATAACTTTAAACTATAGCTAGACCCAAACTATATCTATAACTTTAAACTATAGCTAGACCCAAACTATATCTATAACTTTAAACTATAGCTAGACCCAAACTATATCTATAACTTTAAACTATAGCTAGACCCAAACTATATCTATAACTTTAAACTATAGCTAGACCCAAACTATATCTATAACTTTAAACTATAGCTAGACCCAAAATATATCTATAACTTTAAACTATAGCTAGACCCAAAATATATCTATAACTTTAAACTATAGCTAGACCCAAAATATATCTATAACTTTACACTATAGCTAGACCCAAAATATATCTATAACTTTAAACTATAGCTAGACCCAAAATATATCTATAACTTTAAACTATAGCTAGACCCAAAATATATCTATAACTTTAAACTATAGCTAGACCCAAAATATATCTATAACTTTAAACTATAGCTAGACCCAAACTATATCTATAACTTTAAACTATAGCTAGACCCAAAATATATCTATAACTTTAAACTATAGCTAGACCCAAACTATATCTATAACTTTAAACTATAGCTAGACCCAAACTATATCTATAACTTTAAACAATAGCTAGACCCAAAATATATCTATAACTTTAAACTATAGCTAGACCCAAAATATATCTATAACTTTAAACTATAGCTAGACCCAAACTATATCTATAACTTTTAACTATAGCTAGACCCAAACTATATCTATAACTTTAAACTATAGCTAGACCCAAACTATATCTATAACCTTGAACTATAGCTAGACCCAATCTATATCTATAACTTTAAACTATAGCTAGACCCAAAATATATCTATAACTTTAAACTATAGCTAGACCCAAAATATATCTATAACTTTAAACTATAGCTAGACCCAAAATATATCTATAACTTTAAACTATAGCTAGACCCAAACTATATCTATAACTTTAAACTATAGCTAGACCCAAAATATATCTATAACTTTAAACTATAGCTAGACCCAAAATATATCTATAACTTTAAACTATAGCTAGACCCAAACTATATCTATAACTTTAAACTATAGCTAGACCCAAACTATATCTATAACTTTAAACTATAGCTAGACCCAAAATATATCTATAACTTTAAACTATAGCTAGACCCAAACTATATCTATAACTTTAAACTATAGCTAGACCCAAACTATATCTATAACTTTAAACTATAGCTAGACCCAAACTATATCTATAACTTTAAACTATAGCTAGACCCAAACTATATCTATAACTTTAAACTATAGCTAGACCCAAACTATATCTATAATTTAAACTATAGCTAGACCCAAACTATATCTATAACTTTAAACTATAGCTAGACCCAAACTATATCTATAGCTTTAAACTATAGCTAGACCCAAACTATATCTATAACTTTAAACTATAGCTAGACCCAAAATATATCTATAACTTTAAACTATAGCTAGACCCAAAATATATCTATAACTTTAAACTATAGCTAGACCCAAAATATATCTATAACTTTAAACTATAGCTAGACCCAAAATATATCTATAACTTTAAACTATAGCTAGACCCAAAATATATCTATAACTTTAAACTATAGCTAGACCCAAACTATATCTATAACTTTAAACTATAGCTAGACCCAAAATATATCTATAACTTTAAACTATAGCTAGACCCAAAATATATCTATAACTTTAAACTTTAGCTAGACCCAAAATATATCTATAACTTTAAACTATAGCTAGACCCAAAATATATCTATAACTTTAAACTATAGCTAGACCCAAACTATATCTATAACTTTAAACTATAGCTAGACCCAAACTATATCTATAACTTTAAACTATAGCTAGACCCAAACTATATCTATAACTTTAAACTATAGCTAGACCCAAACTATATCTATAACTTTAAACTATAGCTAGACCCAAACTATATCTATAACTTTAAACTATAGCTAGACCCAAACTATATCTATAACTTTAAACTATAGCTAGACCAAAACTATATCTATAACTTTAAACTATAGCTAGACCCAAAATATATCTATAACTTTAAACTATAGCTAGACCCAAACTATATCTATAACTTTAAACTATAGCTAGACCCAAACTATATCTATAACTTTAAACTATAGCTAGACCCAAAATATATCTATAACTTTAAACTATAGCTAGACCCAAAATATATCTATAACTTTAAACTATAGCTAGACCCAAAATATATCTATAACTTTACACTATAGCTAGACCCAAAATATATCTATAACTTTAAACTATAGCTAGACCCAAAATATATCTATAACTTTAAACTATAGCTAGACCCAAAATATATCTATAACTTTAAACTATAGCTAGACCCAAAATATATCTATAACTTTAAACTATAGCTAGACCCAAACTATATCTATAACTTTAAACTATAGCTAGACCCAAAATATATCTATAACTTTAAACTATAGCTAGACCCAAACTATATCTATAACTTTAAACTATAGCTAGACCCAAACTATATCTATAACTTTAAACAATAGCTAGACCCAAAATATATCTATAACTTTAAACTATAGCTAGACCCAAAATATATCTATAACTTTAAACTATAGCTAGACCCAAACTATATCTATAACTTTAAACTATAGCTAGACCCAAACTATATCTATAACTTTAAACTATAGCTAGACCCAAACTATATCTATAACCTTGAACTATAGCTAGACCCAATCTATATCTATAACTTTAAACTATAGCTAGACCCAAAATATATCTATAACTTTAAACTATAGCTAGACCCAAAATATATCTATAACTTTAAACTATAGCTAGACCCAAAATATATCTATAACTTTAAACTATAGCTAGACCCAAACTATATCTATAACTTTAAACTATAGCTAGACCCAAAATATATCTATAACTTTAAACTATAGCTAGACCCAAAATATATCTATAACTTTAAACTATAGCTAGACCCAAACTATATCTATAACTTTAAACTATAGCTAGACCCAAACTATATCTATAACTTTAAACTATAGCTAGACCCAAAATATATCTATAACTTTAAACTATAGCTAGACCCAAACTATATCTATAACTTTAAACTATAGCTAGACCCAAACTATATCTATAACTTTAAACTATAGCTAGACCCAAACTATATCTATAACTTTAAACTATAGCTAGACCCAAACTATATCTATAACTTTAAACTATAGCTAGACCCAAACTATATCTATAATTTAAACTATAGCTAGACCCAAACTATATCTATAACTTTAAACTATAGCTAGACCCAAACTATATCTATAGCTTTAAACTATAGCTAGACCCAAACTATATCTATAACTTTAAACTATAGCTAGACCCAAAATATATCTATAACTTTAAACTATAGCTAGACCCAAAATATATCTATAACTTTAAACTATAGCTAGACCCAAAATATATCTATAACTTTAAACTATAGCTAGACCCAAAATATATCTATAACTTTAAACTATAGCTAGACCCAAAATATATCTATAACTTTAAACTATAGCTAGACCCAAACTATATCTATAACTTTAAACTATAGCTAGACCCAAAATATATCTATAACTTTAAACTATAGCTAGACCCAAAATATATCTATAACTTTAAACTTTAGCTAGACCCAAAATATATCTATAACTTTAAACTATAGCTAGACCCAAAATATATCTATAACTTTAAACTATAGCTAGACCCAAACTATATCTATAACTTTAAACTATAGCTAGACCCAAACTATATCTATAACTTTAAACTATAGCTAGACCCAAACTATATCTATAACTTTAAACTATAGCTAGACCCAAACTATATCTATAACTTTAAACTATAGCTAGACCCAAACTATATCTATAACTTTAAACTATAGCTAGACCCAAACTATATCTATAACTTTAAACTATAGCTAGACCAAAACTATATCTATAACTTTAAACTATAGCTAGACCCAAAATATATCTATAACTTTAAACTATAGCTAGACCCAAAATATATCTATAACTTTAAACTATAGCTAGACCCAAAATATATCTATAACTTTAAACTATAGCTAGACCCAAAATATATCTATAACTTTAAACTATAGCTAGACCCAAAATATATCTATAACTTTAAACTATAGCTAGACCCAAAATATATCTATAACTTTAAACTATAGCTAGACCCAAAATATATCTATAACTTTAAACTATAGCTAGACCCAAAATATATCTATAACTTTAAACTATAGCTAGACCCAAACTATATCTATAACTTTAAACTATAGCTAGACCCAAACTATATCTATAACTTTAAACTATAGCTAGACCCAAAATATATCTATAACTTTAAACTATAGCTAGACCCAAAATATATCTATAACTTTAAACTATAGCTAGACCCAAAATATATCTATAACTTTAAACTATAGCTAGACCCAAAATATATCTATAACTTTAAACTATAGCTAGACCCAAAATATATCAATAACTTTAAACTATAGCTAGACCCAAACTATATCTATAACTTTAAACTATAGCTAGACCCAAAATATATCTATAACTTTAAACTATAGCTAGACCCAAAATATATCTATAACTTTAAACTATAGCTAGACCCAAAATATATCTATAACTTTAAACTATAGCTAGACCCAAACTATATCTATAACTTTAAACTATAGCTAGACCCAAACTATATCTATAACTTTAAACTATAGCTAGACCCAAACTATATCTATAACTTTAAACTATAGCTAGACCCAAACTATATCTATAACTTTAAACTATAGCTAGACCCAAAATATATCTATAACTTTAAACTATAGCTAGACCCAAACTATATCTATAACTTTAAACTATAGCTAGACCCAAAATATATCTATAATTTTAAACTATAGCTAGACCCAAAATATATCTATAACTTTAAACTATAGCTAGACCCAAAATATATCTATAACTTTAAACTATAGCTAGACCCAAAATAAATCTATAACTGTAAACTATAGCTAGACCCAAAATATATCTATAACTTTAAACTATAGCTAGACCCAAACTATATCTATAACTTTAAACTATAGCTAGACCCAAACTATATCTATAACTTTAAACTATAGCTAGACCCAAACTATATCTATAACTTTAAACTATAGCTAGACCCAAACTATATCTATAACTTTAAACTATAGCTAGACCCAAACTATATCTATAACTTTAAACTATAGCTAGACCCAAACTATATCTATAACTTTAAACTATAGCTAGACCCAAACTATATCTATAACTTTAAACTATAGCTAGACCCAAACTATATCTATAACTTTAAACTATAGCTAGACCCAAACTATATCTATAACTTTAAACTATAGCTAGACCCAAACTATATCTATAACTTTAAACTATAGCTAGACCCAAACTATATCTATAACTTTAAACTATAGCTAGACCCAAAATATATCTATAACTTTAAACAATAGCTAGACCCAAACTATATCTATAACTTTAAACTATAGCTAGACCCAAAATATATCTATAACTTTAAACTATAGCTAGACCCAAAATATATCTATAACTTTAAACTATAGCTAGACCCAAAATATATCAATAACTTTAAACTATAGCTAGACCCAAAATATATCTATAACTTTAAACTATAGCTAGACCCAAAATATATCTATAACTTTAAACTATAGCTAGACCCAAAATATATCTATAACTTTAAACTATAGCTAGACCCAAAATATATCTATAACTTTAAACTATAGCTAGACCCAAACTATATCTATAACTTTAAACTATAGCTAGACCCAAACTATATCTATAACTTTAAACTATAGCTAGACCCAAACTATATCTATAACTTTAAACTATAGCTAGACCCAAAATATATCTATAACTTTAAACTATAGCTAGACCCAAAATATATCTATAACTTTAAACTATAGCTAGACCCAAAATATATCTATAACTTTAAACTATAGCTAGACCCAAAATATATCTATAACTTTAAACTATAGCTAGACCCAAAATATATCTATAACTTTAAACTATAGCTAGACCCAAACTATATCTATAACTTTAAACTATAGCTAGACCCAAACTATATCTATAACTTTAAACTATAGCTAGACCCAAACTATATCTATAACTTTAAACTATAGCTAGACCCAAAATATATCTATAACTTTAAACTATAGCTAGACCCAAAATATATCTATAACTTTAAACTATAGCTAGACCCAAAATATATCTATAACTTTAAACTATAGCTAGACCCAAACTATATGTATAACTTAAACTATAGCTAGACCCAAACTATATCTATAACTTTAAACTATAGCTAGACCCAAACTATATCTATAACTTTAAACTATAGCTAGACCCAAACTATATCTATAACTTTAAACTATAGCTAGACCCAAAATATATCTATAACTTTAAACTATAGCTAGACCCAAACTATATCTATAACTTTAAACTATAGCTAGACCCAAACTATATCTATAACTTTAAACTATAGCTAGACCCAAACTATATCTATAACTTTAAACTATAGCTAGACCCAAACTATATCTATAACTTTAAACTATAGCTAGACCCAAACTATATCTATAACTTTAAACTATAGCTAGACCCAAACTATATCTATAACTTTAAACTATAGCTAGACCCAAACTATATCTATAACTTTAAACGTAACATTCTTTGCACTTTTATATAGCTTTACTAGCAGGCCGCTCAGCGTTGGCCGGTCGTAAATAACGTATAATATTCTATTTAATTCATACACAAACTGAGACATGTGCATGCGAGTATTTTCTAAACAGTTCACTTCTTGTAAGTAAAAAAATACTTGAGCTGAGATCGAAACGAAAACCTAAAGACAATGAATCAAGGACATAACCATTAGACCAACTTGACACGTCTTTAAAAAGTGTTTTAAAACCTACTTATTTCAACATAAGGAATCTGTCACGTGAACCATTCACGCATGTGCAATCTTGGAACAGTTAGCAAAAAAAAAATCCGACGAGCACCACGTACTAATTTTTCAATTCTGACTCCTTAGCAGCCTGTTTTTCCAGATGAAAACAATTAAAATGTTTTCGACATGTTTGAATATACTATATATATAGATCAAAATTTCGTGTAGGTTTAGAATTATCCTCATACACACATTCTCACTTTTATAGATATACAGATTAAATTAAGTATTCATGTATCCTAGCCATTTTCTCTTCCCTGCAACCTCTTTTCCACAGAAAAAACGTTGCGAGCCTATCTTTGCTTTGTCGTTATTTTTTATGGCAAGTGCTCGTCTGGGTTGCAATCTACGCCCCCCCCCCTCACCAAACTTTCGCGAAAAGTACTCGTCTATCTAAAACAACTATTAATAATTTCTCCTAATTTTTATCTGTGCCCAAACCTAAACGTAGATTCCATGAACAAAGCTTCTTTCTTAGAAACTGCACGCCTGTTGAACTCTCTTACGTAATCCTGCTTTCCAACTGACTACAATATGGTCGTCTTCAAGTCCAACGTAAACAAGTTCTTAATGAGCCGTCCCCTTAAGTAATCCAATTTACCAAATTTACATGCTAGGGATTACCACGATATTGTCCTATTCACTACTGTACACTCATTAACCCTTATTTTTAAGTGGCTTCTGGGTCTTGATAAGTGGTGACTTCTTTTATAAAAAAGAAATATCTATGTATGAAAACAAGTATGCGTTTTCTTTCAGTGCCTTTGTATGGAGAAGGGGAATTAGGAGAAAATGGAAGGGAGAAGGTGATAAAACGATGAAATGTGAAAAAAGATAGCAGGGAGGTAGGAAGAGGATAATTTGAATAAAAATCCCCATCTGGCATCAATTGAAATGGATGGCTCTCGTCTTGGGGAGGCTCCATGTTTTGACAAGCTTCTGGGTTTGACCTTTGACCCTGATCTGAAATGGAACACGTACATCAAATATGTTGCCAGGGACGCTGGGAAAATGGTGGGATCCTTCTACCGCTCCAGAAGATATCTCACTACTAATGCTATTCTCTATCTGTATAAAAGCCAAGTACGTTCAAGGATGGAGTACTGCTGCCGCATCTGGGCAGGAGCTGCTAAAAACAGCCTATCCTGCCTTGACAGAGTACAAAATAGACTTCGTGGTTTAGTGGGGGATGCCGCTTTCTCTTCCCAGCAACCTCTCTCCCACAGAAGAGACGTTGCGATCCTGTCTTTGTTTTATCGTTATTTCCATGGCAGGTGCTCGTCTGAGCTCCAATCCCTCGTCCCCCCCTCGCCAATCTTTCATGACAAACAACCGTCTAGCTGAAACTACTGTCAATAATTTCCCCCACTCTTTATCTGCGCCTAAATCCAAACGTAGATTACATGAGCAAAGCTTCTTTCTTAAAACTGCACGCCAGTGGAACTCTCTGCCGCTTGCCTGTTTCTCACCTGACTACAACTTGGACGTCTTCAAGTCCAACATAAACAAACTCCTGACAAACCGCCCCTTAAGTAAGACACTATCAAAACCCCCAATACTAATGATTACTACAATGCTATCTCATTGATTACTGTACATGCAATAACCCTTATCCCTGAGTGGCCTTCGGGCCTTGATAAGTGGTGACCCCCATGTAAAAAAAAAAACAAAAAAAAACGCGATCTCTAATAAAAAGCAATTCACATGAACAAGTTTTCTCGAAATTAATTCAAATGAAACGTCAACCTTCTAAATTCTATCAACAAAATTCATAAATTACAACAGACATTTATTTCGAGAAAAAAGAAACAAACGGACATTTTTTTCATATTCCGTTATAAAGAATAATAAATTCAGGATTACAAATTATATAAAAGCATAAAATACGAAATTACAGTAATGGCTTCGTTTAAGAAAACACTGTAAAACATTCGTAATAAATAATCGTCCATCTACAACAATTGTCAACAATTTCATCACTCTCTATCTGTGCCTAAAACTAAATGAAAACTCAACGAGCAAATTTTATTTCCTAGAACCGTCTATCTATGGAATACAATGCCGTGGGGCTACTTCCCAACTGATTGAAACATGATCGTTTTCAAGTCTAATGTAAATAAATTATTGTTGAGCCGTCCTCTTATACCCAAGTTCCAGCATTACTGGTCATCACGATGTTTTCTTACTGTTTTTCTAACCCTCATCCTAGAGTGGTCGTCGGACTTGATAAGTGGTGACCCACAAGTAACATAAAAACACGTGGTGCATTAAACAGGTTTAAGTGCACTAATTTTAAATGCTGTGTACTTAGCACAAGTGCAGCTAATTATCGATTTATAACATGTTGCTGATGCTTGTGCGCTTTCATATGGTCTTAATGGTGCCGTTCAATGTTTATGGTTGAGAATATAGTTCTTCATATGGAATCTTCCGATCTCAGCAAGAATATCATAACTCGGTTTGCTTTGACCGGACAGAGAATAGAATAAAGAAAGGAAGAATATACTAACAATGCTACTGATGATATCTTCGCCTCAGCAAGCACCATTTTCTTTTCAGTACATGGCTATAAAAATACAAAAGCCTGTCGAAATATTTCTCCTAAACTGGAGTTAATACGTTTATCATTATATGTTCTATGAGATTTTATATATATATATATATATATATATATATGTGTGTGTGTGTGTGTGTGTGTGTGTGTGTGTGTGTGTGTGTGTTCATCCTGTTTCGTTGTATCACAACTCATCAGTGCCGCTAGACTAGCACCTCTCCCAAGCCGAGGATTGAACCCAGAACCATCGCGTTGAGTCAGCAGTTCCACCGATCGACTCACGGGAGCGGCGCCCGTAAATAATCTCGCCAAATGTCTATTTAAACAAACATCTGTCCACCACTTTTACAGTGCTCTAACCGCTTGTTTATAAACAAAGAGTGAGCGTCGCATTTTTCGGCCAATTAAGTATCTGGTGAGATTACTTACGACAGTGGGACTTAAAATATTTGTAGTCATCGACATACAGTCCTGTTTCGTTGTATCACAACTCATTACTGCCGCTAGACTAGCACTTTTCCCAAGCCGAGGATTGCACCCAGAATATATATATTGATTAAACGCGGAATATTCTGTGTAGCTTAATCGCTATATATATTTTATAACTTACTATATATATATATATATATATATATATATATATATATATATATATATATATATATATATATATATATGGCGTAATGGAAACATATTAAAGGTATTTGCAGCTTCTCTTCCAATTTTCGGATTTTAATCATGTCAAATCACACTTCATTTCCTTATGACGGATTGATTGTTGCTATTTCTTCTGATGAGGTAAGGGCATAATAGACCCACTGATTGATATAATAATTAAGTGATTGATTTTTCGCTGCGAAACAGATACTGTCAAGAATTGTAAAAGTCAACTAAATTAAAAGAATAAAGTATAAGATGGTCAACATCATGAATTTTGGAATATAGTTTTTATCATTTATTCTCTATATTGCTCTGTAATTACAATGAGCTTCTTAAATAAGGATTGGTATATATTATAAGAAAATATATTTCTACAGAAATATATATATATATATATATATATCACCACTTTACAAAAAACAAGTGCTCATATTGTTACTCATTTTTCAATAATATTTGCACGATATTGACATATAGGTATATAATAGTTAATTAATTATAATAATGCCAACTTGGCAGCTCCTCAGCGCATAGAAAAAATAATTTTCCAAAGTTACAACAGACTATGAACAGGCCTCTACTGATTAACACTCTTAATTAAGTAAATACCACCGTGTCAATTAAAACGGACCTATTCGTAAACTGTTATAACTTTAAAAAATGTTTTTCTATGCCTTGAGGAGCTGCACAGTGGACATTATTATAATTAAGAAAGTATTACATACTTATATGCTAATATCGTGCGAAAACAATTGTACGCAAATTGTTACCAATAAAATCTAACATTTTGAAAAATGAGCAAAACTATGAACGCCTCTTCCTTATAAATTATACGAAATATTTATAGCTTTAGTAAATCACTGTTGAGCTATCCAAAGAAAACGTTGTGTTATTTTTTTTTATATGTAAATGCTATCCTATGCCTGCGGGTAATTAAAGAATTGTGCATAAAATAGAATTGGAATTACGAAATAAATTGTGGTAAAGAAAAGAGAAAAGGGGAACGGGAACACAAAGAAAGGGTATATTATTATATCACAATTCCTCAAAAAAGTCATTTGACGTTTTGCAAGTATAATATGTTAAGGTTTGCTTGTTTTGAAATGTTGGTAATTATCTACTTATGCATATAAGCAGTGATAAGCTTGTTAGATTGTTCTTTTTAACAAATTGGTTGGAATATTGTGAATTGTTTGAATTTCGTGCAGTCACAGAAATTGTGCTTCACCAGTGTTCTCACTAACTCACTCACTCACTACCTACCTACCTACCTACCTACCTACCTATCTATCTATCTATCTATCTAATCACCTCTCTCTCTCTCTCTTTCTCTCTATCTATCTATCTATCTATCTTTCTATCTATCTATATCTATCTATCTATCTAAAACTAACAATAAAAATAGAAAACAAACAAATAAATAAATTAAACAAACATGAATATACATAAACGATCACACACACACACACACATATATATATATATATGTATGTATATGTGCATGTATGTGTGTACACATAGGTGTATTTATATATATAAAAAAGGAAGGAAAAGATCTACCTTAAACATCTAACCTAGTTCTAAAACAGATCCTTTGTTCGATAAAATGCATGCCCATTGGCTGATAGGAGGGGGCGCGGTGGATACTAGAAAGCTTATTGGCTAACTAGAAATCCTCAACATATATAAAAACAAGAAGCAACCACAGAATTTGCGCATAAGCCTGACGAATCCTATAGTGGATGAAAGGCAGAATATTCAGTGTAGCTTAATCGCCATATATATTTTATAAATTACTAGCTAGCTCTACCTACGTATTGAGCACTTTTGAAGTAAATACTTAAAGTTTACGCATAAATCTATACTTTCGTATATTAAATTTATGTGAGTAAATGAAGTAGTTATAGCTATATATATATATATATATATATATATATATATATATATATATATATATACATACATACATACATATGGAGATGATTTCGAATCTCGTCAGATTCAACCACTCTAATGAGTTGTAGACGGCGAAACCCGTATCAGTGGATAATTATATCTAAAAAAAACAATACATATGTCGCTAACATATTTTAAAAATAAATAAATAATTGTTATAATTCTTTTTCTATCCTTTGCAAATGATTCAAATTTTAGTATGTTATTATGGATGATAACGACTACCAGTTGTCAAACTTTCAGCTTTTTACAGTTGTTATTTCTAACAAATATTAGGTTTTAAAATTTTGTCCCTTAGTTTTGGACACTAGTATATATATATATATATATATATATATATATATATATATATATATATATATATATATATATATATATATATATATATATATATATATAAACGTGTGTGTGTTTATATGTGTAGAAAGTAGAGATATATGTAAAATATAACGTCCAGGAATTTTTTCCCGCACTTTTAATATAATGTACGCACCATCCGGACAGTTTCAATGAGTTTTGATTATTGAATTATTCATGTGTAGAATTGTTCGAAAAAATTTTGACTGTAAACCTAGTGATCGAAAATCTATTATTATTAGGTGATAGTACCTATTTACTATGCCTCCCCACGGGACAGAGTTAGACACCAGGGTCGTTTTTTAACGTGGAGAAAGGGTACAACAATAAAAATTGTCTCAGTCGTGAAGGATTTCTCCTCCACCGAAAGAGAACAAGAAATATAAGTGCAGCATCTGAAGAACAGATGGTATTTATTTGCTCCCCCACCGAGCAAATTAGGCACAAGGCCGATTTTTAATGTAAGGAGTGAAGGGAGGGGGAAGGGAAAAAGGGGACCGGCTCCCGAGAGGTGGAAAATGAGAGCTGGTTAATGGTCAGGCATGTGGGGTTGCCCCCACATCTGGTCTTTGCTAGTCATAGCTAGTCATAGCTTGCAGCATCTGCCGGAACAGATGGTATTTATTTGCTCCCCCACCGAGCAAATTAGGCACAAGGCCGATTTTTAATGTGAGGAGTGAAGTGAGGGGGAAGGGGAAAAGGGGAACAGCTCCCGAGAGGTGGGAAATGGGAGCTGGTTAAAGGTCAGGCATGTGGGGTTGCCCCCACATCTGGTCTTTGCTAGTCATAGCTTGCAGTATCTGCCGGAACAGATGGTATTTATTTGCTCCCCCACCGAGCAAATTAGGCACAAGGCCGATTTTTAATGTGAGGAGTGAAGGGAGGGGGAAGGGGGAAAGGGGACCAGCTCCCGAGAGGTGGGAAATGGGAGCTGGTTAAAGGTCAGGCATGTGGGGTTGCCCCCACATCTGGTCTTTGCTAGTCATAGCTTGCAGTATCTGCCGGAACAGATGGTATTTATTTGCTCCCCCACCGAGCAAATTAGGCACAAGGCCGATTTTTAATGTGAGGAGTGAAGGGAGGGGGAAGGGGAAAAGGGGAACAGCTCCTGAGAGGTGGGAAATGGGAGCTGGTTAAAGGTCAGGCATGTGGGGTTGCCCCCACATCTGGTCTTTGCTAGTCATAGCTTGCAGTATCTGCCGGAACAGATGGTATTTATTTGCTCCCCCACCGAGCAAATTAGGCACAAGGCCGATTTTTAATGTGAGGAGTGAAGGGATGGGGAAGGGAAAAAGGGGACCAGCTCCCGAGAGGTGGGAAATGGGAGTTGGTTAATGGTCAGGCATGTGGGGTTGCCCCCACATCTGGTCTTTGCTAGTCAAAGCTTGCAGCATCTGCCGGAACAGGTACTACACTTTGATCTTGTTTATATATTTTATTGAGAAAGAAAAAATTGAACATAAAAAACGTACAAAAAATTCAATTCAACAAAATTAGGCACAAGGCCCTACAAGAAATTGGGAGGGGGAGGGTACAGGGTCTTTTTGACTATGTAACAGATGAGACTTTGAAGTCTTACTCTTGACTGGCAACATTTACCAAAATACCTCAATCACTCTGTGGATCCTAATCTAACTAATAACCCCAGCGTTCAATGTAAAATTTAACTATGTACAATTTGTATATTCATTTCTGTATGTTGTGTGTGCATTTTTTTTTTTTTTGTGTGTGTGTGTGTGTGTGTGTGTGTGTGTGTGTGTGTGTGTGTGTATGTGTGAGAAAATAAAGTTCGATTTCATTAGAAAGAGTTCTTGAATCAATTGGCATAAAATGTTCGTGGAGTGGGAAAAAACTAATGAAAGTGTTCATTTCAAAAATAAGGAAAAAACTACTAATGTGTTGTTAGTAAGACCCCCCTGTACTATTCTATGTGGCTAGATCCCCCACTGTTTTCCGGGGAACCGAAAACAAGCAGAGCATCCCTAATGGGGTTTGGGGAAGTCGCCTTAATGGAGGTGGGAGAAAATAAAGCAACGGATGGAGGGGGTAGGAAGGTGACCTCTGAGTAGGGGGATGACCGGGGGCATCAGAAAATAAAGATGAGGAGCAGGGGGGTTGGGCAGACTCAGAGGTTCTCTAATCCCAAAAAATAAAATCAGGAACAGGATCTCATTTGTACCACCAATCAAGAGTTACTTTACTGAACTTATAATGCTAACCTAGTCGGGATGGGTTCTGTAGGACCCAGCACCGCCCATGCCATGCCTAAGGAGGGAACACGTATTGAAACTTGGCTCCTCGACGGATGCACAAACTAGTGCTGTGCACCCACCTCTTGTCAAATTCCACTCTAGGCAACCCCTTCCAATCGCATCTGATCTTTACTTTAAGCAAATGTTTAAAGTAAACGATCAGATCCCAATCAGGAACAGATGTCCCTTCGTGGACCAACTTGAGGCGCGTGATCCAAATGGTCATGCGCGCTACTGCTAGGATCGCCAGGAAAACCAAACTTTCCTCCCTGGGGAACGGCGGCTCCATGTTGTACACAAAAGTTCCTACGTCGAGATCGAGCAGACACTCGGCATCGATGCGAGCTGTTACCCCCTCGACGTACTTTAATAGGGGCTGTATCCGGCTGCAACTAAAAAACGCGTGCTCGATTGTTTCGGGCTCGCGTTCGTCACAGCACGGACAGAAGCGGCTGGTATGTTCTTTATACCGGAAAAGTACGTCGAAGAGGGGCAGCGCATTTCGGACCAGTCGCCAAGCCAGGGAGAATTCCGAGTTATTCAGAATCTCCCGTCCCGGCGCCCAACACCATTGAGAACGGACAACCTCCATCGACCATCCCATCCGCCTACAAAGTGGATCCTTCGCGGTCCCCTCCACTAAATCCCGATACAGTTTCTTCCTTGGCTGATCGAGGACATTGGTCCCCGGCAAAGCTCTAAGAGCGGTTCGGCATTCGGAGAAGAACTTGGACTCCCCCTTCGGTCTACGACGACCTTCTACCGAAGGGTTGGGTTTGAGATTGGGAAACGAGTTCTCAACCACAGGGACCCAAGGAGCGTCTCCTTCAAGCGAACGACCCAGGAAAGCCAATCTCTCGGCGTTTCTATGACACAAGAGACTGGGCTGACCCAGGCCTCCCTCGCTCGGATTTTGAACACAGACCTCTCTGCAGACATAATGCTTACCCTCGTTCCACAAAAGTGAATCGAGGTGCCCTTGTAAGCGGGTTAGTCGTTCTGCAGGGAGAGGAAGTACAGACAAACGGTAAAGGATGAGCGGAAAGACGTATGTAGCACACGCCTCCGCCCGACCCTTCAAGGACAATTTCCTTCCAATCCAAGTCTTTACTGACGATTTGACCTTAGACTGTACTTCCGACCAATTCTTTTCCAGCTGAAGTCCCGGTCCAAACCAGACACCGAGAATGCGGACCGGTCCATCGGTCCAGCTGAAAATACCTGGAAGTGAGTTTACCCCTGTCCAGGCCCCCAACCGCAGGCCAACAGACTTGCTACGGTTGAAGATGGCCCCTGTTACTTCTTCGTATCGAGCGAGCGCCTCGACCACCGCTTGAACGTCCGTGAGGCAAGACACGAACACGGTGACGTCATCGGCGAACGCGGAAACCCTGGCTCGTGTGCCTCCAGGGAGAGCTATTCCGCGCAGGACTGGTGTAGCCGCCTCGTCCCTTAACTTGCGAAGGAGGGGTTCCAACGCCAGGACATACAACAGAGGCGACAGCGGACAACCCTGTCGCACCGACCGAGAGACAGCGAATGACTCCGACAGCTTACCGTTGATCTGCACCGCTACCGTCGGCCTGTCATACAGAACAAAGATCCACTTGCGGAAGTCCGGATTAAATCCGGCGGCCTCTAGCACAGATCCTAGGAACCGATGGTCGACCCTATCGAATGCCTTGGACTGATCCAAACTGATCAGCGCGGCTTCGGCGTCGTCTTCTGTCCCCTCTATGATCGAGCGTATCAAGTGCAAATTGTCTTGAATCGATCTCCCCTTCACAGCATAAGTCTGGTCCGGTTCGATCAAGTCAGTGATGACAACCTGCAAGCGATTCGCAAGAATCTTTGCCAAAATCTTTAACTCTGTGTTTAGCAGAGTCAAGGGCCTAAAATCATCAAAGTTTTCCCTCCCACCATGCCGTTGACCTTTCCTCAGCAATGTGATCACACCCTTGGTCACCTGTCCAGGGATGGAACCCTGGGCAAACCAATGGTTGAACATATCCTTCAGAATAGGGACCAACATGGGCGACAGCCTCAAGTAAAACTCGTAGGGTAAACCATCAAGCCCCGGGGATTTGTTATAGCCGACCTGCTTCAACGCAGTAATGACCTCATGTTCAGTAATAAGACCATCACAGCTAGCCGCCCGAGCCGCCGTGGGGCGGGGCGAGTCAGCCAAATAGCTGCCAAACTCATCAACCCTGAGTCCGGGTAGTTAGGTGAAGCGCACCGATAGATGCTCCCGAAACCCCTCGCAGATCTCCCGAGTCGATACTAAGGGGTGTCCTTCCAGGTTATGTACTTTACGAATGTACCCATCCGAACCGCTCCTTAAAGCAGCCTTACGCTCAACAGCGTCAACATTCATAGCCTCGTTAGAAACTTTCTTTAACCTAGCCCTAACTACTTGACCTTCATACCGCTCGCTAGCCAAGCGGTTGAGATCTTGTTTAGCTAGTGCTAACTCTAGGGGGTCCCCCCCCCTCCACCGCCCGGGTCAGCTTATCCTCTAAACGCTTCTTTGCCTTAGCCTTATCTATCGCAAGGCGTTGGCTATACTGGACAGAGAAGCGCCTAATTTTGGCCTTGAGACTAACCCACCACTTACTCCCTGTAACCGCCCCCACTAAAGCCCGCTGAATTAGCTCAGTGACCTTCAACCGGTAGTCCTCCAGCTCCAACAAGGTGCTGTTGAACTTCCAGTATCTGGCCAGTTTAGACCTAGCACTTAAGTTCAAACGGGCTATAACAAGTTTATGGTCCGAGTGTCCTAGCAAGTGGAACGTGGGGCAAGATAGGAAGTCTACATCGCCTCTTCTAACTAACATCCGATCCAAGTAAGTGCTTGGATGGGAAGGCACTACAGGATGCCACGTCCACATCTCCCGCCCTGGATGATCCAGACGAAATCTGTCGACGAGATCGCACGAGGCCATCAGGTCAGACAGTCACACCACGCCGACCCGCTAGTCCCCCCGACCTTATCTATTTTGGGATCAAGGATTGCATTCCAATCCCCCATTAAAACTAACCGTTCTGGATCCACTAAGAAGCCCTCCAACCGTCGAAAAAAGGTTGCCCTCTCTACAGCAGCATTGGGAGCATAAAAAAAAAACACTACAATTAACAGCAACATCAACAACAAGCGCCCGCCCGTCCTCGCCTGCGTGAACAACATTCACCGACGCTGACAGGGTGCGACTCACTAGCAAGGAGATTCCACGACTATAGGTATTGCCATATGCTGAGTAGACATCGTAATCGTTTACCAGCACCTGACAATCCCCGTCACAAACAAAGTGGGTCTCCTGGATAGCGGCAATATCTACCTTGAGGAACACCAAGTCTCTCACAACACGCGAGGCCTTGCTTCGACACCTGATGCCCCTCACATTCAATGTAGCCAAGCTCAAAGACATGATCACTTACCTCAAGCACTGTCACAGACGGGTCTGAAATCCTGGGCAGTGAGGACATGGCAGGCCTGGCCAAGGCTGCCGGTAAGTAAATCCGATGAAGGTGATCCATCCTTGGCCACGCCCCCCACGTCCAGGGGGAAGGTTAGTTTGAGTGCCCTGTATAGCGATGGGTGTACATACATGGGGATTCTACCCTCACATTTAAAGAAAATGTTGGTCAGCGAAGGATGGTCCCTATCCACCAGCTGCTGGCCTGGGATCGCATTCTTCGCTGCCTTAATCATTGCCCACATTCCTCCAGTCCTAGCGTCCTTGTTGACCCTAACGAAAGTGGTCAACAAGGGAGCGTCCTTGAATTTAGTGGGGTCTGTTACTAGGTCTCCACCGACTGTTTCAAAGTTTTTAAGTTTATTGTACCGGACCTTCTGTTGTCCTTTAAGGTCCGGAGCCGGTTGGAGAGGGTCTGTTTCACAAATCCTGCTTCCTGGCAGGAAGGGGAGCTTTTTGGTCCGTTCAGTGCGGACTTTGGGAGTGGGGGAGGGGACCTCTTTTGGTTGATGGGGAGGCTGAGCGCTTGGGGAGGGGGTAGCCTGCTCGTTTTCTTCTTTTTGGCTCCTGTCACGGGATGAGGGGCGGGAAGAGTTTCTTGGGGCCTTTATAGGAGAGGGGAAAGGTTGTTCGGGTTGCTGGGGTGTTGGGATCACAGGGGGCTCATCCTGTGTTGTTGTTGCGAGGGAGTCCTTCTCAGTCTCAGTGGGGGTAGGAGGGTTTGCGCGTGTCTTGCGGCTTTTCCTCCTCCTGGCCCTGCTGATCTCTGTTGCGCTCAGGGCCATAGAGACTGTTGTTGTCTCTTCCTCTGCCTCTGACGCGGCCTCCTCCTCAGATTCTGGTAGTTTCCTCTTGTTTGAGGAGGAGGGTGTCTGTGTGTCCATTTTCTCCGTCTCGCTCTTCGGTTGTTCTTGGTCTTGGGTGACTGTCTGCAAGGATGGCTGTTTGTTGATCTTGCCTTTCTTTACGACCGTCACCCAGCCTGTCGGTGCCTCTGGAGGATTTGCGGCCGGCGCGGGAGCAGCGGCTTCATTTGTTGTCACGCTTGTTCCCGCCGCTTTTGTGGGCTTCTTCCCTCCATTCCTCTTTGGACAGTCCTTCGCCATATGCCCTTGTTGTGTGCACAGCCAGCAATGAGGCCTCCTCCCTTCCACTATAAGGGAGAGTGTCCACTCTCCGAACTTGAGTGTGGCTGGGATGGCGTAGAATCCAGCCTTGTCCAGGACCATCTGTACTTTGTAGTCCCCGGTCATGATGTTTCTTAATCCGCGGACCGGGTTGACTTCCTCTACGTCTCCATACTGGCTTAGGATAGCCCCCAGTTGTTTGGCCTCCATATAGCAGGGGACGTTTAGAGCAGAAACATTTGCTCTCCTCTTGTTCATATAGATGGGTTGGAGCTTTATGTTCCTCCTCTGATGGCAGGTCCTGGACAGCCTGACTGCGTCTTCGGAGGTGGGGAGCAGAACATCCCACTGTGCGTAACTCCTTCTACAGATGTAGTTGGCGGGAATGTTCCGCTCCAGCAACACGCTCATCATGGTGTCCTTGTTGACGCCCATCAGACCCCTTGTCTTGGTGTCTGAAGTTATCAGCGAGAGCACTCTTTTCTCCAGAACTTCCACTTGACCCGGGAGGGGTTGGATGTTGTTCCCCTGGGTATACTCCTTGTAAGTGGAGTCGAAGAGTGCTCTATAGTCTTCGGGCGTCAACTTCCCTTGCTGCTCTTTGGGGCCCCATGCCGGTCCTCCATCCTGGTGGGTGTCAGCTGGACTCGGGTTGGGGGGGCGTAGCTGGTGTTGTGGGGCTCTCTCTTGTTATGGGCATTTTTGGTTTCGGAACTGGGCCGTTACCAGGCAAAGTAGGCCATTGTGTCTTTGGCGTTGTTTCGTCCTGGCTTGGTTTGCTTTCCGGGCCGCTCCCCTTTCTTATTTTCTTTCTTTTGCTGGGTGGCTGTCGCCTTGGGAGATGGATGTGTCTCCCCTTCTGGTGCCGTGTTCCCAGCTGGAGCCTTGGTGGGTACTGTCAAGGGTGTCTCTCCTTCCAGCTTGCTTTTGTTACCACTGGTCGGAGAGTCACCCCTTTTCCGTATTTGGTCCTCTTGGGGAGTGTTGGGGGGCCAATCACTGTCTTCCCCGCCGAATAGTGAGCAGATGGAGGCTATTACATCTTCATCCAGCGCCTCGGTTTGGTCCGCGGTGCTGTTTTCCTCCTTTTCTGTTGGGGAGTCGCCCTTTGGGGGAGGAGGATGGGTTCCCCGGTCTTCCTCCTTTGGTTCTGCCGTCCTGGGGTGCAGCTGGTTGGCTGGGTTCTGCACTTTCCCCAGCTAGTGACTTAACGGCAGCTTTTTCCGCTGGGTTGCCCTCGTGGGGAGCGGTTGCAAGTGCTTTTCGGGGGGTCGCCGCGGGCTGCGGCCCTACCCTCCCGCTTTCTTCCAAGGTCGCCGCGCGCCGGGGCCCTACCTTGTTTCCTGGCGCCATCTCGCCGGGAGATGCATCAGCTCCCTCACATAGGGAGTCGTTCGCAGTTGAGATGCTGCGCATTTGGGGTGACGTACCCCTCCTGCCTGGCATTGTGGCGGTTGCACTGGCCGCTGGCGCGGACCAAAGTGTAGTGGGGGAAAAGAAAACCCAGGGGAATGGAGGGGGAGGAGCGGACTTTGAAGAAATTAGAGTTTTTGACTTCCCCTCACGGGGATGTCGGGTTAGCAGCTCAGATCCCCCCGCGAGGGGGGAGAGCAGAGAAGAAAGACGCAGTGGGTGCTAGCGGGTCAGAGTGCCGCGTCGCAATTAAGAGAGAGAGGGGATAGGCATCCCTGCCCACAGAGGGGAGCAGAAACGAAGCACCCGCCCTACCCCACGTCACCCTACCCACTAACTTACCCCAACGGAAGCGAGAAAGAGAACCCTGTCTGCTCGATCCACTGGGAGAGCAGCGAAGATAGACAAAGTTTGGGCCTGGCAGGTCAGAGTGCTGCTCAGGCAATTAAGTGTGGAGAAATTAGACCATCCCCTGTCTCTAGAGGGAAGAGACCGGAACGAAGAAAAAACGCATGCAAAAACCAACAAAAGCAGGTCTCAACTACCAGCTAGTGGTGTTGGTCCCGAGATTCCAGTCTCCCAAAAAAGGGGATCGGTTTCCGGGTCCAAGCTCCCACAAATGTGGAGTCGGTCCTTTAGGTCCTGACTCCCCAAAGGAGGGGGTCGGTCCTTGCTAACGAAGGTTAGTATGAAAACACCTTAACCTAGCCCGAAAGCCCGGTGGCGGAAAGTTTAGTAACTGAGAGAACAGATACTACACTTTGAGATATTAAATCTTTTATTCATGTTAAAAAATACATTCAAAATTAACGTTGAACAAAAAACTTAGGCACATTTGATCTTGACCAAAAGTCCAACGAGATATTATTAGGTGATAGTAGTCTAGAATAAATTGTGCTTATTTCCTGCTTTATGGTCACAAATCGATTGAATACTTTTTCGTTCTATAATAATCATATTTTCCCGTTATAAAATCGTTAACGTCTGATTTTTTTTTATCTAGAATTGAAGATAATCTAAAACGACAGCTGAGTGTTCTGATTGTGAAGAAATGCTTCCCATTTCCCAACGCGGCAGATTATCCAAAAGTCTTTGCTTACCAAATCGAAATCCGAAAACCAAGATAAAAGTGTATTATTTCTACTCGCCCTTATCCCCTGCAAAAATCAGCTATGAAACTCGTGAAAAAGAGAACAGTTAAAACCTTCATTGTCGATTTCCCAGCAATACGTTTGATATCGTTGTTGTGAGTAAAAAAAACATGTCTCCCATGGGACAACACTTCCTGACGATACGTTTCGTTGTCTGTTATTTTGAAGCACTCGTCTCTGAGAAACGAAACAAATAAACTAGGAAAGGAAGTAAATATTTAATAATCGCTTCTTTCCCTGAGCAATCGATGAAGACCAATTTATTATTTTCATTATGGAAGATCATAAAACATATAACGTTGTACGTTGTTTCAGCTCTTCTGCAAACTATGCCGGTATACTAATAAGTAAACGAACAGTGAAAATGGGGATATCTTTACGATTAATGTTTTCAGTTCACTTCCGCTTATTCTTTCGTTTTTAATTCATTTTTACGGTATTTTCCTTTATTAAATTGTTAGGTCAAAGTACAGAATAGTTAAAGCAGGTCCCCTTCCTCCCCGTGTTAAGAAGGGTTTTTTATAAATAACAAGGGTGGATACCCGGCGTTTCTCGGGTTCAAATCGAGTTCCGTTTGGACACACCTGCTATACTAAGGATATTGAACACTTTTTCAGTATTATATGTCAACTCCATTGTGGGCAACTCGATATCCCCACAACAATTTAAAAAATAAACGATACGGTAATCCTACTTAAAAACGGATAAAAAACCCAAAATGTAATAATCCACAAAAAGTAGTACGATACAACCTCCCCACCAAATATTTTGGCAGAAGGGATACGAAGAAAAGAAGCTATTCTCCGGATATTGAACACGTTTTTGGTGACTATATAACAGTTTAAGCGAATTTATTTAATGCTGCCTCAATCTAGAAAGATTTCTCTTTATGGTCTGTTGCAACGAAAACAAACTGAAAATAATTTAAGTAGAATTTATTTTAACCGGAATAAACGTCTTTATGTTATAAAAATTATTGGTTATGACTTATTGTGTTATTAAAAGAAAAAAAATCGTAGTTACAATGTCAAAAATGTGATTTACGTAACCCTCGAAATAAGAAAATGTGTTGATTTAATTAACCGCCGATTAAATAAAATATGCCAAATAAATAATACAAAGTGTAAAAATCTTTTAATCTTATTTAAATGCAAAAGAAAATAAAAATTATTAAAAAATGTAAATGAAAGAAAGTGTTTTTGTTTTGTTTTGTTTTTGTTTTAATTAAAGAATCGTAATTGGATTGGAATTTTTGTTTCTTTTAAATAAAAATTCAACCCTCACTTGATTTAAACCTCTGATAAAAAATTGAAATAAGAAAATTGTGTTTTGCTTTACTATAATTATCCGCCAAAATTACAAAACAAAATGCAACAAAAAGAAAACAACGACAACCGATAGGTATACGCGAACCTCAAAACTAATGTTTATGAACAAACCTCCTATTCCACAAGACCAGAGCGTCGATTGCGAAATTACGTTGGAAATTCAAAGAGCAACGCTTGACGCATACGCAATTGTTGAAATCGTTTAGAAAGAGACGATTTTAACTGAACCCCTTCATTTTAAACTCTATTTATATACAAAATAATTGACTATTTCTCCAATTTTTACATATTATGCATCCGAGATATTGATCTTTCAGATAGTACCGATTTCGACCCCTCGGCTGTGGCTGATGAAAGTTTTAGTAGACATACAAACACACACACACACACACACACACAAATACACAGACATATTTCCTTTATATAAGAGATAACGTTATCATTTAAAAAAACATATGCATATCTCGAGCATGGAGACCAGGCGTTGTCCGGGATTGACTGAGGACCAACAAATGTTCTATTCTCCCATACATTTATTGTTATTGCAATCGGTAAAATCGCCCTTTTTAAAAATGAACCAATTGATTACCTACTCTAGTTAGGGACACCCACAGTGTACCAGGGGAAAGCTTCACATTCCTGCTTGCATTAGTTCACAATACATTGTAGTCTACATTCCACTATAGGGAACCTACTGATGATTTTATAAAAATAAATAATATTTTTATATAATGGCTTGAATTAAAGTTTAAAATGCAAAAGTCAAGTATCATGTTTCAGTTATGCTTTTAAAAGAAACATTTATTTCGAACGCGTCTCTGTCTTATAAAAGAATCTACAGTTGATTTTGTGGTGTTAGGTCATACGAAAGTGTTTACTTTGGTCAAAATCGGACTGTTTCTTCTAAAATCAGATTTTTTTCGATTATTTATTTCAGATACAGACGCAATCTGATACAAACCTACGTGGGAACACTTTCAGACACATCAAGTATATTCGTGTGAAATTTCCCAAAAAAAAATCGCTCAGTCGTTTCGGAGTCCATATGGAACGAACTGACACACACACACATACACATACACACACAGACACACTGACGCACACACACACACCGACGAAGCCCCTTTTATATAATAGATAGATAGATAGATAGATAGATAGATAGATAGATCGATAGATAGATAGATCTCAATTTAATATTCTAGGGTTTTATTTTCATTCATTCGATTTTTCTTCCTTTTGTTCCCTTCTTCCCTTCTTCCCTTCTTCCCTTCTTCCCGACACTTTTTCCTCTTCTTTTTTGTTTTCTAGCGCATTCACGGATCCATATCTTAGCATAGTTTATTTAAATCAATATTTGAGGCACACAAACAAAAGATCCGTTTTCAATTTTAATGAGTCAACACAAACGTAACAAGGTGCAGAAAACTTTGATGAGAATACGCAATCTGATCTCATCAGAGATAACGGGACAATAATAATGTTTGGAGATCGATTAACATGATTGGGAACATGATTACATCAAATGTTGGATCATGTAGAGTGATGATCGTGATTTAGATTGACACGTCAAAAGCGGAAAGCGTGAATTCTGTCAATGATTCCTAAACATCTGGTCAGTTAAACTAAAAACAAAAACGACCGAATAAATGACGTAGGAGGTATATTTGTTCACCAACTTTGCTATATGCCAGGCAGATCTGTAGTTGATGTAAAAAGTCACGTGTGAATTCATAGGCGAGTAAGAGATGGCAGTGTTTAAGCGTTATGAGCCTGCAATCATTTGTAAAAATGCAGTGAGTCATATGTATGAAAAAGAAAATTTGTAAGGGACTTCATGGTTCTGGTGTGATTTGGGGAGGTTCAATATCCAACGTATTGGAGACAGTTTCAATAGCCTCTTCTTGTGAGATTCTTTGTTCAGGGCAAAAATGTTTCTTTTGACCTGAAAGATAAACGTTTTATTGCTATTTTCCCATGTGTTAATTGTGAGAATTTACTAAAACAATTGGTTACTTGTGTGGGTAGATTCTGTGAGTAGACAAGTAATTAAGGGTCAATAAACCTCACTTAGGACCGGCTTGTAATAATCCATTAGATAAGGTGCGATGTTGTCCCAGGGGTTTCCACTAATCTTGTTAACTAGATGAACTGTCTATTTTGAAAAGATGCGGGGTAAAACGGTCCGGCAGTTTTTCCATATTGTGGAAAAACCGTTTGAATGCTATAATTTTGCTGCGCGTAATATCTTTGAGTGACGTTTACTTTCGGTAAATAGTGTTCTAATACAGAAAAAAACAGAGTTGCAACTGGTACCTGTTGCGGTGTATCTGAAATTTTCGTATCCAGTGAAAAATCACCTGCAGTCGTATAGATCGGTTGGCGAGGGTGTCATCACCTTGGGACTAGCGATAGAGTACCCTACCTGATTTGGGTTTCTTGATTTATGATCAAGCGCTGTTCTTTTTAGAGGAGAGCTACTTTTGTTCTGTCTGCAATCTGTATCGGTTTGTTTGCGCCTTCTGTTTGTTTTTTCGTGGCCTACAACAAGAAAAGTTTCATTTATTGAGATTGTCGGACTGACTTCCTCATCTTGGTTGTTATAGTCACTATAACAACCAAGATGAGGAAGTCAGTCCGACAATCTCAATAAATGGAAATACCTCATCTCAAAAATACAGACAATTACTAAGAAAAGTTTCCTTTTAATTTGTTTTCAAGACATGGGCGTTTCTTGTACTTTTTATTTTCGTTTTGCAAAATTATTGCTTGGCTGGTTCCATAATTTAAATTCATGAATCCAGTCCGAGCCCAGTAGCTTAGTGGCATTCCTTAATACATAAGCTTTTAATTTTTTCGTATTTCTCAATAATGTGACGTTCTCTAAAATTCACTTTCGAAGTTGTCTACCATTAACGGCCTTTGCTGTTTTGTGTATTCTCAGTATTGTGAGCTTATTCAATTTTTTCCAGGTATTTAAATTTACTATCGAAAAGTCTGAACCCGAATCGAGTTACATTTTTATTTCTTTATCATGAATTTTTATAGTCACATATTTTCGCAATCATTCTTCGCTATTTTCAATCTCCGGCAAACACACTCGGGTTTTGTATTTAATTGTATATTTGCAATGAGTACCGGTGTGTCCTAGTTTATGCATATTAAACATTTTCTTGATAAATATCGACAGTCCTTAACCAAATGTAAATTACCATATTGATTACACGAGGATGGGATATTTCTTTCTTCAAATTATTTCTTGTGTGTCTTTTTCCCCTAACTTGCATTTTATTTTTTACGTGTTTTTTATGTCTGTCTGCTTTATTTATCTGCACGGCTTCAGCTTCGCTATCCATCGAATTTATTTTAATAATTTCTATTTTCTGGTAGTCTTCATAAACCTTTGTAGAGTTTGGTTTTATTTGGTTTGGTTCATTTTCTGATTGTGTTAGAGCACGCCTCCTAATTTCTGCATCTCGACCAGAAGTCAATTCTTACGCAAATACTAAACACTAAAAATTGTCTGCACTAAGGTCTGCAAGTTTGAATTCCTCGCAATGCTTATGGCTGTGTACGTTTCGAAATCATCTTCGTCATTCTTCTGCAAATTCAGAATGACCAACGCTTATAGAATTTCGGGCTAAATAGTTCTGTAAGAAGTTCCATTGTCTCAACGACAGTTTTTCGACGTTTTCCTAGGTAAAATAAAATTCATAAACTTGTTATGTTCGGCCGTCTCTAGTTTCTATAATAGTAAACGAACCTTTTTCTCGTCCAACCACTGTTTGCAGTCAATACTAAAAAATCTTTATACCAACGAAAATAAGCTTCAAATGATTAACCTTCTTCAGGTCCGAAGCAGAAATTATCAATCGCATTCCATATTGAATCTTTTGAAAATACAGTAGTATTATCGGTAGACATATTATTTTCTATGACTTGAGTAAGCAGCTCTTTCATACGCTGGTGATTTTCATATTGCTGGGCCTCTAGCTTGATTAGTTGTTGTTGTTGTCTTTCATCTGAGCGTTTCTGGTGTTCAAATAATTTTTGTTCCCTGTTTGAATAATTGCTGTTGTTATTGTTGTTTTGTTGTTTTGTCGTTGTTGTTGTTGTTGTTGTTGTTGTTGTTGTTGTTGTTGTTGTTGTCTTTCCTCTGCGCATTGTTGTTGTTCAATTGGCAGTTTGAGTAATTGTTCCAATATACTTTGTAATTTTTGTATGATGGGTAAAATACTAAATTTACAGAAATTTAACAAAACCGCGTTCAGATTAATCAGTTTTTAGTATTTTTTTAGAACAATTAAAAAAAGGGAATAGTATTTTGTTTCGTTCAATAACTTTACAAATGAACGTTGAACATACTGTTTTAAATTCCTTGGAAAGAATATTTCTTCCAAAAAATGTCTTTTTCATAGACGAGAATAAAATATATATGTCGACAGAAATATCCAATATTTTTCAAAAGAAATGTCTTTTCCCATAGAACAGATAAAACTGGCGACCGTAACGAAAAATGCCGAAAACTGTATTGACTTTTTTTTTTTTGTAAGTAAAAAAAAAAAGTTTGCAGAGACTTAGTTAATGACGCGAGGAAAAAAAACACGAATAGTTTCTCTTTTGTATTTACGGGTGCGCCAAGATGTCGTGAAGAGAAGAAAAAATATAGAAAATATTCTTACTTTTTACGAGTTTACAATTCAAACTTTTATGTCCACGCACTTATTTGGTTTTCGCAAGTTCGTCTCTTTCGCCTTTCTTCAGTGTTTTCTGAACACATATTTGGTTTAATTCAGCTTTCCGTCGTGAGTTCTTTTGAATGCTGGGGTGATTCTAAATTTGGGGGGCCTCTGAGCATTTGAAATCCGACGTCGCCACTGTTATAACCCTGTTAAAAGATCACAAAGAAATACAGAACTCCAAAATAAAGTAATATGCATTTCAAATGATACAATACGTGGGTTATTCGTGGTAGCCGACGAACGACCTAGGTTGGTTCACCGGATATTGACTGAAACCTTAGGGCTTAGTCTTCCGTTACTTATTGGGATTGGAATAGTCTATTAATAGGTAACATAAGTTAGTTCCGCACACAGCAATATTTCTAAAATTAAATGCATGAGGTTAAGGGGTCTTGAGAAGAAACTGAAATTCCGAAGATCGTGTTAAATTGGTATTTCATCAATATAGATCAAATTCAATGCAAATCTGATTTATTGAAAATTTCAAATTAAAAACTATTCTTATATTTTGCTCTCAAAGTCTCATATAAAATACTCCCCCCAAAAATGAAATTAGGATATTTATTAATTCATCGCTTACGCTTATTGTTGAAAGTTCACAAAAATTAGAGATTTTTACGAAGGGTTACTAAACCCTCTTTGTCCTCCTTGCGTGAAACTACATTAAACTGAATATAGCCTACATAACAATCTCTTACGCCTTGCAGATGTATTCCCAAGTTCATAAACTTCGCTTAATTAGTTATGGATGAATCATGTACATTAAAATACATAAATATATACACATACCTAAAATATACGTCTACTACGTAATCATATGCATATGGTATTGTATATTGTAATGTGTGTATATGTTTACAGTATATATTTAACTGGTTGATAAGGTTGTCTGAAGATGTTGGGTTCCTGGCTCAAATGTCCGTACATTATATTTTTGGTCATTAACTCTTTGCAAAACTAAATAATCTTCTGGAAAGCATACAAAAACATATATAAAAAATACAAAACAACAATAATCCCTACCTCTCCTCTCTTCTCTTTTTCTTCCTCCTCTACGCCCTATTGTTTTTTGTTTTACTTAAAACGCACTCAACATGAATATTTTTTACTCTTTTCCTATTTCTTAGCAAAACTCAATCATGTTCTGCAAAGCAAAAAACAAAAACAACAATATCCCTACACCTCTCCTTTCTCTTATTCCCTCACTTCCCTACACGCTTCCTAACTTAAAACGGATCAAGCATTAATATTATTACTATCCCCTTTTTTCTTTGCAAAACTCAATCATGTTCCGCAGGACTGGGAACAAAAACAACAGAATCCACTCCAAATCAACGAACTAATATTTGAGGATATGAAAAAGTTGAAGCATAAAAAAACTTATCGGGCTAAGGATAAATAACCCGAAAGAAGTTATGTTACAAGAAAGGGCTATCCCTTTTTCCTGTAAATAAGAAAAACATTAGATAAGTGGAAAATGAGATTAGGATAAGCCGAGACTCGAACCTTGTAAGCAAGGTTCAGAAATAGATTCAGAAATTGGAATGTTAAAATTTAGCTATTGTTTTGGAAATAGTTAGATATTGTTTGCATTGTAAAAAGAATTTAACTGTTCGTTTTTTTTTAATGAAAACTGAATTTAAAAAATAGGTTAGTTGAGAATTCTTTGTTGTCGAAAGTATGTTTGGAGAACGTGTGTTGAGCCACGTGAGTTGGTCACGTTTTGGAACCATACATCTGACATCATAGCAAAAAGGAAATTCTCAATAATAGGAGCCAGGATTAGAAGTTTAGAAGAGTCGGGCAGTCGGACAGTCGAGCAGAGGAGACGGAACAGTTGAGTCTGCTAGTCAGAGAGAGAGAGAGAGAGAGAGAGAGTTGGAGTCAGTGTACTTTGGAAGCGAAGGAAAGAACATTAAACTATGTAGATCCCGAACTTGAGTTCCTGACGTCATCATCATTTCTACCGGTCAAATGAAATAATGAATCACAATCGATATTTGTAACTGGTTGTCTTCGTGTCGTCATTCCACAAATTGAAGGTAATGTATTCATCATCTTAATATGAACTTTGTAAAAAAACCCTTGCAAGTAATGTGTCCCCTCCTTCATCATGAGTAATGATGCTGCAAGTCTGATGTAAACGAACAGTAATACACATTCATTCAATAATGAATTCTTATCATCTCTCTCCCCCTCATCATTGTTATACATATGTCCACCATCTCTCTCCAACATGAATGCCCCATCATATCTCTTTTAATATGAACGCAGCGCCACCCTCCAATATGGACCTCTATACAACAGTTAAGTGTGAAACAAAATAACAAAATTAATTTATTAAATATAACGCCTTGTATCCATTTCTCTACAAAGTGGAACGATCAAGTTGTCGCCAGAAAGAAAACAACACTACATCTTTATTTTAAAACTTTAATTCAAAAAAATCAATTCAAGTACTACGTGAATGGATTATGTAGTAGAGCTGAAATCTATTCAATGTAGCCGCCTTCAGCCTCAACCACCGTTTCGATACGGGTACGAAACTGGGAGCATGCCTTTTATACAAGCACCGGCGATGGCTCAGCAAATACGCGAAAGATGGCTGCCTTTGATGTTGTGGAAGGTCACGCTGATAATGTTCTCGACATATGACCAGATAAAGTAGTCTAGCGGGTTCCGGTCAGGAGAGGAGGGGGCAGTGAGAGAATGGTACAAAGTCTTAGCACTCCTTCTGAAGCCAAGCCTAGGTCTTTTTAGAGGTGTGTGCCGGCACCGTGTCCTGATGCCCCATCCAATGTCTGCCAGCAGCCACTTGATTGCACCAGGGAATCATCACACTTTTCAGCATAGCCAGGTACACGTTTGTGTTGACTTTTAAGCCGACTTCGAAGATGTGAGATGGCATAATGTATCCCTCACTTTAACCACACCAAGAAAATAACCATAGCCGGAAATTTCATCACCCTGGGCACTTCTCTGTTATTCGTGGCAATCCAGCGATGCATTTTGAGAGTGCTGGCAATGGTTCTGTTGTCACAACTTTGTAGAGAGCATGGGTTGTACAACAGCGCATCTCGCTCGTTGAACATTTCGGCACTTTCAGACATGATAGAGTGCTCCTATTACTCTTGGGATTTGTACACAACTGGCTAACTAGTAGATAGTCTGCAACAAAAAAAAAGAAAAGCGGTTTTCATCAAACGGAAATGGAATCATGTCGTCTTTTCTAGGTCAACAATTTTATCATTCCACCCTGTATATTGCCTGTCCGTCGCCCTTTCGCTTCGTAACTTGGAAGTTGGCCAACTTCGCATTGTTTGTTTTGTTACTCTTGACTACTCTTGGTTCCGCCTTTATCGTTGGAGGCAAATCTTCACGTTCTGAATCTGTCTCATCCGGATGACTCAGATTCGACACACTGATTTCCTATTCACACCTTGTAATTCAAAAGCGATCCACTTAGAAAAAAAATGACTCACTCAGCCGCGTATCTTTCAATTAATCTATATTTGTTAATCTCGTCCATCCATAACGATGATTCTCAAATGAAAGAGGTGGGGGAAGTTACCTGGATCCCAAGAGGGAAATTTTAGAAAGCAACGGGTGGGAGATATTACACGGGGAAAAGGGATTTCATTCAAAATGTAACAGAAAATGTGTTCAATATAAAACGGTCTCATTTATCGATCTATAAATCCCTATCAATAATGGCGAAATGATTTAGTGATTATTTAGTGTAATGTCATCCCCCTGTAAAACATTCACAACAAAGACTCGTCCAGCTACAACCACTGTCATTAATTTTTGCCTCTCTCTCTCTCTCTCTCTCTCTCTCTTTCTCTCTCTCTCTCTCTCTCTCTTGCTTTTTACTCACGTTCACCCCTAAGAAGGCATATCGTCCCTTGAACATAAGAGACTACTATTTAGGATCATAACTAGGAAAGATTGACAAGATATTGGTTTACGTTACATTTAAACTTCTGCACCGTGTCCTGCTGCCACACCGGGTGTCTGCAAGCGGCCACTTGATTGCACCAGAGGATTACCACACTTTTCTACACATCCAGGTACACTTTTGTGTTGACTTTTAAGCCAACTTCGAAGATGTGAGGTGGCCTGATGTGGCCCTCACTTGAAACCACACAAAGACAATAACCAGAGAAGCGGGCAGCAGGAAGGAAATTCGAAAGTCTTGCTGTTCAACAAAAGAAACTAGTAGAGTAGGAAGTTTTATGGCATTTAGGAACCTCGACAGTGAAGGAGAGTGATTTTGTTGCTAAGCGGGTTTGTCGGGAATATATACGTCGAATAGGGGGCACAAGTGCAACGAGTTCATCAGAGCACATACCATTAACATACTTGTAAAACAAGCACAGAGATTGAATATGCTCCTCTTCTCTCTTTCTTCTTGTCTTCCTATCTCTCTCTCTCCCTCTCTTTCTTCTTTTCCGCCTAAACGAAATTTCAATGAACAAAATTTGATATCAATTGTGGTATAATTGATTTAGAAGTTATTTAGAGTAATTCTTTTCCCTGTAAAAGTCACAACAATAACTCGTCTCTCTACAACCACTTTAGATAATTTTCCTTTCTTTATTTCTCTCTATCTATCTCTTTTTCTCACACACACACATTCACTTCCTCACTCTCTCGACCTTGAAATAAACGAAACTTCAATAGACAAAATTTTATATCCTATATAATAAGAAATAATAAATTGCTCAAATGGATTTTTGAAAGTTTTCGCTACGATTGTTGGTAATAAAACTTCTGAAATGCACTTGAAATGTAAGTCTGTGTAAGGTGTTAACTTCGGAAAATAAAAGGAAAAGCCTGTTCTTTCCTTCATCGGATTATTTCGATTATCGATTATCGATACTTATCGAAGACATTCCGATACAAAACCTATCTAGGAATCCTACCTAGTATATAAGTGCCTTCGTGTGAAATTTTCATAAAAATCGGCGAAATCGTTTTTAAGTCCAAAGCGAACTCACTCACTCACTACACATATACACACAAACAAAGGGGCGCGTTCGAAATGAATGTTTCTTTTCTAGCACAATTGAAGCATGGTATTTGACTTTTGCATTTCAAACTTTAATGCAAGCCGTTGTATATAAAAAAAAATAATTAATACAGGAGTATAAAACATTCGTTGTCATCATTCAATCCGAAGTAACTTCGGGTCTCCTTGGTAGGATATATATATATATATATATATATATATATATATATATATATATATATATATATATATATATATATATATATATATATATATATATTGTTAACAAGTAAGATCTTTGAATTACTTGTAATTTCATCAAATACTTTTGCAAGCAAAATCCGATCCCGCATTTTGCTAAACCCTACCCTCTGATGAGAAGAAAAGTGTTTCTCCGAAACTCCGCAGATTAAGGGCTATCCACTTATTTAGTGTTTCCTTTTCAAATTAAATATGTTTTTAACTCTTTTTCAAAGTGTTTTTAACATGTTTTATTAACTATTTGCTCTCTCTCACTCACTCTCTCTCTCTCTTTCTCTCTCTCTCTCTCTCTCTCTCTCTCTCTATATATATATATATATATATATATATATATATATATATATATATATAGTGAATTGCTGTATGACATTTTTTCATAATAAATGCAGGGAATAAGACTGTGGAAATGATGTATAAAATATTTTAAATATTTTAATGAAGTAAGGGTTTATGTTTGCTATAAATCAACGAATGTCATAACATCGAATATCGACTCAGGAAGAAAATAACTGTCCTTTTTCCCTTGTGTTCCCTGAACAGAGTTGAAGTGTTAATTTGCTTCTACTAAACGATCACCACCCCTGGTCGGGAACGATTAGATCGATGAAATCAGTGTACATCAGACTGCATAAGAATTTTTTTATAATATAAAACAGTGCTCAATAACAATAGAGTTCTATTATTGTATATTTTTTATACATACATAAATTATTTTATTAGAATTTTTTTATAATATAAAACAGTGCTCAATAACAATAGAGTTCTATTATTGTATATTTTTTATACATACATAAATTATTTTATTGTAATTTTTTTATAATATAAAACAGTGCTCAATAACAATAGAGTTCTATTATTGTATATTTTTTATACATACATAAATTATTTTATTGTAATTTTTTTATAATATAAAACAGTGCTCAATAACAATAGAGTTCTATTATTGTATATTTTTTATACATACATAAATTATTTTATTAGAATTTTTTTATAATATAAAACAGTGCTCAATAACAATAGAGTTCTATTATTGTATATTTTTTATACATACATAAATTATTTTATTAGAATTTTTTATAATATAAAACAGTGCTCAATAACAATAGAGTTCTATTATTGTATATTTTTTATACATACATAAATTATTTTATTAGAATTTTTTTATAATATAAAACAGTGCTCAATAACAATAGAGTTCTATTATTGTATATTTTTTATACATACATAAATTATTTTATTAGAATTTTTTTATAATATAAAACAGTGCTCAATAACAATAGAGTTCTATTATTGTATATTTTTTATACATACATAAATTATTTTATTGTAATTTTTTTATAATATAAAACAGTGCTCAATAACAATAGAGTTCTATTATTGTATATTTTTTATACATACATAAATTATTTTATTGTAATTTTTTTATAATATAAAACAGTGCTCAATAACAATAGAGTTCTATTATTGTATATTTTTTATACATACATAAATTATTTTATTAGAATTTTTTTATAATATAAAACAGTGCTCAATAACAATAGAGTTCTATTATTGTATATTTTTTATACATACATAAATTATTTTATTAGAATTTTTTTATAATATAAAACAGTGCTCAATAACAATAGAGTTCTATTATTGTATATTTTTTATACATACATAAATTATTTTATTAGAATTTTTTTAGCTATACATAAATTATTGCATTATAATTTTTATACATGAATTATTGGCTATATATGTGCATGCATTTGCCTATATATGTGCATGAATATTTGTAGGTTTATATATAGGTATATGTAGGTGTGTATGTATATATAGAAGTGTGTATGAACGGATATTGATAGATAAAATAATAGAGAAATAAGAAAATTCTGAGTGAATACAAAGGTTGGGTGAATGCACATTTGCTTGTAAGGGTAAAATGTTCTTAGTAGGTTGGTTTGGGTGTTAAATTTCAATAGACATAATCCCACGCTTTAGAGAATTTATTGCTATGTAATAAATTTGTATAAATGATTTTCTGTAATGATGAGACATTTATTATCGCAAAATGAATAATAATTAATTTAAAATACTGTATGAAGAAAAATTGAATAAAAATAACTTGAAAAAGAAGTGAATAAAAATGAATAAAAATGAATAAGAATGAACGAAGAATGAATTCAAAATTAATGAAAGACTGAATGAGAAAAATGAATGAAAAGTTGAAAGAAGAAAATATAAATAAATAATTAATAGAAAATTTAATGAAAAAAAATGAATGAAAAAAGTACATGGAGAAATAAATTTTGAAAACGGAATGAAAATGAATAAAACATACAAAACTTGATTGCAAACCTTTTAAGCACTTTTAAGCTTCTTAGACTGTTTCTGACTTTTAGACGGAAACACAAACACGTAAAGTTTTATGCTTATTAAATTTAATATTGTAGCATTGATATTATACCGCCGCGCAACGCCAAATATATTTTCTTACATAAAATAGTTTAACAAAACACAGTTATGTTGTTTTAACCGAGCAACGAGGCGTGTAAATATACCTTTTCTATCCAGCATATCTATATTTGCATATTATAACTTATACAAATTACTATAGATGATATTGTATTAGTACTGTAATGGTTCCCGGACAACACCATGTTCGTTGGCTTACTATGTATCACCTACCAAATTAAATACTGTCATATTACTATTATTATGGCTCCCGAGCAACACCCTGTACCTTTTCCTGTATGAAATAGTATAATTGTATGAGTTAAAATATTTTCTTAAACACATTATAAAATTTATTATAGTTTAAGATCTTTTAATATATAGACTATTGTGTAGACTCAACTCTAGTATAAAATTACTGAAATTTAAATTACATTTATTATATATATATATATATATATATATATATGTGTGTGTGTGTGTGTGTGTGTGTGTGTGTGTGTGTGTGTGTGTGTGTGTGTGTGTGTGTGTGTGTGCGTGTGTGTGCGTGCATTTATTTTGTATGTATGGATTCTGGGATATTAATGAGATTCACCAGCTTTCTGGAGTTTATGATTAATGTCATTTGAAGCTAAATAATGATTTCAAACAGTTTATTTTTGTAAATTCTCCAAAATAAAACTCGTCAAAATTGTAGTTTTGGATTTTACTGAGTGTGAAAACTGACAAATTTAAAAGTGACTTATTTGGATGTGACAAAATTGCTTCAGGCACCTTTCAGTTATTTATGGGATTTACATAATAATTTCAGACTGGCTATCTCTCTACCCCCAGCTTTATCTTTCTCTCAATCTTTCTGATATATATATTATTCAATTTTCACCCCAAACAAGGCACAGTGCCACTTTGAAGTAGGAGACTACTATCGGGGACGTACGTTGCAGGCGTATTATGAAGGGAGATTAGCAGTAAGATGTCTGTTCACATTACAATTCAACTTCTGCGTGTCAGTACAGTTGGGAAAGCAGAATCCCGGAAGGGAGTTCCAACGTTTAGTAGTTCTGGGGGAAGAAACTATTGGAGTAGAAGAGTTTCTTACGTCTAGGGATCTCTACTGTGTAGGGTGGGATTTTGCTTCTTGTCGTGTTTGTCGGGGGTATTTAAATTGAGGGGGTACAAGTGTTTGTTGTTCGTCAGAGCATTCACCATTAAAGTACTTGTAGAACAGGCAGAGGGATGCAACATTCCGTCGATGGAACAGAGGTTGAAGCCTAGTTGATAGTTCATGACTTATTAGGTTGGCGACAATCAATCGAACCCTGTCCAGGAGTGAGAGGCAAGTAGTAGATGCACCAGTCCAAATGTGACAACAGTACTCCATACATGGGCGAATGGTGGCCTTATAGATATACAGGATATTTTCAGGCGTAAGCAACTTTCTAGCACGGTAGAGAGAGCCCACCTTATTCGCAGAAGATTTGACAATGCTCTCAATGTATCTATTTCAGTTCATGTTCCCTGTGAAGGTTAGGCCGGGAAGTTAAAAGGAAGTACTTTTATGTAATGTGTTCCTGGCCATTGTTATTGTTGGTAGAGAAGGTTTGTTGGACTTATTGAAGGAAACAAGCTTAGTCTTGGCAGGGTTGCCTGTGATAATCCATTTTTGACCCCATTCCACTACAGATTGGGGGTCTTCATCTAGTGTTTCCGCCATTTCCTTAGATATGTGTCCATTTGTTTTCCCTTCTCGGCTTTTATAGAGCGTGGTGTCATCAGCAAATATACCCATCTCAGAAACACTTTTCAGGGAGGTCATTTACGAATATCAGGAATAATAAAGGTCCTAGGATACGGGCGGTCGGGTTTCGATTCTGATTTGAGGTAGTTGCCTGTCTAGCCGCACTGTTGAGCTGTGATACAGCGAAACATTACTGTATATGGATGACTATATATAAATTGGTTGAGAGATTCCAACGAGAGAAAAATGTATATTTAAATAAGAAAGGTCACCAACAATTGCTATGTATTTTTTAACGTTATTTTATTATTCCATATTTAGATCATTGTAATAATATTTTTGGATCATTGTAATCAAAAACATAATTACAATGATCTAAATATGATACCTTTTTAAATGAAAAATCAAAACACGGAATAATAAAATAATATATATATATATATATATATATATATATATATATATATATATATATATATATATATATGCGATGGTTTCCGCTTTTCTGTAAAAATCAATTAAGTTTAAAATAAGATGTAAATTTCTCCTCATTCTTTGGTAGTTTCGTTTGCTTAATCGCCAATTCTACTTATTCACACGGAAACACACAGTTCTAAAATGTAGTGCATATAAAAATATCGAAATCAAATACAAACAACCAATAATTATAACAAAACTAAAAATAGACGAAAAGGAAATACAATTTGATATACGCCACACTATAACCAAATGTTAAAATCTAAATTCAGCGAAAATCTTATCGAAAACCCGTCCCGTACCAAATCACTTACACAAAATAGATAGATACATAAAATAATAAGCAGGAATTGAAACACATGTTCCCACATAAGTGTATTATAGCAAGGCTCACTCTACCAGATGATTCACTTCAAATTTTGCACAAAGGCAGCATATACTTCGCCGGTTTGTGCGTCACAAGACAAGGGCAAATAGGCAAAATTTTATTGATGCTAGAAATCAACGTAAAAGTGGAATAACTACAGCCAAAAGAAGACATGCTGCAATAACCAAAAAACGCATAGAGTCGCAGAAATTTCTGGAAATTTTATAATAAATTGAATAAAGTGAATAAATAACAATAAGTAATTCCTCACATATTTAACAACCGAGAAGGGTGAACTGCTTGCCCAGTGATTCGCCTTCAATTACACCTTAGAACAAACAAACTCCCTCCCAAAGTTGATGATCTGAAAATCACCCCTTTCTCATGTCCACGGTATGATTAAAAAATATACCTCTATATAGCTATGTCGATATTTGTATTTTCGAGCTCCAGGTCTATGAGTGCTGTTCTTCTATGTGGTCTGTCACACAAGTCTATATCAAGCATGGTTCTGACGTTTCATGTTGTGATGTTCAAGTCTTGAGCGTTGTTATTTCTTCTTCTGTTGTTACCGCTGGATTGAAAATCCACTGCCCGCGGTTTGACAATAAGATGATCTTTGGATGAGCTTTGTTTGCCTCACCTTTTATAGAGGCAACCCCTTCCAGGGCAAGCAGTGCTATCTCTAAAAAGGGCTGCTTGGTCATCCGTGCAGCTGCCTCAGGGTATCGTCGTCCACTCGGTATACTTACGACCATCACACACGGCCGCCTATTCGCAGAGGTTGGACTAGTGGCTCCAAGCTCTCACACCTGCCACCGTTATCCTCACTCTATCGTCACAGGACTTTCCACCTTGGCTCCTAACTTGCTTGCGCAGTTTAGGTGTAGCATATGTTGCCATCAGATAGACACCTTCTGAACCTCCAATGCTCATGTCCAGTGGAGAGAACCCGCGACGACTGGCAGCAGAGGAGGCTTCAGCTTCTGGCCGAAAGTAATCTCAGTGAGATAGACAGTCGCCCTATCGTGTCCGCTACTACACCTTTTCTGTCTAGATGAGGTTCCATAGCCTTTTAAGGAAAACTGCAAGGCAGCAATAGTGTTGTGTCTTTGTATCATAAAGAGGATAGTGTGTGATCGTCTAGTGGTCAGTATATTTAATGATATGTTCATATGCCGTTGTGTGTGTGTGTGTGTATGTGGTACATGTATTTTCGGACATACCTTCTTGTGTGCTGGATGTTGGTCTATCTGGATTCATCTCGTGTCTTCGAGGAGACTGGTACCTGTTGGACGAAGATTCAATCACTCCAAAACGATGAATTGGTTTTATAGTTTATTCACTTTCCAGATGTCTCGAAGGAGGATTGAAAGTGAAGCTCTGACTTGCATGGTCTCTCTTGGTCTCATTTCTACACACGTCAGCGTCCCTCCCCCTCCCCCAGTGAAGGGGAGGAGACGTCTGTGAAGCCGTCCGTCGCCTTCTAAGTGCAAACCAAATCTCCTTAATTCAGCTAACCTGATCACATAACTTACACGCAATCCAATCAGTTGATCCTGACTTCCGGTCAACGTGTCTACAATATAATTTACCACCTCTCTCTCAATCTCTCTCTCTCTCTTTCTTTCTCTCTCTCTCTCTCTCTCTCTCTCTCTCTCTCTCTCTCTCGATCCATTCTCTAACAGTAGGATTTGAAGTTAGAGTTCCCATCTCTTAGCCTTTTGATGTGATAAAGTCCACAAGGAAATGGTGTTTGATTTTGGGTTGGTTCCCCTAGTCTTCGTCCAACCAAGGACGCCCACAAGACAGTGGGGTAGGGGTTGGTAGTGTGCCAGGGCGTATCCACACATCGGTGGGCCATAATGCATTACCTCTGGGTCCCCTTACACTTCCTAGATCTCCTACAAGTTTAGCCTAGTTACCATGTATGGCCAACGTGGAGGCACTATAGGAGTCTTGATGATGGAGAGGCTATGTACTGGCAGGGAAGACTTATGCATAGCTGCTCCCTTTTCACTGTGAGCTTAGCTAGAAGTATTAGCTGAAAGCGAGATGGCATGCAAGCATGAACTTAACACTAACTTATACCAAACAAACTAGACGCATTACATCTCCCTGACGGATTAAGAAACTAAATGGAACACACACACACACACACACACACACACACACATATATATATATATATATATATATATACATATATATATATAGTAGAAGCCTGGGATACAGTGGCCCTAGGAAACGATTTTTTCAGATTACGATGTGGAAGGCGATGTTTTTCCAGCCCATGGCTACGATATTCTCTCCCCTTGCGGTGTTATTTATAATGTTATTTGATTATATACATGTATTATATACTGTGCTGTATTTTGTTACTAATTTTTAATATATACTGTATAAAATTTTGTTTATGCCCCGCCATACGGCGATTTCATCTTACGACCCCCCCCCCGGAACTTATTAATGCCGTATCCTGGGGTTATACTGTATATATATATATATATATATATATATATATATATATATATATATATATATATATTTTATTACATTTTCACCCCAAACAAGGCACATTGCCACTCACGTGTAGGAGGCTACTATCAGGGTTAGCAACTACGGGGCACTATGTAGGGATTTGGGCAGCAAGATGTCGGTTCACGTTGCACTTGAACTTCTGCATGTCAGTACAGTTAGGGAAGCATGATCCTGGAATGGAATTCCAGAGTCTAGCGGTTCTGGGGAAGAAACTACTGGAGTAGAAGGATCTTTTGCATTTAGGGATCTCTACTGTGTGGGGGTGGGATTTAGCTGCCTGTCGGGTTTGTCGAGGGTGTCTGCGACGTGGGGGCACAAGTGTCTGCAGTTCGTCAGAGCACTCACCATTAAAATACTTATAGAACAAGCAGAGGGATGCAACGTTTCGTCGATGGGACAGAGGCTGAAGCTTAGATGCCAGTTCAGGGCCTATCAGATTGGCGACTCTTTTTTGAACCTTGTCCAGGAGCGAGAGACTAGTAGCAGACGCACCAGCCCAGATGTGACAACAATACTCCATACATGGGCGAATGGTGGCCTTATATAGATACAGGATACTTTCAGGTGTCAGTAGTTTTCTAGCACGGCAGAGAGAGCCTACCCTTTTTGAAGCGGCCATGGCATTGTTTTCAATATAATTGTTCCAGCTCATGTTTCCTGTGAACGTTAGGCCAAGCAGTTTGAAAGATGTACTCTCAGACAGGGAGTCACTGGCCATTGCTATTGGTGGCAGAGAAGGTTTCTTGTAGTTATTGAAGGAAACCAGTTGTGTTTTGGCAGCATTGAATGTGACCATCCATTTATGTCCCCATTCCACTACAGATTGGAGGTCATCCTCTAGTGATTTTGCCATTTCTTTAGATATGTGTTCATTTGTCTTCCTGTCATGCCTTTTATAGAGTGTAGTGTCATCAGCATATATACCCATCTCAGAGGCAGTATTGTCGGGGAGGTCATTAATAATATATATATATATATATATATATATATATATATATATATATATATATATATATCGGGGTGGAGAGAGAGAGAGAGAGAGAGAGACAGACAGACAGACAGACAGACAGACAGACAGACAGACAGAGGTAGGGAGAGTTGAGACATATAAAGTTATGATATGTATTTCAGTTCCAATAATTCAAGATTTTGGATTTTTCGAACAGCAATAAACAATGTTTTTATGCTAAATTTGGTGCAATTCCGACATTTTGTTTGAACGCTAATACGTGACGAATGGATAGATATAACAGCTTAATTATAATATGATATGAGAAAGGTTCTAGCTCGTAAATGTTTCGAAAAAAAATACGCTTTTCTGTATGGTTATTTAAAAAAAAAAAAAAAGAAGAAACAGGTCAAAAACAGCTGTTGTGAAATTATATGACCGGCAACAAAATGTGACGTTTGCTCCGGTTATTTTATTTCATTATTTTTATTTTTTTGTATGAAACGGCCTCAAAATTTCGTTTTACGACTTGTACATTTATTATCTATTGAAACCAGTTCATTCGTGTACAGACATCATCAGTTACTCGATCGAATAATATTACCGTCTACTTCTGTACTCTTTACTACCGAACATAGCCGAAAGGTCATTGATTGGATCGAGGTCAGATGAACTTAATGGCCGATTTCATAATGTTAATGTCGTAGTTTTGAAGCCATTGTGTTTTATTCATTTATTTATTATGTACTATTATACTCCTTTTCAGATGTTGTTTCACAACGTTTCGGCCAACTATTCCTTTGGCCTTCATCAGGTGGATACCGCGACGGGATAGGAACTCCAAATCTCCTAACTTCATCCTCAGCAATTACTGCCTTCCATAGTTGTTGTCGTCTAACCACGTTTTGGCCAACTAAGCCTCTGGCCGGCTTTGGGTAAGACTACTGTCCCGTCGCGCTAACCACGTCGCGGTAACCACGTATGTATTGAAGACCATAGGAATAGTTGGCTAGAGGAATAGTTTGCCGAAACGTCGTGAAACAATAACTGACCAAGTTTTTTATGCAACTGTTTATAGTGATCCCCTTTCTCTGTTCAGATGTCCCTTTTCGTAGCCATACTACATTTTATCAATGTGAATAACTACATTGTTATTTTTCCTTTTTCTCGTTGTCTTTGTCAACAGTTGGACATTAGTCGAAGCTGTTTTCTTCTAACTGACGAATTCCAAATTTCATTCTCACATACACTAATGCCTACGCATCCAATACATCTAATATATATTAGCCGCATCCAATATGTATTACCCGAAGAAGGTTGCATTATACACAGCATGGTGAGCACCGGCAGAGGCATTGTGGTCCTTTAGACTCAAGGTAAGGTATTCGTCAAATATCTATTGTCTTTCGTCATCATGGTTTGCTTGTGCGACCTTCGTTCCAAAGGTGATAGATGTTTGCTTTGCTTGTTAAGTAATCCATGTGTTATTGTTTAATTTTTCATCAATCAAGTTAAGGTTTCAAATGTCAATCGAATTATCGATTCGATTGCTTTTGTTTTTCTATAGAATCGAACAGAATTTACCTGAATAGCAATTTATGAACACTGACATTCGATATTTTATGTCGACGCATTCACATCCCGTGATCGATTTCTGGCGACAGAAGGGACGCTTAGCAATGAGGTCATCGTTTTATTTTGAGATTTCAAACACCTGTATGCAATTTACACCAGCGCCATTTTGAATTTTAAAAAACCGTTTTTACATTTGATGTGACTTTGACGCAGATTATATTTTTGCAAATTATATCTGTTATATTAGAATTAACTTTAATAACTTTATTTTAATCTGACCATTGAGTTGATTAATGTTGGCCTGCTCAAGGCCTCTCTGCTTAGTTTAGCTTAGTTGTGTTACGTTTGAATAAAAACCATTGGTTCTCATTGTATCTTGTTTGATTCCTCGGTCGTACTTAATACTCTCTCTCTCTCTCTCTCTCTCTCTCTCTCTCTCTCTCTCTCTCTATCTATCTATCTATCTATCTATCAACCTGTCTATCTACCTATCTATCTCTGTTTATTAAAAGTTAAATATAATAAAATAAAAGCAGAATTACAAAGTAGGAAAAGTCCGTTATTAAAAATGAGTAAAATAACCGCATTAAACTTATTGTGGAACTATGCACACACACACACACACACACACACACACACACACACACAGCCGGTTTCATATCCAATGCAGGGGACCAATCGAGAAATATTAGACACTTTTCAGCCTCTATAGATTAAAATCGAGGCTGAGAGAACTCCAATATTACCCGACAATAAACTGGTCTCCTTATATCGGATTCTAACCCGGCGGTGCCGATGTTTTTCTGACGTTCTGTACATTTTTTTAAGTAAATATTATGCTATAATATTGAATTTTTCTTTATAATCGAGCACTTTTCTGGATGTTATCTCACAAAAGGCATATATATATAAATATATATATATATATATTTATATGTGTGTGTGTATAAATATATATATATATATATATATATACATATATATATATATCGTATGTCTGTGTCTGTTTGTGAAAATGAAAAAAGGATATCAAATTAAACAACATCCACCCACCACCCCCCCCCCACACACACACACATACATACATATATATATATATATATATATATATATATAAACTATACTCGTATAAATTTGAGTTTTTGTGCATTGATATTCATATTAATAATCTTTTTTCTATTTATTCAAAAAACAAATGCAACTTTGTTATATATGGGTCGTGGAATTGCATTCATCTGCTAATTTGCATATTATTTTAAACATTCATTTTAATTAATTCCCCATGAGTTTTTTTTCCGGCTTTCTTATGGGATGATAATTTTTAGTTAACTCATAGATTACCCGTTGGGTCAGTAAAATAGTTTTTTGTGAAATAACAGAAACATTTCTATGAAAGTATATTAAAGTGAAAAAAGAATATAGATAGATTTCTATAAGTCGTTCTGTTTATGATTGTTTTTTTTTTAATTTACAACTATTGAATTATAAGTAGTTTGCCATACTTATAAATAATGTGCACTGAACAGATACCATAATATTTAGAGGTAAATCCAAATTTTGGTATATCTTTTAATTTAAATGCGAAAAAAACAGTTAGAAGGCTGAAAACGTACACAGTAAGACAATACGTTTTATTGTCGCGTTGATTATTTATTTGTAACGCAAATTAAAAATATATATTTTCGGGGTTACTTATTTATGTTGGTAGTGTAGAAGAAAATGCATAAATGTTTTTTAAGAAAGGTGTATTAAAAATGGAGAATAAATTTAAAAATAAACGAAGGCGGTGGGTAAATCGCCGTTGTAAAATGCTCTTATGGTTGTCAACGGGTTAAAGTAGATTTATTTGTAAGAAAATTGCGTTAAAATAACTAAAACGTAATATGGAAATGAACGATGTAAAAAAAAACAGCAGAAAGTATTAACAATTGTTTATTTGGATAATTTAAAAGCAAAAAAAAAATTGGGACGCTGAAAACGTACACAGTAAAACAATACGTTTTATTGTCGCGTTGATTATTATGATTTTATGTTTATGTACGCATGCGCACCCGGAATTCGTAAACCGGATGTTGGGTTACAACACCCGTTGCAAGGTCATTTGAGTTTTATAATTATATAGATTTTGTGTAATTATATTCATACAGATATTATATATAATTTATACTTGCGTAATATTTGCGTAAAACACAAATCTCTTGCTCTATATATTTATGTATACGTATATATATTTATTTTAAACTCCTCTGTCAGTTCTTGGTTTGCATACATAAAATTTAATATATGGTATTCGTACCCATCCTGAACCTTTTATTTGGGTTTAGCCGGGGAAAACTGGTGAAAAAGTGTGAAAATTAATAAAAATGGAATTTACCATGTGAAGGTCGAACGACAGCATTACGAATATGCATTTGTAACGTAATTGTTAAGTGTTGAGACATTATGTTGAACAAAGATGGCGGTAGTTAATTAAATCGGCGAAGAATCAATGTATTCACGGTCTCAAGTGTTGAGTAATTCTTAATAACAAAGATGTTGGCGAAGAATCAATGTAGTCACGATTCAAGTCAGTTCGCTGTCAACCTCCGTCTTGAACCGACTGAATCGTGACTACATTGATTCTTCGCCTCCGTCTTTCTTATTAAAAATTACTCAACACTCGAGATCGTGACTGCATTGATTATTCGACGATTTGATTTACTACCGTAATCTTTGTTCAACATAATGGCTCAACACTTAACAGGTTATGCGACCAGCCATTGACTTTGCTTTGACGAATCAGAATATAAAGTCGAATTGTGGCAGGTGAACTTTCTGGGGTATTTAAGTATACGAAAATTGCACAAAGTTAGTCAGTCTCCACTAGAGAATCCTAACGACCCCAAATTTATCGAAAAGAACGCATCTGTTTTTGCAGAACTGATTCAATGTTTAGACGATAGAAGTCTGCCTCTGATTATAAGAGATGCCTTGGGTGATAGATGCTTAGCATTGAACATATTAGGAAAACATTATTTATCAAATGGGAAACTAAATCTCTATTAAAAGAACTAACGTCTCTAAAACGTATGAAAGACGAGACGAGTACTGACTATGTTATAAGAGCAGAAACAACAGCAAATGACAATGTTTTCCCCCAAAAGTAATTTTCCCAAGAAAAGGAATAAAAATATCTGGTATAATTGTGGCCGCCCCAATCACAAAAGTTCCTAATGTCGATATAAAATCTAAAAAATGGACTCCATCAAAAACGTTGAGAATTTTACAATGGGAATTGTATTAGATGGTTTAAATTCTGTGTCTTTTTTCCTCCATAACCACTGCGCATGTTTCTTCCGAAAAGCTCAGTTTTTGTTTCATCTGACCCAATAACTTTTTTCCAGAAGTCATCCGATTCACATTGATAAGCAAATTTCAAAAGATCTTTCACAGGACTCAACAATAAAGTCTTTCTCAGTGATCTAGAATGCAGGCCTGCACGATTCAATGTGTCCTTGCTTACTTCAATAGGTGCTTCCTGCAGATCCTTCTGAATTTTTAACATATCAGAAAATTTTTAACATATCAGAGCAGTAACACCATTTACTTTATGCGGTCGACCACTTCTTAGAAGACTTTTAGTATTACCACCCATGTCACATATGTGTCTGTTGGAAATCGTCTAGCGGTTAAAAATGACAGTTAATTCATTTAGACTTAGTTTATTTACGATATATTTCATGCGGTGGTGGTAGAGGTTGGTTGTGAAACGTGACAGTCTCTTCCTTGTCTGTGTGTCTCTCTCCCTGTCTCTCTGGTGAATTTGTTTATCATTTCGCTTTTATGGAAGTATTTCAGGGAATTTCGTTTGTTTGGTCTGGCCCATAAACAATTTGATGTCAATGATCCAGATTTTAACCAGCCCGGGGCATTTGCTTGGTCTGACCCACGACCGATTTACGTCATAGATCCCGATCACTGTAATTCTGGAATTCCCTTGTCCATTTTTGTCGGCTCGGACACGAGTTTATTTGCACCCTACTTAACATTTTCCCCTGTCTGACTCATAACGCTTTGCATCATGGATCCAGGTCATCACAAGCCCGGGGATTCGATTGTCTATTTTCGTTTGCCTCTCCATAACAGCCATTGTTTTACACTTTCTCACGACAGCTCCAACTGTACTCACCACCAAATTTGGTTCTGTAGCTATTTTCCCGTACCCCTTTCTGTCTTTATGACTTGCTATGATTTCCTGGCGCATGTCATTAGTCACTTCCTTTTTGTTAACCATTTTTAAACAGTAATGAAAGAGGTAAACTGTGCAGTGTCTGAAAGCAATTGATCTGTAAGGAGTCGAAACCCTGTGGTGCCTTCTGATTGATTGAAATTTTGTAACAAGATAAATAACTGTTTAAGAGTGAAATTTCTGAATTGTTGAAATAGTGTAGTAAGATGAAATGATTGCTTAAAATGAAATTTGACAGTGTGTTAAATATTTTTGTATATGAGTAATATACTTTTTTGTTAATAAATATTTTTTAACGAAGTATATATGCATTTCTGTTTTATTTTTAGAAAGATAATATCTGTTCAAAGATTGAGTGTAAGTTTTATTCAAATTAAATTGATATTTTTTTAGAAATACGAAAAAAACAATGTACCAAATACTTTTGCATATATATGTGTGTGTGTGTGTGTGTCTGTGTGCGTGTGTGTGTGCGTGTGTGTGTGTGTGTGTGTGCGTGTGTGTGTGTGTCTGTGTGCGTGTGTGTGTGTATTCAGACAAATACCTTCCATTTTTCGTAATTTTTCCATTTTTCAAATATTCATTCTGATATCCGTGTCGAATTTGTATAGGAAGGTTCCGTAGTCATTTTCATCAATCTGTTTTTTTTTTTTTTGCGTGTGTTTTTGTTTGTTTGTTTGCGAGTATTTTTAACTGATTTTCTTCAGTCGTCTTCAGGCAGTTCTTGATTACTTTCAGCCAAACAGTCAAAAATTAACAATGTAAATTTTGAAAACAGTAATAACATTTTAAGATTTAGATTTTTTTTTGCTGGGGTTGGTGATAGCTTCTTAATTAATAAAAGATTCAAAAACTTACTCGCACGGGACGGAACGTAGAAATATATTCTCTTATTATATATCAATCCTTATTTAAAAAGCTCAATATAATTACAGATCAATATAGAGAATAAATAACAAAAGGTTATATTCCCAAATTCATGATGTTGACCATCTTATAATTTATTCCTTTAATTCAGTTGAGTTATACAATTCTTGACAGTATCTAAAGCATAATAGATTCACTGATTTATATAATAATTAAGTGATTGATTTTGCGCTACGAAACAGATACTGTCAAGAATTGTATAAGTTAACTGAATTAAAGGAATAAATTATAAGATGGTCAACATCATGAATTTTGGAATATAACTTTTTGTTATTTATTATATATATATATATATATATATATATATATATATATATATATATATATATTGTTACGATGTATCCCAGTCCTACTGGGGACGGTAGAGATGGGTGCCGTAACGAAATATATTTAAAAATATAAAGTTTCCCAGGTTCCTTGATAATGCGTTGTTATGGGAATGGGACAACCGTCCCGAAGACAACAATAAAATGAAATGTACTGGACAACGAAATCACATAAGAAATAACGAGGAGAAGGATCATCGAAAAATTAACAAACTTTTATTCATATAAAAATAAAATAAAATTCAATTCAAGAAAAGAAATTTAAATATGCCTAACTAAGTGAAATGATTTAATAATTCAAATTCTACCGAGAGAAAAATATATCAACAGTCAATGTTCACATAAAACAAGAAATCGTCTGCTCAATTAGATACAGGTTCTAGGGTAAGAAAGAGAGATGTTGGAGAAGTTAAAGTTTTGGTTGAAAAACTCACTGAATGTCCTTTGAAATACGACCTTTCTTTTGTCTCTTTTTTTATATATATATTTCTTTCCTGTAAATTGTTTATATTTGATTACGCGCGCAAGTTAATTTTCATAATTTTGTCGTTCGGATTATTTATGTTTCATTACGCGCATGCGTGTTAATTGCTCCAAGTATTTGTTTCCGAAGCTCATCGAAGCCCTTGATTTATAGTAAAAGTTTCACTGCTCCATGATTCCTTCCTTCGCTGGGTTCATTCTTTCTTCAGTCAATATTCTAACTATGACCGCTGATCAAAACAGGTTTCCAAACGCTTTTTGCCGTCACCGCCAACATCGGCTTATGTCGTTGATATTTACCTCCGCGACGTTGCTACGCCACCCCGACCTTCGCTGATTTAGGTCTTGTCGCTTTGATACGCGAAGGTCCACTGACAGTTGACAACTTTTTTCAGGCCCTTCTCTCTATATACGATCTATCTATCTCTTTCTCTATACAGTTTCTCTCTATATATATACGGTCTATCTCTCTATATGTACGGTTTATTTCTCTCTATCTTTTCTCTCTCCTCTCTTTCTCGTCTATGAGCTTTCTTTTCTCTTTCCTTTTCCACTCTTCGTTCACAGTATCTCTGTCTCTCCCTTCTCCTCCTGCTCGCAGGCCTTCTCCTCCCCTTTTTTCTGTTCTGTTTACAAAAAGTGAACGAGCAGACGAGAATGGGTCTTTTTGGCTCCATAAAAATGATACAGTAAATAAAATATATTGAAAATATATCTCCTCTCGGCTAAAAATCAATAGAATAATTTATTATACATTGCAATGAATGTATCACAATATATATATATATATATATATATATATATATATATATATATATATATATATATATATATATCACTCAAGGTGTCATTCAGTTAAAAGTAAGAGTCAAAGTAGTAAAAGGTAACCTAGCATATAAGTGAAAGCACTTGATGTAATATAAAGAAAGTCCTATAATGTTTGTTATTTTTCTTGTATTTGTTTGTTTTATTGTTTCTTGTATTTTTTTTTTGTATTTGTTTGTTTTGTTTCTTTTTCTGTCATGATTGCTACAATACTCCCATTATCAATGCTGACGTCGATGATAGCTGTAAAATCCCATCTCGACCATTTGGCCAAGCGACAAGAAAGCCGGACAAGTAATTGCCGAGGAACGGATATAACTTGATTTGAAAAAAAAAAAGAAACATATTTTTCTTTTTTACTTAGAAGCCATTTTTATCTTCACTTCCATGGCCCCTGGCCTCGAACGCTAAGAAAAAAGAGGTGGGTGTGGATAAAAACAGGATGTCTGAAAATAACGTCCGTACGAGTCTCTTTCTTTCTTTCTTTCTTTCTCTCTCTCTCTCTCTCTTTGTTTTTTTTTTCTTTTAAAAGATGCGTCCTCATATAAGAGGCTTTGTCTATAGTTTGTCCCGCTTCAATTTGAATAGCATATCCGTTTGTCTGTCACGCTTTGAATAGCATATCCGTTTGTTTGTCTAGATGTGTTAGCTGAAGATTGGTAGTATTTGGACTAGCGAGGCCTGTGGAAATTTCGCGGTGGCACCTTTCATATGTAATATATTGTTGCTGGGCATTTTATGGACGCTCTGTGATAATGAAGACCCCACGATATTATTGTAGCCCTTTTGTTAAAACTTTAAAATAATTAAAATATTGTAGCCCTTTTGTTAAAACTTTAAAATATTTATCTAAGCCATCTGGTTAATGTAGTGTCAGAATATATCTTGTTATTACGGTTTATCGCCAATATCCTTATAAGAATATGTGACATATTTCCATAGTATGGGTGCCTGGCGTTAACGGAAACACCACGATATCATTATACCATATTCAGACAGAACAGATACTACCCTAGGATCCTAGCCAGAAGACCAAGAAGGTATATTTTAGTTTCACGTACGGCTCAAACGCGACATCATTTTTATTTTTATTTATTTATTTATTTTAGATTGCGTCATCGGTGACCGGGCGATCTTATAATCTTATTCGGTAAAAAGAAGGTTAGAATTTGATAACATACTATGAACATTAAAGTAGCGTATCTATATAACAATTATTTAATGTCTGTAATATGTTATCATCTTATATCCTCTTTTTTAATAAATAGGATCTCCCGATCGAATAATTTGTAATCTTGAAACTATGACAAACGTATGTACGTAAAAGGTACTACGGTATTATATTCTTTGGCTTCTTCGGATTATTGTTTTCATTTTTATTGTCATATTCACAACGTTTTTAGTTGATGTAACCTCCGATCTTCTTCAGATGAATCTTGTCGAACTCGGGAATTTTTCATTTACATAATTTTTCATTTACATAATTCACGTAATTTACGAGTAGCATGCTCTCGTTCCGTCACCCATGACTGGATAGATGTTCTAAATAGTTTGCAGTTTTATTGTTCGTCGCTCACATTGAGGATTGAACATAAACCTACAGAAGTCTGTCATTTTTATAACTGTTTAGTTCAAGTATAATCCCTTCGCCACACCCATAAAGGCCTGTAGTCCGAAGAATCCAAATAATACGCATTTCTATTTATCTGTCAATCTCCAGATTGAAATGCATTTCTGTTGTTATTTATTTGCTTCCCCACGAGAACAAAATGTGACACAAGGTCGTTTTCAATGTGGGGAGAAAACCAGCTCTTTAAAAAGGGGCACTCTGAAAGTAGGCAAAAATAAAAATTGACTTGGTATAGAAGGGTTTTCCCTATATTGACAAATTAACTTTAGTGTAGCATCAGAATGTTATGTAGTAAGTCGAACATAAGAAAGTATTTGTTAGTTATTTATCTGACCGTCGATCTATCTATTTATCTATGTGTATTATCGATATATCTATCGATCTAGTCATTTATCTATTTCTGTATCTATCCATCTTTATCTGTCTATCTAACTGAAGAGATAAACAGATGAGACATGAAGATGTTTGATAAAAGTTGTCTAAACATTATTGAGCTATAAAATAGACAAGTGTCACCGGAAGCATATGATTAGCTGACGGACGTACGTATGGGTCACGTGGGTCTAGTTAGCTGAGAAGAATAATTGAAGTTGGAAATTGGACTTAAAACAGAACGGTTGGGTTTAACGGTTGTATCTCTCTCTCTCTCTCTCTCTCTCTCTCTCTCTCTCTCTCTCTCTCTCTCTCTCTCTCTCCACTCATTGGAAGGGAGATGGCGTGTCTTATATTGGAGACCAATAAAACCCCAACGCGGCTAAAGACACTCACTTTCCATTCATCTGCGTCGACAGCTGGAAAATGAAATTAAACTAATATAAAACCAACCATCGTTTTTGGAGTGAAATGCATTTTGTCCAACAATTTCCAGCTTCCCCTCCAAGAACAGATGAATTCCAGATGGACCACAAGATCAACGATGTAGTTGAAGATAAGGTATGTCAAAAATACATGTATGTCAAAAACACACGCATATGAACATTTAGACGATCATAATATTGGAACATAAATAAACTGCAGCAAAATAACTTAGGGTTCAGTTAGTGAAGAACCACTATAGACATTAGTAGTAATGACACGTACACACATTCAGATGAACCCTCCATCACAAGTACATATCTCTGTGTGCAATGTTGGTACCATTATACAACAAGAACAGATACTACACTGTGATCTCAGCCCGAACTTTTTGTTTATGTTGTTGGTATTTATTTGCCTACACACGATAGCGAAAGGTCGTTTTTAATGTAGGAGAAAATCTGCTCACCAAAAAGGGGCACTCTGGAAGTAGGCAAAAATAAAAATTGTTTTAGTATAGAAGGGTTTCCTCTACATTGACTAAGGACAAATTAACTTTAGTGTAGTATCAGAACAGATACTACACTGTGATCTCAGCCCGAGCCTTTTGTTTATGTTGCTTGTATTTCATTTGGTGGGTGTCAATAGTTCAAATCATCTACATTCATAAGTTGGTTTATTTTCTTGCTTCATATCGATAAAATTATATCCTGAACTGCATCTTATGTTCATGTCGATGATGATATTAAAGGTACAAAAACAGTAACAGCGATAGATACTTTCTCTATAAAATATCAATATATGTTTATCCCTGTGAAGTGTGTGGGGGATTGATGAGAGTTGACTGCGAACCGGATGTTGACACATCTACAGTCAGAGACTGAATAAAAACAAAACGTCTTGTGCGCATGGGTTCGACGCAGGGCTTCCGATTGCAAAAAATAATAATAATAATAATAATAATAATAATAATAATAATAATAATAATAATAATAATAATAATAATAATAATAATAAAATGATTTCAAACCAATGGGAAGCTTTGGTGCCGTTTAAAAAACGTCGACTTCTATCACCGCTGGGAGCCCTCGGGAAAATATAAAAACCCAAGATTTTACGAACCAGGGGAAGAATTCAGCAGAAGGATTCGAGAGGAGAATTCGTCTCGCTACGTCAGTGAACGTACGGACGGATTCTGTCACCGAACTTAAGAGATGTGAAAAAGAAAGGAAAGAAGACACCGAAGTGGACTGAAGCCAACTCTGCTTCCACGTTACGGGCCGAGCACCTTCATTTACTAATCGTTGCCTAATTCACACCTAAACCGATGAGTACAAACCAAATGAACATTCTATTTTGTTGATTTCTTTCCACGCTAACCTTTCTCACACATTCGCAAACATTCTCCCCCACCAATAAAACAAACAGTTTCCATTTACATTCCATCGATAAAATAAAATTGCTTTTCTCACTTTTAAAATTTAATGTCTGTTTTATTTATTTTACATGTTAAAATACAAACCTGATAAGTGTTGTCCTCCTACTGTAAATTCTAGTCTCCATTGATCTTTCCATAAAAATGACAATTTAATCGGGTATTTTGTACAACTTTAACCTTTCAATTTTCCATATTTCGTAATGATTTCTTTTAGTCGATCCATGCTATGGGTATGTTCTTTTTTCTGGTTTTTCCTTCTTTTATTTTCTTTAGATTAATGCATACAAATCAATTATCACCGTCATTTTCCGCCATACTTTATTTTTCCCGGTCCACACTGCTAACTCTCTTTGGTAGGTGTTGACACATGGGTTGTAAGTAGGTTGCTGGTTTGTAGATATTTTGGATCTTTTAAATAAATAAGGTTCCTCTTTCAGTTATTCACTTCGGTATTTTAGTTTCGTGTATACATCTTTTTAGGTTTTGTACTAACGTTTCATGCAGTATAGTGGACCTTTCAAACCAATATCCATCTATTCTGCTATGACTTTCCCAATTTTTACCATTTTTCTTACGATAGCAGAGTGTTTCTTTATTAATTTATGTTTTTGTTTCTCTTCATGTTTTTCACTCCTGTTGTGATCTTGTCGGTTTTCCCATATATTGTTTCAGAAGTATCCCCTTTTTACAAGATCCGTTTTTTTTTCTGCCTGTTTTTTGTTTCATTTACATGTTGGTAAAAACTGGAAATCATTAGGTCCTATTTTGTTTGTACTGTTTATTTATTATTTGTTATTTTTTATTTGTTATTTATCGGGCTTTTTTATTTGCTTGTATATTTTGTTTTTGATTTGGATGTTTCTTAGATCATTTAATGTGATCTTTCTTATGCACATTTGATTTTTGCGTCTATTTTCTAGTTTTTTTTTAGCTTAGCTTCTTGTTTAATTTTGTTTTGTTCTAGTCTACTATTTCATTGTAGCCTTTTTTTTGCATTCTTTTGTCATGTTTAGTTTCATTTGAAAATATTAGAAAATGAAATATTGTTATAAAATATTAGAAAATGAAATGTTATAAAATATTAGAAAATAAAATAATGTTATAAAATATTTTATTAAAATCCTTTTTTTATAATTTCCAATCTCTTGGCTTTTTCCAAGAAAGCTGTTTTTTTTTAGTTTTTTTTTTTTAGTTTTTTGTCACTTCATTTTTCTAATGGTATTAACCATTGGGAGTTAGTTTCTCTTGAAAATAAAAAGGATGCGTAGGGTTTATTAACGGTTTTCCTGTATGTGCTTTGTTTACGTTCATTTAAATAGGTCACATTGTCCTCATTAAGAAATTACATGTTCGCATCTTTAATATTGTTTGCAGCGATTTTTTTTTTACAAAGTGGCTACCACATATCAAAACAGAAAGGCCACTCGAGGATAAGGGTTAATGTGTGTATTGTAGTCATTGGGGCAGTTGCGTAATAATCGTTTGTAGAAGTAATTTGGTATAATTAGATTATTTACAAGGACGGGTCAATAAGAATTTGTTTATGTTGCACTTGAAGACGACGATACTGTAGTCAGCTGAAGTAGAATAGAAATATTTGTTAGATCATTTTCGAGGCTGACTGAACAAGAACTTGTTTACGTCGGACTTGAAGATAATGTTATTGTAGTCAGGTGGAAAGCAGACCCCCGGAAAAGAGTTCCACAGGTGGGAAGTTCTAGAGAAGAAGCTTTGTTCATGGAATCCATGTTTAAGTTTAGGCAACGATAGAGAGTGGGGGAATTTATTGATAGTGATTTGGGCTAGACAAGTGTTTGTTTTTTTGCAAAGGATTGACGAGGGGAGGTATAGATTGGAGCTCAGTCGAATAATTGCAATGAAAATAGCAATGTATTTGTGAAAGAGGTGTTTAACGCTAAAGTTTTTACTGTGTACTTTTGTGGTGCACGTCGAGGTTCCAACATCGACAACCAGTCAGACAGAAACTGGGCCATTTCGATGCTTTTCTGCTGTCGGATTGATGCAAAGTGTTCTGTGTAGCCCTAGGAGGTTCACCCTCCCCGGCCTTGCTTCCCGTCTTTCGGGATGAACAAGTTTATCGCTTGTTGCCTGCGGCACCCTTACTGGGGAATGCTGACGTGACTACTCAGACACATTTCTGTAGGGCCGTAGTGCTCCTCATTGGAGCACTCACTCATTTTCTCCACTTTCTGACCTTGTATCACATCCTCTCGCGGTAAATATCAGTAATCTATTATCGTCATTCATTATTAACTTGATGTGTTCAATTTCCGCTGTTTATTCATCCGACGAGTTTGGGGCGAGTTTAAGAGTTGCATTATCATTACATGTTAATTGCTAAGCATCATTGCTTGCTAACCGGAGATGTGATCGCAAACAAAACAATTCCGGAACAAAGTTCCTTTCTAAGAACTGCTCATCTGTGAAAACCGTTACCCGCGGGCAATACCATGTCCATCTTCAAATCAAATGCCTTTTAAAATGTCCTCATAATTAAGTATTGTTTATTTTCATTCAATTGAGGATCTATCCATTTAATTTTACTGACAATCTGTAAATCGCATTAATATCTATCCCTGAATAATAAGTGGACATTTGTTAGTAAATAAAAAAAAAGACCTATACAAAGATTAAACTACTTTTCTTGAGTAAACCTTTACGTGGAATTCGATGGTGGTGTTTTATTTTCTATAAATTTTACATATAAAACTAAATTTACCTTGGGATAATTTTTTTTTTCAGATATATAAGTGTAGAAGAAAACTGATAGCAATGTAGTATACTGAGGTGGTGAATTGTCATAACGTATGAATAAACAAAAAAGACAACAGAAGCACCATTTAAATATAACCGTGATAGTATAATGTCGTTGATAATTTCGAGAGTATGCTTCTCTTTTTCAAAAATGAAACAAACCAAAACTATGCTGTAAAAACGGAACAATGAATGCAAATCTAATTGTTCGTCATTGTGTGGCGAGTTATTATATTTTAACTGAATTAATTGATCGATCATTATGAAACACAATTAATAGGCGTAAGGATGAGTAATATGAATGATATTTAGTTTAATTTAGTTTTGTACTTTTTATTATTTTAGTTCGATTTAGTTCAGGTAGTTCTAAGAGATAAACATATGCCCTTCTGAGTTTAAGACTTGATTTCTTTATAAGTAAGTATATAGCCGACGACTCTTTTGGGATTGACATTTTTCCTTTTAGGGCTGTTGCCCATATAGCTTTGTTTTCCCTGGTTTGTTAAGCTTTTTGTTTCATTAGGTCAATTGATTTTACCACACTCAGTGTAAATTGTATTTATTTATTTATTTATTTTGCTCTGTTTGCTCTCATAAATATCCCTGGGATTAGTACTTTATGTATTTACATTGTGCCCATGAAGTGCTGATCATAATTTAATTTACACAACACGGTGGTATATTTACAAGAATGTATTTACAGAAGTACAGTATATTATATTACAGAAGGTCTTCGTCCGATACCGTGGCTATTGCTGCCACCAATGACAGCTTTCATGGCGGCATTTGCTTCTTTTCCACCACAAGAAGGCATGACACAAGGCCGGAATGTAGGGAGAATTAAGATAGCGCTGTTAAAGAAGGAAACACCATGGCCTCCTAAAAGAACCCTGGGTAGCGCTGTCACCATTCCTCGGTCGGAGTTAATATACTAGCTATCCAAAGAGAGAAAAATAAGAACTAAACAAATAGGACTAGAAGACAAGATCTGCTAGTACTACTCAAGGCCAATACTCTGGCCTGACAGATAAGAGGTATAGATTCTGCTGGACAAATTGTCGACATCGAATCCTTGAATGGACAAATCGATAACCGCTACGATTATCACGATACGTTTTTTTTTTTTTTTTTTTTTTTTTTTAACTCATTTTTACTTCAAACACGGCACATTGCCACTTGCAAAATAGGGGTCAACTATTTGGAATAGTGTCTAACAATGGACTGTAGATAGTTGAGTAGCAAAATGTCTGTTCTGTAAACGTTAGATTCAAACTTTAGAAGGTTAGCACAGTCAGAGGAGCAGGGAACAGGGAGAGAATTCCAAAATCTATTAGTCTGATGGAGAAAAAAAAACTATTAAAGCAGAAGACTTTCTGGAATCTAGGGACCTTGACAATGAAGTGGTTGAAGTTTACTGATTAAAGTTCTTTATCTCTCAAACACTGAGTTAGTAAAGAAGCTAAGAACATAATGTTCCTCTCACTAATTTGATCATTTTAATATATTATTGTAAAACATTTCTATTTGGTCTATGGGTCTTACTAGATTCCAGGAAAAAAATCATTCTAGTCTGTTGGAGTATCTAACACCGTGCTCTTACTTGAGGTCACATTACTTGCAGAATGTGCACTATTCCTCGTGGGAGTTAGTAATACTGAGAATATTTGGATTGCGAATACCATGTTATTTTGAATATTTGGTCAGGGTTTACTTCTTGGGAAAAGTATCATCATGCCAGGTTGTCCTGACAAACCTCTGTACAGAGAGACCTTAAACAATTGAGGGTAGTTTTTAGTAGGTCTTTAAGTTCTCCCCAGTAGGCATTCAAGTTCTTATATATGCAATTGGTAATGATGTATGAAACAACCTTATTTTTATAGGTAGAAAATGCGATGAATAAACGAATAATTTTATTCGTATCAACATGCTATGTCTCTATATCATGATCAGCTACACACCGTGTAGTTTCGGTGTATCACGTATTGTAACAGAGTGCGGACGCGCGTATGGCAGATGTATGCGAATGACCGAGCTGTGTGCGAAGTGGCGTCACGTTAAGGAAAACCAAAAATATCATGAAAAGAAGAACGTTTGCACATTAGAGACACGCAAGTGACGTCAAAGCTGAGACGAGATGTCACGCGTGGCTGGAAAGGAGTAGTTGTTAAAACGTGAAACATTGAGTTGAAGTCTTTTCCTCTTTCTTTCTTGTGTTCCTTGTGACGGAGCCTGCAATGTGTTGGGTCTGCATGTTAACACGTGTATAATGGTAAAGTATGAAACAGGATATTCCATTTTGGCGTATAGTCAATTTTTTATTCAGTAAAAGATAGGATTTTTGTCATCCATTCGAGAATCGTCTGCCTTAGGGTAAGTTGCTGGAATGAGCAAGTTGCTCGAATCTATATTAAATAGAGAAAGAGTCAACCACCTCAGCAGAAACAACCTTCTTAGTAACACACAATATGGTTTCCGCTCTGCAAGATCTACCGCAGATGTGCTGACGGTTATATCTCACAGGATTAGTGAATCTCTTGACAAAGGTTTCCTTTCTAGGGCAATTGCTCTTGACATATCAAAAGCCTTCGACAAGGTATGGCATAAGGGTCTACTTCACAAGATTTCCAGCTACGGTATAACTGGAAATGTTTTCTCAATCATTAAATCATTTCTCTCCGATAGGCTCATAAGAGTAGTGGTCGATGGACAAAAATCAGAGGCCTGCAGTATTAATGCTGGAGTCCCTCAGGGGTCAATCCTGGGCCCAACTCTCTTCCTGATCTACATCAATGACCTCCCTAAACACATACTTAAATCATTCGTTGACATCTTTGCTGATGACACGACCATCTACGGCAACACATTAAAGGCTGTAAATGAAAAAGTTCTCTCATTCTCTCTCCTCTGATTTCGAGCGCGTGGTTCAGTGGGGGAAGACGTGGCTGGTTACCTTTAATGCATCTAAAACCAAACTCCTATCCTTACATCATCAACGCTCTGATCCCCATCTGGCATCAATTGGGATGGATGGCTCTCGTCTGGGAGAGGCCCCGTGTTTTGATAAGCTTCTGGGTTTGACCTTTACTCCTGATCTGAAATCGAACACGTACATCAAGTCTGTTGCCAAGGTTGCTGGAAAGATGGTGGGATCCTTCTACCGCTCCAGAAGATATCTCACTACTGATGCAATTCTCTATCTATATAAAAGCCAAGTACGTCCAAGGATGGAATACTGCGGCCATATCTGGGCAGGAGCTGCTAAAAACAGCCTATCCTGCCTTGACAGAGTACAAAATAGACTTCGTGGGCTAGTGGGGGATGCCCTTTTCTCTACCCTGCAACCTCTCTCCCACAGAGGAGACGTTGCGAGCCTATCCTTGTTTTATCGTTATTTCCATGGCAGGTGCTCGTCTGAACTCCAATCTCTGGTCCCCCTCCTCGCAAATCTTTCACGAAAAACACCCGTATAGCTGAATCCACTATGAAAAATTTCCCCCACTCTATATCTGTGCCTAAATCAAAACGTGGATTCCATGAACAAAGCTTCTTTCTTAGAACTGCATGCCTGTGGAACTCTGTTCAATTTGCCTGCTTCCCATCTGACTACAACTTGGATGTGTTCAAGTCCAACGTTAACAAATTCCTAATGAACCGCCCCCTTAATTAAACACTTCATCAAATCTCCACACTAACGTAACGTGCTTGCAATAACCCTTATCCCTGAGTGGCTTCCGGGCCTTGATAAGTGGTGACCACTGTGTAATATATATATATATATATATATATATATATATATATATATATATATATATATATATATATATATATATATATATATACACATACCGTGGGGGCAGTCCACTGACTGTATTCTATTTTCAATAGAATGTCCACATTTTCTAATCTGTCGAACCTCGAATTTTTCCATTGACGCAAATGACACGTTGCTTTTTCTTGTGAAAACTGGTTGTAAATTCTATTTTAATCTTAATTCCACGACCATCTTTGTACATTTCTCAGGTTCAGTGCGAATACATTCGTAAATTCATTAAAAAAATTTTTTTATCAAATTGCGGTCTTGTACCGGTAAGAACATTCACTTTTTAAGTTTAAGTAAACACTTCATCAAATCTCCACACTAACGTAATGTACATACAATAACCCTTATCCGTGAGTGGCTTCCGGGCCTTGATAAGTGGTGACCACTGTGTAAAAAAAAAGTATGGTTTACTTTTAAAAGTCGATGATAAACAAATTATCTGATTGTTCAGGAAATAAAGCATGTCTATATTGGTTGTTATTATTGTCTGTATTGATTGTTATTATTGTCTGTATTGATTGTTATTATTGTCTATATTGATTGTTATTATTGTCTGTATTGATTGTTATTATTGTCTATATTGGTTGTTATTATTGTCTGTATTGATTGTTATTATTGTCTGTATTGATTGTTATTATTGTCTATATTGGTTGTTATTATTGTCTGTATTGATTGTTATTATTGTCTATATTGATTGTTATTATTGTCTGTATTGATTGTTATTATTGTCTGTATTGATTGTTATTATTGTCTGTATTGATTGTTAATATTGTCTGTATTGATTGTTATTATTGTCTATATTGGTTGTTATTATTGTCTGTATTGATTGTTATTATTGTCTGTATTGGTTGTTATTATTGTCTATATTGGTTGTTATTATTGTCTATATTGGTTGTTATTATTGTCTGTATTGATTGTTATTATTGTCTGTATTGATTGTTATTATTGTCTATATTGGTTGTTATTATTGTCTGTATTGATTGTTATTATTGTCTATATTGATTGTTATTATTGTCTGTATTGATTGTTATTATTGTCTGTATTGATTGTTATTATTGTCTATATTGGTTGTTATTATTGTCTGTATTGATTGTTATTATTGTCTATATTGATTGTTATTATTGTCTGTATTGATTGTTATTATTGTCTGTATTGATTGTTATTATTGTCTATATTGGTTGTTATTATTGTCTGTATTGATTGTTATTATTGTCTGTATTGATTGTTATTATTGTCTATATTGGTTGTTATTATTGTCTGTATTGATTGTTATTATTGTCTATATTGATTGTTATTATTGTCTGTATTGATTGTTATTATTGTCTGTATTGATTGTTATTATTGTCTGTATTGATTGTTAATATTGTCTGTATTGATTGTTATTATTGTCTATATTGGTTGTTATTATTGTCTGTATTGATTGTTATTATTGTCTATATTGGTTGTTATTATTGTCTGTATTGATTGTTATTATTGTCTATATTGGTTGTTATTATTGTCTGTATTGATTGTTATTATTGTCTATATTGGTTGTTATTATTGTCTGTATTGATTGTTATTATTGTCTGTATTGATTGTTAATATTGTCTATATTGGTTGTTATTATTGTCTGTATTGATTGTTATTATTGTCTATATTGGTTGTTAATATTGTCTGTATTGATTGTTATTATTGTCTATATTGGTTGTTATTATTGTCTGTATTGATTGTTATTATTGTCTGTATTGATTGTCCTGTCATAGGTTTTGTTTTAACTTTCAAGTTTGAGACGTTTTCTTTGTCCATAATTGTTTTTAATTTCAACGATTGAGACTTTGTTTTATATGAATATACTTCACTAGTGCGAACACTAGTGAAGCACAATTTCTCTGCCATTTTTTTGACGTACAGAAGATACATTCGTATTAGAATCTTTTTTCACCAAACTTATTTCGAAAATCAAGTCGTTAGTGTCGTTCGCTATGTCACATGGTGCTACCAGGTCAGGCTTTCCGAAGATACTGGCTTCCTGACCTGAAATGCACCAAACATTGATGAGATTATATTTTCCCGTTTTGCAAAACTCATTCATATTCTGCAAAATAAAAACAAAAAAAGATACAACAATTTTTCTGTACAAAAGAACCAAACCAAAAACCATGGACAAGTTTTTGAAGATATAAAATAAAATATAACATATTTTTTTCCATAATCATTGGACTCGACATGAAATAGCTCATAAAGGGTTGACATGCCGTAAAATTAAGCAACCAAACAACCATCATGAATAAGTATATGAAGATATAAAGAAACTGAAGCATAATTGCTTTTTCAAAATTATTGGACTCGGCATCAAATAACCTGAAAAGGGTTGATATGTCGTTAAACAAACCAGCCAAACCAAACATCGTAAACAAATATTTGAAGATATAAAAAACATTTAAGCATAAAAACATTATTCCAAAATTACTAGATTCAGCATTAAAAAAAACTGCCTCACAGCCAAAGTTAAGTGCGAGATTTTATTCCCCTATGGCATGATGCTTGACTTCATTAAATTCACGTACCTGTGTAGACTCATTCACTTAAACTTTTAATCGTTTAATTTCATTTCTTCTCATTTCTCTGCTTTCTGAACGTCGTGTTAAGATGTCAAGCTTTTTTTTTTTCGCCTTCGCCTACAAGGCTTTTTTTTTTTCTTTTACACATCCAAACACCCGGGCAACACTGGGCACCCCTGCTAGTATTTAATAAAATAAATAAACTTCTACGAGAGTAAGCAAGTCTTTGCATATACCGTAATAGCCTTTAACGTAGTTCTTTTTGTTTCTTATAGTTCTCCAATATTTAGAACTCGTACTAACTACCTCCAATAACATTTATTTTACAAAGAATCATATTGAAACTAGTTATCTGTTTTTATTCTATGTTATGTTTAAATTTGTTTTTTGTTTTTTTATCTGACAAAATAAACGGATAAGCACCTTATCTCCTTGTAATAGAGCGCACGCACGTGTATATAAATGCGGGACCGTGTCGTGTGCGAAATAACGTCACGATAGGGAAAAAGAAAATGACTATAAAAAAACGTGTGTATAGACAGAAGAGCACGTTTGAGAGCACGTTCGGAACAACGTTTGACAGGACAGCGGTCAGAGAGAAGGATTACGTCAGGTTTCATTTAGGAAATTACTCGGAAAGAAATGTTAAAGATATAAAAAAAATTTCAGTATAAATACGTAATAAGCGATACCTGAGTTTGTACTGTATCATATATTAAGGCAGCAGCGAGCCATAAGCGTCTACCTCTACACTAGTCCCGTGTATGTATTCAGTTCGTGAAAAACGCATGTTAAGCGAAGCATTTAGAAAGGATACTAAAAATAAACATGTGTGCGTGAATGTCTGTGTGAGGACACGTCTAAACCTATATACTCAACAAGTTTTTCATATCCAGACAAATTTGGTATATAGGGTATTCGGACAAAAAACACTTTCAAAACGTGTCAAGCTGGCCTTATGGTTATCGTACTTGACTCGCTGTATTTAAGTCTTGATTTCGATCTCAGCTCGAGTATTTTTTTTACTTACATCAAGTTAACTGTTTAGAGAAAACTTAATACTCGCATGTACATGTCTTAGTTTATTTCCAGTTTTTTTTTTTTACTATTTCTAAAAGGAATTTAACGTTAGGTTTAATACCTACAGTATATCTGTTTTTGTTTTTTGGGTATGTCTGGGTTTTTTTTTTGGGGGGGGGGCTTTATTTTTTCGTGGTTTTTATTTGTTTGGTATAATCCTAATACCAGAACCCCACCTGTGATGCTGAAAGGATTCCATACAAGACAATGGCATAGATACTTTTTATATTTTTCAGGATGCCTGAAGTGTATCCGGTAACATCGACTGACTCATACATGAACAAAATGGCACTGCTTTTACAAGATTGCAAAAATTTCTCGTATTTAAGAGCTCAATATGGATATTGCTGGCTGGTATAATTAGTCTTAAAATATTTTTATTTATTTATTCATTGTTTCTTGAAGACTGGCATCTGATAAAATTGATGGTTTGCCTGAAGAAAAAATTATCCATCTCTAGTTTTATTATGTATACAAACGGAGAAAAATTAGATTTGCAGCATCGCATCGCTATAGATGCTCGTTTTACAATAGGTAAATACTAAGCATTAAAATATAAAATATAAAAGAATTAAGATGTAAACACATCAAGACTAAAACATCATTTGATAAATCTAATCAAAAGTTTAAAAAATATATATATGGAGCAAGAAAAATACAGAAATTGTATACATCAATTTGATCGAAATACCAAATGAACTAGTTTATAAATTTAAAAACATAAAAAGGCTAATAAACTAAAAAAAAATGTGTTACTTAGTAACATTTGCTATATAAATAAATATATTCAAACATGTCTGATTGAACACGACAGAAGTGTTATTCTTTTTCTACCCCGATTTTTCCGGATATCTTTTCGATTCGCCGAGGGGGCTTTTTTTTTTATTACAGCTGGCTTTATATATAAAATGGCGGCCAAAATTGTTGTTGTTTAGCCATATTCTTCTCAAGCGCTTTCTATCGGTGCATTCGATTGTCATCAGGAGCGGTTGTTGTTGTTGTTGTTGTTGTTGTTGCTGTTGTTGTTTTCTTTTTCTTTTCTTTTGAAGAATATGGCTGAAGAACAACATTTGGGCGCCATTTTAGACAACATGCCAGCTGTAATAGAAAATACCGCTTGACGAATCGAAAAGATATCTAGAAAAATCAGAAAAAAGAATAACTCTGTCGTGTTCAATCAGACATGCTTGAATAATAACTTGCTGCCAAAATATACAAAAATAAATATTTGTGTGTGTGAATGTCTGTGTAAAGACACTTTTCAATCTATATACTCAAGGGATGTTTGATCTACAAACTTGAAATTTTGTATATAGGGTATTCGGACAACAATAAAACACTTTCTTAGCGTGTCAAGCTGACCTTGTGGTTATCATACTTGACTCGCTATATTTAGGTATTTCGATCTCAGCTCGATTATTTTTTTTACTTACATGAAGTTAACTGTTTGGAGAAAACATAATACTCCCATGCACATGTCTTAGTTTATTTCCATTTTTTTACTTAATTTTTTTTAAAAGGAATTTAACGTTAGGTTTAATACCTACGGTATGTCTGTTTATAATAAAAAAAAAAAAAAAAGAATTCTGCATCAATTAAAATATAATATTTATGCATATTTTACGACCGGGCAACGGTGGGCGGCTGTCTAGTCTATATATAAAATGTTATTACATTACACGCCTTTAGTTTCCAAAATAAATCACGTACACAAACACGCACACACACGCATATATATAGAGAGAGAGAATGAAAAAAATATATACTTATATCTTTTAATATTATTTTTCATAAAAGCTCGATAGATGCTAATATTTTATAATAGAGCGTGTATAAACATAAATATTGTAAAAGGAATTATTCTGCCTGAAAATAATGAAAAAGTCCTCGCTTTTTGAAGGTTCGATGAATCGTTTACAGTGCGTTTGTTGAATAAGACAAAAACGTTTGATATGCCATAGAAGAGATAAAACAAAGCAAGAAAGATAATCTAGGAAGTTATGATAGAAACGAAGGTGCGTTGGCCTGCATATATCTGCACACTTCTACTTATCATGAACTAGCAGGGTGACGCGACGTTACCCGGGCTTAAATGATGATCGACGTATGTTTCACACTCCCATATTTTTATTGTCATCGAAATCGGTGAAATCGATCTTTTTAAATCAAATCGATTGGTTGCTTGCTCCAGTTGGGGACCCATTGAAGTGCATCAGGAGAAAGCTCACATGCCTATCGTGGTGATTTAGTTCACAATACATTTTAGTCTACACTGCACTGTAGAGAACCTACCTGCAAATTTATTTATATACATAATGGCTTGAATTAAAGTTTAAAATGCAAAAGTCAAGTATCATACTCTAATTGTGCTCTGAACAGAAACATTCATTTCGAACGCGCCCCTGTCATATCAAAGAACCTACTGTTGATTTTATATGTCGAGCCTTTCAGCTTTTGTTGTAATAAAACCTTCTCAAATGCACTTGCGTTGTTATACTGTGCAAGATGTTAAATTTGGTCAAAATCACCTCCTTCTTGCATCGGATTATTTCGATTATCGATTATCGATACTTATAGAAGTCATACAAGAACATAACGTGTGAAATTTCATAAAAATCGGCCCAGACGTTTTCGAGTCCATAGGGAACGAACTTACATGTACACAGACAAAGTTCCTTTTATATAATTGTAGAGATAGAGATATTGCTTGGTTTGTGCATTGTTGTCTGGGATTTTTAATTGCACGTGATTTTAATCTACATCCGGGTCTCCATACGACGGATTTACATGAAATGTTTTTTTTTGTTTGTTTGTTTTTTTTTCTAACACAAATGATCCAATTGTGCTCATGATAATTTAATAAGTCCATGGCCATTCTCATATCATCATAGTCTTCCCACAAATGCACTAAATGACCGACAGGTACTGCTCCATAAACATTGCCATTATGTAACAGAACACATTTTAGACTGCGTTTTGAACTGTCCAAAAAGAGTCTCCATTCATCAGGACTATAGTAAGGTACACCCAGTTCTTTGAGAAGCCCTGGGATGTCATGACAATAAACAAACTGAAAAGAAGGTCAGAAAAAAAGTTGGTCACGATTTCTGAAATATGATACTTTAATAGAGTGATCAATAAGATTTATGCCTTGTAATCTTGATGCCAAAACCTCTGCTGCTTTCTTTGAAAGACCCAAATCCTGCACTAAATCATTCTGTGGAAGAGGTTTGGGGACGGAGGAAGGTTCAGTGTCTGAAGAACAGTCTCCCGACAATGAACACTTTTCGGCCAATTCACTGTCAAAACTGTCTTACCTGTTTGCATCACGTCCAATATCTATAAAGGCAAGCCTTTGAAAACTCGAACAGGAATTTCTTTAGAATGTGGAGCAGGCCGAATAGCTGAGGGAATGTTCGGATACGTAATCTTTATGTCGGTTTTTCTTCCGATGTGTTTACCATGCAGAAATAACAGTCAGTTATATGATTGGTGGGTGCATGCTAAATCATTCGCACTCGAAAAGGCAGACCTTTGCGTTTTCATTTGGTCTCGAAGCATTTCCTCACAATTGTGGCAAACAACATGTGGAACCCATTGCTTTTATTGATCATCAACTTCAAAATATGCCTTGTAGGCACGCTTGATGAACGAGGATATGTTACGTCTCTGATAATCGAGTGTGTGGCATCCACATGTGTAGGGAAAGGCAGCAGGGATGTTTCTGCAATGATGTCTCCTTATGGAACAACAGAAGAATTATAGTCAAGGAGGATAAAAAATTCGCACCCAGTCCTGACTTGTAAAAAATACATACGCAACGTTCACTTGAATTTTTCAAAAAGTAGAATTCTTATAATTAAACAAAAATTCCAATTCATTTCCTGATCTATTTTGCTTCAAAATAATATATTATGACGCCCTTATTCTTGTTTACATTCCTGAGCAAGGGCCTTTTAAGAAGATAAATTGACACAAGCCAAAACAATTTGGTCAATATCAACTTAAGGGCGTCTCTGGTTTTCCTTTCCTGTTTAATCCAAACATATTATTATCATAATTTCCTGTCTGATACTTTATTCTATTGTAGGCAGTCTCTGTTACACGAATATCTGAAAGATTAATGTCTGCACGAATATCTGAAGGATATATGTGTGTGCGTATGTGTGTGTGTCTGTGTCTGTGTGTGTGTGTCTTTGTATGTGTGTGTGTGTCTGTGTCTGCGTGTGTGTGTGTTTCTGTGTCTGCGTGTGTGTGTTTCTGTGTGTGTGTCTGTGTGTGTCTGTGTGTGTGTCTGTATATGTGTGTGTCTGTGTCTGTGTGTGTGTCTGTGTTTGTAACTGTGTATGTGTCTGTGTCTGTGTGTGTCTGTGTGTATGTCTGCGTATGTGTGTGTGTCTGTGTGTGTGTCTGTGTCTGTGTCTGTGTATTGTGTGTGTCTGTGTCTGTGTGTGTGGACGTGCTATCTATATATGTGGACGTGAAAATGCTTATACGTGGTTTATGAGGAGTTCACATTTGTACAATTTCATTAACCTCAAATTGCATACAAACTAGAGCTTGTAGAAAAAAAACTAATTCCAGGTACGAAATCATCGTCTAAAACTCCTTCAGAATCAGTTAAAATATCCAATGCAACTCAAAGATTTTGAAAATTTGTTCCTCGGTGTTTTCAGCAATCATTTTGAATGTTCAACAAAAAAATTGAACAAAATAATTTCTTGATGGCTGATAGCTGAAAATCAACAACTGAGCTGAAAATGGTGCGACGAATTAGAAAGTGAATGTCAGGTTACACATAACGGCAAAGTATCATCCCTTTTATTGTTGTGGGGGCAAGGCAAATGGGCTGGGTGGGGTTGGTCAAAGAATGGTTCCAGTGGTAAATTTGTCCAGAATCCACCTTATATTAAAAAAAAAATAAAGAAAAAAACTGTATGATGTACGTACCAGTGACGGAACGTAAATATCATATTCCAAAAATCATCTAACTTGATGAAGTAGATTCATTTTAACTAAGAAAACCAATTTTTTGGCGTAAACGAGAAACGACTGTCTCGCGTCGCCATCTTGAAAATAATCTCAAAAACAAGTGAGATGATTCAGCAGTAATCCAATCTTGCGAGATTTTTGTCGTAATGTTTACGAATTCCTATTAAAAATTTCAAATATTTGTGAAAATAAAGCTACTTGGTCAATTTACATAATTTTTGGAACATGGTATTTTCGTTTCGTAATAGGTACGTGCATCATACAGATTTTTCATTTTATTCTTTAGTATAGGAAGAATTCTGGACAAAACTTAGTCTGTCTTATTCAAATGGAGTTTATTGTTATTAATATCAGCTGCTTTTAGCGAACTTTCCATAGTCCATCTTCAGATGGGTTGTTATTAGGATATGGATACCGTCGTATATTATAGAATCGGCCGTACCGTATTCGGCTCCTATGAAAACAAGTGTGACCATTTAAGTATTAATACGCTTACGAATGCATGAAAATGGTATTTCTCTCTAAAATCATGGATAATATTTCATAAAAATCGGCCCAGACGTTTTCGAGTCCATAGAGAACGAACTTACATGTACACAGTTATATATATATATATATATATATATATATATATATATATATATATATATATATATATATACCAATCAGGTAGTAGATAAGAAAATATACTAGACAAAGCAAATGTAAACTTCAATCTAATATAAATATTACTATTTATATATTAATCCCAACCAAATAAAAAGGCTTAATACGACGACAATAGGAAGTAGCACCTGACACAAGAAGCATAAATGATATCCGTAAATTAAAATTTACATGTAAAATTTATTTTCGACAAAATACCTGTAACAAAGACAACTAATAAATCCTAATTCCGCGGAATTTCAAAAAAATGCAAAATTCTTCCTTTCAGAGGAAATTTGCTGACATATTTCTTTTTCCTCTGAAGAAAAGAATTTTGCATTCTTTGACACTCCGCGGAATAAGGATTAATTATTTTGTTTGAGGTATTCTGTCGAAAAATAAATTTTAAATGTAAATTTTAATTTACGGTTTTCATATACGCTTCTTGTTTGCAATCAATATCTTTCGACATTCAATCACCGAAGAATCGGTTGATTTGCTGTAAAATCGATTTACCGAACCAAACGACACCATCGCTAAAAACAGGTACAAATTAAGATTTGATTGAGAAAAAAAATTGACGCATAACATTCACGAGTCTAATATTTGCATATTGTAATCGCCGTGATATCGACATTCTTGTTTCCTCTTTCTAGAGATTATTTATTATTAGTCGGTTTCCCACTGCAGCAATGTTAGACATGCCGCCATTTTAACTTGAACGATAATTAGCTCCCCCGAACGGGAAATCCTGGAATGGTACAAAAATAGTCGAAAATGGACTCGCTCGTATAGTGAACTGACAATGAACCTTCCTTCCAGTTTGAGTAAGTAATGCCTGGGAGGACGCATACCATATGCCAACAAAATGTACGATGGTTTAGCGTTCAAGGTTTATAGAATCATGCAAAAGTGAACCTCGAATGGTGTGAAATGATTCTTGATCAAAAATTTTTTATTATGAATTATGCGTACTTGGGCGCATCGTATATCTTGCCAGTGTGGAAGGTAAGTATAAGGAATTCTACCTACGTCACAACTACTACTACTACTATTACTACTACTACTACTACTACTAATAATAATAATAGTATTAATAATATTAATAATAATAGTAATACTACTACTACTACTACTACTACTACTAATAATAATAATAATAATAATAATAATAACTAGCAGGATCTGTGGAAATTCCACAGCGGCATCTTTCATATGTAATATATTGCTGCTGGACATTCTATGGGCGTTCAACACCATCATATAATTCTAGGCTTTTTGTTAAAATTGTATCGCCCCCCCCCCTCTTACTAAAATAATAACCTTGATATATTGTCTGGGCTGATGATTTCATTACAAACGCACCAATCAATTAACTCACATTTAATCATTTTTCATAAATCTTGGATATGTTACTAATTTCGAACATAATATTTCATAATTTTAACCCACATTATTGCCCATATATTTGATATATTATCAAAATTATAATCAAATAATGATTTAATGTTTAATGCGTAAACGGTTTCAGCTATTTCTGGGACTGATTTCATATCCCCCCACCCCACTGTTAAAAATATACATGAAATAAAGTAATGTTTAAATCGTAAACAGTTTTAGCCATTTCCAGGACTGACTTCATATCGCCACTCCACTGTTAAAAATATAATTGAAATAAAGTACTGTTTAAATAATAAACTGTTTCCGTTTGAAGTATTTTTCAATAAAGTTGCTGCGATACCTGTCCAAGCAGAAGAACTAACAACCACATTTTGAGCCATCAGGTAATCATGAATCATATTAAATAGAAATGTTTTACCAGAACCGTCGGGTGCATCCAGATAAAACACTCGGTGCTTAGTTTCTAATCCTCTATTTATTGCACTTACAGCGTTAATGACACTATCAAAAACATTTCTTTGCTCAATATTTAGTACTTCAGGATTAACTCCTTAAATTTCTTCCACATATTGAATGACAGGAAAGCCATTGATTAGTTTTGTCAGGCCATCCCATCGAACAAGTCCCGCCATTTTCATTCAGAATCATGTTTATGTGATGCCGAGCGATATTTTCTGCAATATTATTATCATATTGGCGTAAAAGGTCCTCTATAATAAGGTGCTTGTTATGATTCCATAATTGTAAAGCATTTTGTGGTGTATTGAATAAACAAATCATTGCAAACATGTTAAGAAGCTGCCGTGGCATTTGATATACAGCTGCCTCACTCAACGCCATTTGTAGTTCGTTGTCATCTTCAAGCAGTTGTAATCGAATACAGGCATCCTTAAAGGTCGGCAATTCTTCACCTACAGTTTTCAAGTCATCTAAAGAAGTTGCACCTGGAATTTCTCAGCATTTCTAGGACTGGCAGAGTGCATTCTTGTTATAATCTGGCGGTGACGTTGTCTTCTGGTCCAGGTTAAGTAAACACTTCATCAAATCTCCACACTAACGTAATGTACTTGCAATAACCCTTATCCATGAGTGGCTTCTGGGCCTTGATAAGTGGTGATCACTGTGTAAAAAAAAAAAGGTGTTACTTTGCTTGTTGAATACATAATATTCAAGGATATCAATATAAAGGTGAGCTCTTGCATCCACGTCACTTTGGTTAAGTTTGAACCATGCAGTTAATTGCGTGTCGCGTCCTTCTGCACGAGCAGCAGCCTGTCTTTGTTCACCTGGCCTATAATAAACTTGTTGCTGATCAGGTAAATGGAGCGCCAGTCGATAAACTGTGTGTGACCGTCCATCCATTTTATATTCTGACAAACGCCAAAAATGCTTCAGGCAGGGATACGTATCTACACGAAATATATTGCTTAATTTCATTATATTCATGTTCGTTAGTTTCATTATTATTTGTATCCATTTCCATCATTGCGCAATCATGTCCTTTATAGACATATTTAAAAAGATATTTCATACTTTTTACCGAGATGCACACTTCTACATTAATGTGAGCGCCATATTTTCTGAGTAAATACATGGTACTACAAACCTGCAGTCAACCTCATGGATACCCACTCTAACAAAATCTCCATTATTTCTGCGTCTATATAGATTATATATATATATATATATATATATATATATATATATATATATATATATATATATATTACACAGTGATCACCACTTATTAAAGCCTGGAAGCCACTCAGGGATAAGGGTTATTGCAAGTACATTACGTTAGTGTGGAGATTTACAGAAACGTTAGTGTGGAGATATACAGAAACATTTGTAATAGTCTCCTCCTGATACGACATAGGAAATTTCTTCTGACACTCTCCCTCTACCATACAGATTGAGTTGGGATTAAACGTACCACAGGGTCCATGAATCATGAGTTTTTTTTCACTAATTGTCTCAATTCTGGATCATGTTCTGATGGTAATTCAGTTGAAACAATATTCTCAATTTGTTCTTTAGTTCTAATTTTATCTTTTGCATGCAGCATGATTAGCATGTGACAATGTGGAAAACCTCTTTTCTGAAATTCAATTGCATGTATCGCAGCAATAGGTACCCCAAGTACATATCTGTCCTTTATGTCAATCATTAATTCATTGCGATGTTTAAAAACTCGTGCCAACAAATCAGGTCTAATCTATGCAGTTTCATGCGGCTGTAAGTTTCCGATTATTTCTAGACATTTTCGATTGCAACTATATGTTATGAATAAATCAAGCCTTCCAAATTTGCAAACTATTGCCATTGCGTCTTGATAGCATTGTTGCGTATTTCGTGGGCTCCATGTGAAGGATGATGGTAAAATGACAGGTATTCCAGGATCTCAGTTTCTTTATGTCTTGCAAGGTGATCGATCAAGCCAGAATACTTTGCAACTCTTAGTTGTGCTTGATTTTCTGTAATAAATTTCAAACGACAACCTTCTACTTTAAGATAAGCTATATATTGCTGTAATAGTTTTCCACCACTGTTTATTGGACTGAAGCCACCTCTTACCGATAGACGATATGCATAAAATTCCTGCATGGTAACCTTGTTACGAACTCTAGTTTGCCTATTTTCTACATGAGGAATGTTTATATGCCATCCAAATTCACCATGAGGAAAGAGAAGAGGGTAAATCATTGCATCAAGATGGCAAGAGAGGCAAGATATCCTCTCCCTCTGTTGTCCTTTTCAGTACACTATAATGTCACGATGGACAGGAGGTGCTCCATTATCATCGACAAATGTTACTGCAACTGCATCATTTGTTGGATTATTATATCTCCTCGCATCGGGGCCGGCAATAAACTGCAGGGTTATTTTTCTTGGGGGAACATTTTGTAATGTAGCCCTCTATTGCTCTTCAAGTTCGACAGTTCACATGTTTTTATATGCCCCTACATAAGAATTACCAACTATTGCTTGAGATATGTTTTCGAAAACTAGATATAAGCAATCAGAATTTTGATTAGCATTAAACCCCAGATTTAATGCTTCATTTGTCTCAATTATATAGAGCTGTCCATATTTTCTTTCTTCATTTTCATTCGGATGTAAATGTTTTGCATAATGATATATTTGTCCTTACAATCCAAAACAATATGGACCATGTCCTGGGGGTGGCTTCATTGTAGCGCCGAAAGAAGCAAAGGCCAAGGAGGAGATATAATTCCTAATGTTTTTTCTAAAGTTGGTTGAATCCCTGTCATTTCCTTCAAACAATTCCGTTAGAATGACCGGATATTCTAGCAGGGGCTCAAGTGAAATTTTTCCATTATGACAGCAATTCAGAGACTCTCCCTGGAATCGGAGAGCCTGGCAGTGTTCACAAATAACATTCATTGGCCCAATATAGAATCTATCAGGATTTATAAATCGAACACCATTTGCATTATTTCTTCCTATTTCTAGGTCTCCTATTTTCACGGTTCATCAGTCGTTCTCCTTCTGTCATTTCTTCTAACTCTCATATGTTGTCTGTTGATACTTCATTGCTCTTGTCTTTCTTCTTCGTCTATTGCATATCTTCTTGTTCGCAACCGTTCTCTTGCTTAAGTGTTATACAATTCTCTTTCTTCTTCATTCATTTGAGTCATTCTTCTCTGCATTATTTCTTTACCATGATTATTATATGCATTTCCCTCCTCGCTCATTTGACTCCTTGTTCTTCGCATTTGTTCTCTGCTTCTATTTCGTATGGCTTGTCTTTCATCCGCCGTGAACTGATCCCGCCTCCTATTTTGTCGTTCTCTGGCTGCCTGTCTTCGTTGCCTTCCTCATTCGTCCATATTGAAGGTAAACAACCACGGTAGGTGAAAATTATTAAAACACTTCAACAGAAAAATGGTAATAAGTGTAATAAGTATCTAGCGTAAAAAATAATACTTTGTTAGCAAAATAAATTTTATTTGACGAAAGTCCGTGCACCAAATCCAAGATGGACGTAATCGTCTGCTCCAAAAACCGTCAACACGATTACCTAAAAAAGTGAATCGCCGGAACATGAAATAAAAAACGCAAAAAAATCCAAAATTGAAAGTTTGAAACCGAAGGCACACTTTGAGAAACAACTATAAAAATATTTTATTGAAAACAATGTGTTAATAAAAATAATTTACTTAGAAAAATGAACTGTCATTTAATATATATATATATATGTATATATACGTATATGTATGTATATATATATATATATATATATATATATATATATATATATATATATATATTAGATCTAATGTTTTTATAAAAATATTTTATGTACAAAACAGGTTTCGTTTCGCTAATAATGTGTCGCTTTATTGGTTTGTAAGGTCAATGATTTTCATGAAAGTTGAGGTTTCATAACGTTGTAGTAGTAGCAACTACAATTACCGAAAAACATCAGTCTCTCTCACTCGCTCTCTCTCTCTCTCTCTCTCTCTCTCTCTCTGTTTCTGTCCCTCTCTCTCTCAATAAACAAATGTAAAAAATAAACAATGAAAAAAATAAAATAACTGCTCAATTTTTTGCCCCCGCCGGCCGAGAGATTTGTTATCGTTTTTTATTATGGAATCTTAAACACTTTTGAAAGATACAACCCTAAATTTTATAGAATTAAAAACAACTAGAGTGTTCGTTAAAACAATGTTGCAATAAAAAATAATTAATTTAAAAAAATGAACTGTAATTTAATATATATATATTTTTTTAGAGTTAATGTTTTTATAAAAAATATTTTATGTATAAAACAGGTTTCGTTTCGCTAATTATGTGTCGCTTTTTTGGTTTGTAAGGTCAAGGCTTCATGAAAGTTGAGGTTTCATAACGTTGTAGTAGGAGTAATAATATATTAACAAAAACATCAGTCGCTCTCTCTCTATCTCTCTCTCTCTCAAAAAACAAATGTAAAAAAGTAAACAATGAAAAAAATAAATAAATAATTGCTCAATTTTTGTCTCCACCGACAGAGAGATTTGTTATCGATTTTATTACGGAATAACTTAAAATCAATTATTTCTTAACAACTTTTGAAAGATATAACCCTAAATTTTATAGAATTAAAACAAATATAGCGAATCAAATAGAACCTAGAGCGTTCGTAAATGTGTATTCCAAAATTAAATCTCAACCAATCAAATTTGCCGGAAAGCGTGACACACAAAAGAGCACACACCCTATCGTATTAATATAATAATAATAATAATAATAATAATAATAATAATAATAATAATAATAATATGGTAATAACACCGATTGTAACGCCATTTTTTCTCTGTCTTTTCTTCCTTTCGACCAATCATATTAAAGACAGAAATAAAAAAGTAGATAGAACGTGCAAAAGAAAGTAAGGAAATGGGGAGTTAAAATGTGGAGCCGATAAATTCACGTCGCCTTGGTCTAAAACACTTTGTAAAGCACTGCAAAACGACCCTGAATCCGATCTTACGAACTTACGAAACAGGGGTTAATCAATAGGTGTAGTTGTAAAAAAAAACAAACACAACATAACTTTATAGAAATAAATGTCTTTCTTTGGAAGGTGTATCCGGCGTTGTCCAGTATTAAACGTAACGTTAAATTCCTTTAAAATGACGAAGTAAAAAACAACGGAAAACAAACTGAGATATGTGCATGTAAGTATTATGTTTATTTCTATACAGTTCACTTCTTGTAAGTAAAAAATTACTCGAGCTGAGATCGAAACAAAAACCTAAAGACCGTGAATTAAGTACGATAACCATTAGGCCAGCTTGACATGTTCGTTAAAAAGTGTTTTAAAACCTACTTATTCTTAACATAATGTGAACGATTCGCGCGTGCGCAATCGTGAAATAGTTGACAAACTAATAAACACCCGATGGCTCCCAAGTACAAATTTTTCAATTTTGATCTCTCAGCAGCCCTTTTTTCGGATGAAAATGGATTAAAATATTTTCTACATATCTGAATACCCTACATCCCAAATTTCAAGTCCGGAAATGCCGGTTTGGCCTTTTTAAAGCCAAATTTTGAGAATTTTACGTTTTTTAAGCAGCTTGGCTTTCAAAATTTGTGTTTGGCCTTTCTCAATACATGACGTACGACTAACTAAGAAAGAAAGAAACAGAATATATAGCGATTAAATGAAAAGAAGAAAAGAAGAGCAGAGGAAGGGATTAAATATACAGTGAATAGGAAAACTCGTTTTTCGATTTTGTCTAATTTATCATTAAAACGATCTAACCGAGCTAAACCAATGACTTAACGGATCATTTTCTAGTATTAGGTCGGTGCAAAAACAATATTGTTTTCTCACGTATGTTACTTTTATATATGATTTCTGAATTAATTCATCGATATATATAGCCATGTTATATATCATTTTGAAGCACGTTTTTTTGCTCTACCGAATCGTATTATTTGTTACCGTTCTCAATCTCTTTATTCATTTTTTACAGCATGGACAAAATTCAACTCTGCATAATTTTCCTGATTCCACTTCAAACTAGGCTGAAATGCTGCCGAGACAGCTCGTGATATCAATGATGCGTTTGACCCAGGAACCACTAACGAACGTGTGGCACAACGGTGGTTCAAGAAATTTCGCAATGGTGACGAGAGCCTCCAAGATGAAAACGGTCGCGGCCGGCCGACTGCGATTGATAACGAACATTTGAAAGCCTTAATTGAAGCCGATCCTAGCAAAACCACACGAGACGTTGCTGTTGAATTCGAGGTTGACCACTCAACAGTCGTTCGCCATTTAAAGCAAATAGGGAAGTCAGAAAAATTGGTAAATAAGTGCCGCATGAATTGAATGATAATAAAAAAAATTGCCGTTTTAAGGTGTCTTCTACGCTCCTTCTGCGCAACAAAAACGACCTCGAGCGGATTGTGATGTGTGATGAGAAATTGATCCTCTACGACAACTGGTGACGTTTAGCAGGATGGATGCCGGAGAAGCTCCACAATACTTCCCGAAGCCGAAATTGCACCAAAAAAAGATTATGGTGACTGTTTGGTGGTCTGCGGCGGGTCTCATCCATTGCAGCTTCTTTAATTCGGACGAAACGATTACGGCGGACAAGAACTGCTGACAAATTGACAAAATACACCAGAAGCTCCAACGTATTGATCAATATGAAGGAATCAATTCTCCTTCATGACAACGCTCGTCCGCATATTGCTCAAATGACCTTGCAGAAGCTGAACGAATTGGGCTACAAGACTCTGCCTCATCCGCCATATTCACCTGACATCTCGCCCACTGATTATCACTCTTTCAAGCATCTCGACAACTTCCTGCGCGAAAAATGCTTCAAAAGCCGAGATGATGCCGAATCAGCTTTCAATAACTTCATCGTCTCCAGAACTCTGGATTTCTATGCTAATAGGATATATATACTTGTTTCTCATTGACAAAAATGTGTCGATTCTAATAGTTCTTATTTCAATTAATGAAGTTTATTATGAAAGAAGTTATGATCTTTTGAAGTGGAACGTCATAAAACGACATTATTTTTCCACCAACCTTAATAATAGCATAATAATAGCATAGACGTTTTAGCCTATTAAATATGGGAAAAAATTATAGCTCGTTAATTTATGCTTTATGCCAAATTGATGATTGAATATGGTTAAATATGATTAAATTTTCTCATTTTTTAATTAAATAGTAATCCATATTAACCTTTAACTGTGCATCGAACGGATATTATAATAGTCAGTTCGCTGCATCTTAACATATCAAGCGTCCATAAAAAATTTCAGCCAGTTTGGCACAGCAGTTTTCGATAAAACTTATAGAATACATGTGGTATTCTATTGCATAATACCTATAAATCACTAATATGGAATGAACGGATGGAGATAAAGTAAGAGAAATATAATGTAACGGATATCGCCATGATGTTAATACCATTTAACGATTAATTGGAGAGAGAGAGAAGGGTAAAGAGGAAGAGATATAGTGAGCAGCAAAATTCGTTTTTACATGGAATGTTTTCATTTGAACCTACTTTTTTCTGATGCAAACAATCTAATCGAGCTGAATCATTAATTTAACTGGTTACATTTTTTAGTGATCTATGATATAAATCTCATCTTTCTGTTTAAATGTATGTATGTATGTATGTATGTATGTATGTATGTATGTATGTGTATGTATGTATGTATGTATGTATGTATGTCTTTCGACAGAAGCGACGGATTTTCACAAGATCGGTATCCTTTCGTAAGCTCGACCCTTCGGACGACAAATATAAAAAAATTGGCCAAAAACAATTTGGCACTTTTCTACAGGGAGGGGTCGATTTTTTCTGCCGATAATTTCGAAATAAATCGCCTATTTTCGGTTTTCTAGTCTTAATTTAGACCTACGTAACTTCCGGTTTGGCGATGGGCGCAACAGCTAACGCGTCACACTTTTTTGTTTGTTTATTTTTCACTTCTTTTTCTCACTTGCGGTATGGGTTCGAGCCTGCCTGCCTACTACCACTTTCTTCTTTTTTTTTTTTGCTCAGCACACACCTCCAAACATCCGAGTAACGCCAGGCACCCAGGCTAGTAACATAATATGCATGAAAATGTTTAAAAAATACTAGAGTTTTTAGCCCGTTATATATTAAATTATTTCTGTATGCTAAATTGATAATCGAATATGGTTAAATTTGTGCTTATCTTTGCAACTTATCATAGAAAAAGTCCATGCAAAAATTTAGCCAGATCGAACCGTTAGTTTCCGAGAATAAATAAAACTTAAATACTAATCACGTATTAATCCTTAACGTTGATAAATAACTACATTAATCCATATTAATCCTTAACGTTGATTAATCACTTGATTAATCTGTATTAATCCTTAAGGTAAATTAATAACTTGATTAATCCGTATTAATCCATAACGTTGATTAATCACTTGATTAATCCGTATTAATCCTTAATGTTGATTAATAACATTATTAATCCGTATAAATCCTTAATATAAATTAATCACTTGATTAATCCGTATTTATCCTTAATGTTGATTAATAACTTGATTAATTAGTATTAATCTTTAACGTTGATCAATCACTTGATTTATCCGTATTAATCCCTAATGTTGATTAATAACTTGATTAATCCGTATTAATCCATAACGTTGATTAATCACTTGATTTATCAGTATTAATCCTTAATGTTGATTAATAACTTCATTAATCCGTATTAATCATTAATGTGGATTTATAACTTGATTAATCCGTATTAATTCTTAATGTTGAGTAATAACTTGATTAATCCATATTAATCCTTAACGCTGATTAATCACTAGATTAATCCGTATTAATCCTTAATGTTGATTAACCACTTGATTAATCCGTATCAATCCTTAATGTGGATTAACCACTTGATTAATCCGTATTAACCCTTAATGTTGATTAATCACTTGATTAATTTGTATTAATCCTTAATGTTTATTAATCACTTGATTAATCCGTATTAACCGTTAACGTTGATTAATCACTTGATAAATTGCTATTACCCCTTAACGTTGATTAATAACTTGATTAATCTGTATTAATCTGTAATGTTGATTAATCACCTGATTAATCCGTATTAATCTTTAACGTTGATTAATCAGTTGGTTAATCCGTATTAATCCTTAACGTTGCACTGAACACATACAATAATACGTATCCGTCGTACTTTATTATAGCAAAGGTCCTTACAAAATTTAAACCAAATCGCCCCAGTAGTTTCCTAGAAAACATGGAACGGGTAAATAGATAAACAGGCAGACAAACTAAGGGAAATATAATATAGAAAATGTGCTATTTATGATTAAATATTATTATTGAGATCACTTTCTGTCACTTTCTTTTCCTAAATTGTATATGACAAAATTGTATATGACAAAATTGTATATGTAGTTGAAATGAAGGAAGTCCTTTCACCAAAGATGGCGACTGACTACAACAATGGTGATTTTCTCTCTCTCAATAGAATCAAAATTTCATAAACTATTGTTTGGATAATAGGATTTATTTTTATGTCATCTTGAAGCGCAAATAATGAGGAAACGTCTTTGTGCGAGCGATGAAATTGGCTGCTGCTGCTGCTGCTGCTGCTGCTGCTGCTATAGATTATGATGATGATGATGACGACGACGACGACGACGACGACGATGATGATGATGATGATGATGATGATGATGATGATGCAACGTTATTTTAACATAGTCGAGTAAAAACATATTCTGGTGGGACATATGTCTAGTTACGCCCAATCAATTTCCGGTTGGTGACATTTTTTTTTTTTCAATTTCAAATAGTCAAGTAGAAGAAATCTGGGGAGAAAATGAAATACTACAGAAAATGGTTTCGCAATTTTATGTCAAGGACTGAACAAAGCCTTAGAGCAGCGGCAAATAAGAAATTATACTTCGGATCGTACCAGCAAGGTTACTGAATGTTGTCTGGGTTTAAAGTTTTAACTTTTATTAACTTTTAATAAATAATCTGTTAGTGCATGCTTAGCACAATAAAAGTTTAGGCAGACTATAAAATTATTTTTGGGATTTGTTTTGATTCTATTTCTCATCGTTTTATCAATCTGGGTATATGGCATCCTATCCGATGCGAGACATTTACCCTCGGTCTCAGACATCCCAACTAAGAGATCCTTTAAAGATTCTAACAATCCATTTAAGTGCAATTGGTTGTATCTCTCTTGCACTTTGTTCATTGGGTTATATTTGCCAGGTAGCGTTTCAAATTCTTTTTCATGAGGCCGGTTGCTCATAAAATTACTAGAATGATAGCGATCGTCCTAGGATTCCAGTTTCTTTCAGGCCATACATTAGACGTTAGTATATTGTTATTTTCTTCATAATGGTTCTGTTTAACCCAGCATCATTGGGCACTAAATACTACTTCTTCCTCCTTCTTGCTGTATATTACCACGTCACGTTTAATAGCTCTGTTTTCGAAATACATAGCTGTGAGAATTGCATAGTCATAGTGGATGGTGAATGACTTATTTCCTTCTGTTTTTCTAATATTTGTTCCAAGCACCTGTCAGTTTTTGTTTCATCGTTTATGGAAGTAATTTGGTATAATTAGATCATTTACGAGGACAGCTGAACAAGAACTTGTTTATGTTGAACTTGAAGATAATGATATTGTAGTCAGCTGGAAAGTAGACCAGCGTAACAGAGTTCCACAGGTGGGCAGTTCTAGAAAGAAGTTTTCTCTCTTGGTCTTACTGGATTCTAGGACGAGAATTCATCTACTCTGGTGGAGTATCCAGCTTCGTTCTGTTACCTGGAATAACATTACTTGAAGAAGCTGTATCATCCCTTGTAAAAGCCAGTATGGGTTAACCATACCGATGAGATCTTATTTTGGCCGCGAAAACTATGTTACTTTGAATATTTAGTCAGGGTTTATTTATAGGGGAAAATATCTTCATTGTGATGAAATTCCAGTGCTTATCATCATAGAACTTCCGAACATTAGTGACGAAGATACGTCCAGTTTTAAAGAACATGAAGAAGAAGAAGAAGAAGAAGAAGAAGAAGAAGAAGAAGAAGAAGAAGAAGAAGAAATGGTTTCTGAAGATGATGCTCCACATTCATTTTCCCAAAAGAAGCTGAATGATCTAGTTCGCAACCTCAGCTTGTCAAAGAACTCTGCAGAACTGTTGGCATCCAGATTCAAGGAAAAATTCTCCTAACATCACCTTCTTCCGCAACAGGCGTAAAGAATACCTCCATTTTTTTCTCTGAAGCAAAGTATTTAGTGTACTGTGAAGATATTGTGCAGTTTCTGCTCAAGTTTGGGGTGCAACAGTACGAACCTAAAAATTAGAAACTGTTCATTGACAGCAGCAAGCGATCACTGAATGTGTTCTGTTACACAACGGCAACCCATCGCTCACTCAACTACACTGAAAGAGAAGTATGAAGCGGTGAAGTATGTGCTGGAGGAAATTAGTTTTGATCAGCATAAGTGGTTTATCATTGTTGACCTGAAGATGGTGAATCTTTTGTTAGGACAACAGTCTGGCTTCACCAAGTATCCATTTTTTTTCTGTGCATGTGGCATAGTAGGGACCATGCCCAGTATTACACGAAGAAGAACTGGCATGTGCGGAAGGAACTGGTGCCTTGCAAATAAATGAACGTCATTAATGACGCTCTGGTGGACAAAGATAAAATACTCTTCCCACCGTTGCACATTAAGCTTGGCTTGATCAAGCAGTTTACAAAGGCTCTCGGCACGTGTGGTGACTGATTTAACTACTTGTGCAAGGATTTTCAAGGAGTTACCATGGAAAAGTGGAAAGCTAGCATCTTTGACAGTCCTCAGATCCGGAGATCCAGAGTTCAAAAACTCAATGAACGAAGTGGAACTGGAAGCATGGAAAGCATTTGTTCTGGTAGTGAAAACCTCTCTTGGTAACAATAAGGCCAGAAATTATGCAGAACTTGTTAAAAGCATACTGACTGTTTTCAGGAACCTGGGCTGCAACATTAACATCAAGATGCACTACCTATTTTCACATATTGACCGGTTTCCTAAAACCCTGGGTTCAATGAGTGACAAGCAGGGGTGGGGAGATTTCATCAGACAATGAAAGAAATGGAGACCAGGTATCAGGGTCGCTGGGACGCAGTCATGATGGCTGACTACTTTTGAACTCTGAAGAGAGACCTCCCTGCTGTTAAGCATTTCAGGGGTTCGAAGAAACGGAAGTTCGAGACTTGAAGTTTGAACAATGGTGACGCAACATGCAATTTACGTTTACTTACGTTTATCAATGTCCACCATTCAGTTTACAGTAATCGATGTTTCCATCAGGTAATCAATATGTATTGTTGGACAAACATTTTTTCTTAAAAACTCTACTTCAGATGATGTGGGATGATGTTTATTGACAGAAATGAGCTGATAATGCCACAAAAATATAATCAATTTTGTCACAAAGTCTGATTTTTTTTAACTTAGCACACAAATCTGACCTGATGGAGAGAAACAAGTACTATTTCCTGATTCAGCAGTGCAAAAATACCCTAAATCACTTGTAGAAATCTAGACAACATTCATAAAGTAAAAAATTTGTTGTCCAGTGTTATTCCTAAGCGAAAATGGCATTGGACCGACTAGATAGCTTTCCATGTGGTAGGAACATCGCCAGAGAAGACCCTAAATTGTCCTATATGTGCTTCCGGGCTGCAGTTGCTTACACCACTGTGTCTATATTTACTCCCGATAATAATGGATGTACTATCTTTAAGAACATATCTGAGAGAATTGACCACATCCTTTCTGCTCATCCTTCGGCTAACATTCACGTACAGTATACGCTATGGTGACTGGGATAGCTTTCGTACATTTATATCAGATCTACCTCTGTATTCCATGTTTAAAAAGAACGTTTCCTCTATAGTATCAGACCTGATGGAATGGTTAATTGTAGATATGGACCGCTTCATACCTTCCAAAAAGTTCCAGCAAAAACTTAACAGCCTGCTGTGGTTCTCTCTAGAATATGCTTCTGCCACTGCTGCCAACGTAACAGATGTACTAAGAACACGAGGGAGTTGCATGCTCAGTCCGTCAAGTCCAAAGTAGATGAGCAGCGGAAAATAACAAACAGGATCCTGAATAGTTCTATCCTACCCATCATCAATAGACCCGAGGTAATCTCGTCAGCATCGGACAAAGCCAAAATCTTTGCCAAAAACTTTGCAGTTAATTCTACCCGATGCGATCAGGGCCACCAACCCTCATATTTCCTCCTGTGTCTGAAAACGCTATGCAACATATAAATATGTGTGTGTGGTGTTACCGAGCTAATAAAAATCTCAATTCCAGTAAAGCAACTGGCCCTGACAGCATTCCTATTATAGTGCTGAAAAAGCTTCAACCAGAATAAGCTCCCATACTTACAAAGCTGTTTAAGCGTTGTGTTAAGGAAAATTGCTTCCCAATATTGTGGAAAATCGTATATGCACTAAGATGCACAACATGCAACAAATCCTACATAGGCGCCACCAAACATTTCAGCTATAGAGTGGCCTTACACAAGAGCAACATCAAAATTGCAGATAACAGACACCTCTATGTTTCAAAACACGTACACACATGCAGTGGAAACAGCTTCAAAATAATGCCAATCTTCCAAACAGACAATTATTTTATTTACTTACACAGGAAAAAAACTTCATCACTAGATTCACTCCTGAAGTGAACAGAACCTAATACCATCACACAAAAACATGAAATGCAAGGTACACTCGCATGCACACCCATACACATACACATATACACACCCACACATAAATCAGAATCGACACATTAAAACACACACACGTGCGCGCATACAACCACACACAGACATAACACCCCTATCTCTAATACAACACACTGAACAACACCAACTCTACTTAACCTCGAAACCAAGAACACTAGGAAGCACCTAGACCATAGTATAATATCTGTTCCAATACCTTGCTCCCTCCTCAGTCAGTGGAGAAGAACCCCCTCATGACTGAAACGACTATCATCCCTTCCATCATCCCCCTCCCATACCGATACCCCCTCCAATGCTCCCCTCTGGGGAACAAAATCTTCCCCACACTAGGAACCGATCCTGGGTCTGGCCATACCCACATTGGGAGACAAATAAATAGAAACATTAAAAAATCCCCTATTTTAAATACACCCCTCTTTCTAAACAAGCATAATATAAGACTAAAACGAAAAATCACAATACTAAAATCCAAGAATCCAAAAAATAAATATCAAAATAGAATAAAAGCACCCCTACCCTTATTTCAGAAGAGCCAGTCCCCCCTCCCCACACATAAACATTAGTAACGACCTCGGATCACAGCCGCCTTCCTAAGGAAGCAAATAACCTCCAAATACTATTAAAAAATATACACATTCCCAAACCAATAAAAGCAAACACACGCACACACACGCGCACACACACACATAAACACACACGCACACACAAACACACACACACTCTACCCCACCCTAAAGGAAAAGAAAAAAACATTAGGAGAAAGAGATAGCGACTACAGCCAGGTCAACGTCTCCCTGGACAAGCCCAATAAAAAGCAATAAAAATTCAGCATACCAATGAATAATAAACACTTACAAGCCTCCACCCCTTGGAAAAACTTCAAATTAACTACGAAAATCGCCATTTTTACACATTTGAAAATAATTTCTGACGAGGACGCATCACAGACCGTCTGAAACGCGCGTAAACGATTTCAATGACTTAAAAACATTATTACAATCATCCAAACATAATTCTCAATGAAAAACCAGGACACGGAATAATAAAATAATGTTAAAAAATACACATTGTTGGTGACTACTCCTTTTTTTAAATATACATTTTTCTTTCGTTGGAATTTATTAACCCATTTCATATAAATATATATATATATATATATATATTCATAAGTTTTTATTTCGGTTTCGACTGTGTGTGTGTATGTATATATCTATATATGTGTGTGTGTGTGTGTGTGTGTGTGTGTATTCTTCCTATCTAGGGTGTAGCATATTGGGAAGTGAGGAGCAAACTGTCACTAGCGTATAAAGCAATGTTTTGGTGTTTAGAGCTTAGGCGTTTGAGCAATGATTGAGTATTGTTAATTTACATACCCATCTTTATTAGCAGAAGTACGGTCAAAGGTGGAGGCTGCGGTCAACTTGTAGCTTCACAGAAAACTTTCCTTAAAGGGTATAGCTGAGGCATGCGCCACATACGTCTTTCTTCTCATCCTTTACCGACTGGCCGAACTTCCCCTGCCTGCACAACACCTAAAACACTCTCGTCGAACTCTTGTCCTCGCTCCTTTGGGAGAAAGGAAGACATTGGGTGAGCAGACAAGCCTGTATTCAACGTCCGTGTGAGGAAGGCTTGGGAAGGCATTGAGACGCTTAGTGGTTGTCTTTCCTGGACCACTATTTGCAAGAATATTAACCATGGCACCCACGGTTACTGCTGCCTTTTCCGGCCTCATTCTCGACTCTCTATCGAGAGCTGTCGCAGGCCGCGGGGAGAATCTGCCTTCTTAAAAGAGTGCCGAGTCACGCTAAAACGACTACCAAAGTCCAGCAATCTTGTGACTGCTACCCGTAGGGAACTCCACAGGGATCCAGTGAGGGGGGCCGCCGACGACCCGCTATGAGCACATTTGAGTTTGCAGTAGAGTGAGATCTGCTCCGTGTGGAGTTGTACGCCAGGTTAGAGTCATCTGAACAATTCGGAGTTCTCTCTGACCTGGCGATTGGCCCAAAATGTACTTCCACTCAGCAATATACAATGCAGTTCCGAGTTTTTGGAGTCGCCTGCTTGTCCTATTGCGGATCAATGGCCGTAGAAACAACTCATCACGCTTTCTTCGATTGCCGCGAACTCCGCCAGTTCTGGTCATATGTTAGCGAGGTGACAGCTCGCATCGATCCCGAGCATCCTCGCCCGATGACCGTATTCATTGTCGTTGACAACGTGAGGCCGCCGTGGAACCAGGAACGACAAATGGTCTACATTACGATCCTGGCCGTGGCGAGAATGGTGATTTGGACGTCGCGTCTACAGGGTGGCTGGGGGTGTTGTCTTTTTCTGATCAGGAGCTGATCGTTTTCTTTAAACACCAACTACTGGTGAAGATCAGATGTGATAGTAGAAGGCTGCATCGTGCAGCACTTTACAGGAGAGGCATACATGTAGCAAGTCAGTGTGTACGAAAAGAAGCTAAATTTGAATATGCGTTCCCCGCCTAGGTGTGGAGCACACACTACCGTCAAGTATAACTTAATCTTAAGCCTCTTAGCTAGTTGAGTGAGTGCTTCATCCCTCCCCCCTCCGACTAGAAGGCCTCCAAGATCCCCACCCCCTCCTAACTGCAATTTTTTTCTTTTCACCCCTCTCTCTAAATTTTACCCATCTTGGAGAGAAATAAATCAATAACTTACCCCACCCATCCCTCACCTACAAAGCGCTGAGGTTCCTTTACAAACCAAAGTGAATGGGCAGTCTATCAACTAGACGGGGTTGGGAGGGTCCTACTAACTACGGTTGTATTTTTTCTTCCCCCGCCCTTGACACAAATGAATTATTGTATTACCTTTATTATCTTTTTTGTTTTTACACGTTAATAAAAAATGTTTTAAACAATTGGGTTCTAAGTAGGACGTCTCCCAGTACGAAAGGGTGAATGCGGTATTATGGTGAAAGAAGACACTAGCTAAGGGAAACTTTCGTTTAGTTCTGGAGTGACAAGCATGACCAACGACCCCTCCCCCCTTTTAATTTGGTCTTGTGCCTAAGTTTTTTGTTCAGTTTGAACTTACTTTGTAATTTTAGCCTGAATAAAGGATTCAATATCTCAAAGTGTAGTATCTGTTCCGATGCTACTCTTAAGGTAATTTGCCCCGGTCAATGGAGGGGAACCCCTCTATACTAAGACAATTATTATTTTTGGTCCCAACCAGAGTGCCCCTTTTGCCTTTTTTTCGGGGAGCTGGTTTGGCTCCACTTTAAAAACGAGATCGTGTCACATTTTGCTTTGATAGGAAAGCAAATAAATACTAATATCAAAAAGAGTTATTAATATGAATATCAATACACAAAAAAAAATTGTTGTCTTGGTTATATGCATTCTTGTGATATAGATTTCCCAGTAAAGTATGCATTCATTGTTGTTGATATTTTTCATTTCTGTTTTTATAACTATAGTACAATTTAAGAAAAGTACATTATTCCTTGGCTTTTTGGCTGGGAGGAAACTTTAGTGTCTGCTCTGATACTACACTTAATCTTTTTTGTTCTCGGTCATTGAAAAAATACTTCTAGACTGAAGCAACTTTTATTTTTGTTCTAATCCAAAGTGATTCTTACAGAACTGGATTTCCCTCACATTAAAAACAAACTTTAACCCTAACTCTGCCCTCGTGGGAAGACAAATAAATAGGGGCATTTTCTACTTGATTAATTGTATTTAAAATTCTTAGGTTTATGTCTCAGTATAAAAGTTTTCCTTTGCATGAAGGATTATACTTTATTAACGAATTATTATTATTTCCAAAACTAAATAAAAAAGAAAATAATACTTCAGTTGATTTTATCTATTATAAAAAGGGCAATTGTATGTTTGTATATTCAGCTAAAATTTAAAATATACACAACAGCTCCCTACAAAGTTGAGTTTGTTTTTTTGTCTTTTCAATTGGGAAAATATATAAAATTTAGAAATAAAGAATCAATATTTGGGGGTAAAATGAGAATTTATATCAGCTAATGTTATCAACACGTATGGGTATGTTTTAATGTTATCATGTGACCGATGTAACTCTGTTTTTTGTTTTGTTTTGTTTTGTTTTCATAGTTATTTTCTTTACGCCGATTCGAGTTATATGTATGTGTATATCCAGAAAGAGGTATGGGCTTGGCGAAGAAGAATTGGACAGAGGCGAACAAAAGGGAAAGAGGAAAGAGAGAGGGTAGAATATAATTTACACTGCTAGTTTATTTATAAGTAATTCTTTTGTAGAGCGTAGCTTAAAGAAAAAAGGAGGAAACGATGCTTGTTTATACGTGTTGTTACGTTTTATACATAAAAAAGAGAAAATTAAGTAAAATTTGTGCGTAATAATACTACAATTTGGTAAACATTTGATTGTGTCTAAGATATTTACATGTATTTTTTCTCAAGCGATTACCCATCTACACATATACGCCAAATCGATTTTTAATCCAATTACAAACTTAAATATGTGATACATGAACTTGTATTTTTCTTTCGTTTATATTCATTTCCAGATTTTAAATTTGATGCCAACACATTTTAATTGATAACTTTGATTTTACATTAACATCGATAGATCTGTGTCGTACGTTTCTATTTTATAATTGATTTCACAAAATAATAATATCGAAAGTACATAGAAAAAATAAAATAGAACCATAGAAAATAAAATAGAAATATGTGATTAAATGACTGGAGCAAGAGTTTCTCAAGTCCTCAATTTTCCCAGGCAACGTCGACATTGATTTCACTAGTTAATAGCATAATTGAACGAAAACTACTCGGAGAATTATTACTGTGAGTTAAATTGAATATGTCCTTACTGTAAAACCATGAAACTATATCACGTACATTAACGCGAGTAACTATGTCGCGATGAAGGTAAAAAAACGGGGCAGCTTAATACAGAAGAAACATTTTAAATATGGATTAAAGTTTCAGTGACGATTTTATTTATTTTGTAAATTTTACTATAGAAATAAGAATTGAATTGGATTTCGGTAGTAATTAAAATATAATAAATGTCTAATAGAATTAAATCTGATTGTGAATGATTTTTCGAATCAATAACTTATAGAAGTTTCTTTCATTTTATTTCGCTGGAAAGAAATTATTTTCTTTTATTTATTAACTGTATGTGACTTGCCTCATTAACACAATTCATTCAATTGACAACTGAATAGAATTAATAATTGCATGAGCAAAGTGGTTGTGGATATTAAAATACTAATTTCCCCCTCTCTCTCTCTCTCTCTCTCTCTCTCTCTCTCTCTCTCTCTCTCTCTCTCTCCTCATATCTCTCTTTTTGTTTTTTGTTTCATTTGCATTGTCTCTCTCCCTCCCTCCCTCTCTCTCTCTCTCTCTCTCTTCTCTTGCGTCCGACTCTTTATTTTTATATTAGATCTCTCTTTATATATATATATATATATATATATATATATATATATATATACATATATATATATATATATATATATATATATATATATATATAATTAAAACACGGTAGTGTTCGAAAATATGGTTAAGAGGCAGTTTTAGTCATTTAGAACTGCTTTAAAGTTTCAGCGCTCACTCATTTTTCGACCAAATTTCAAACAATTATTACAGTTTATGGATCATCTTCTCAGTTATATTGTGATTTTTTTTCCATTTTCATTCAGTAAAATAAAAGCTATGATGAATTTACTGGTGCTCAAAATCATAAAAAAAACGTACGGATTTTGAGCGACGTTTTTTATGACTGGTTTCCATGGCAACCACGTCGCTTCAGCGGCTACTGTTGGTACCAATTCACCGCTCTCGCGAAAAGAGAAATAACGAATGAAACATAGACAATGAAAAAATAAAAGGGAAATAATTAAGGGAGGGTATTAAAAGCAGACGAGTGCCGTACATTGTTATTACATATGTGTATGTTATGTTTATGGGGACAAAAAATAAGACTGAAATTAAACAAAGAACAAGTGAATTTACTGAAAACCGGGAAAAACCATGGATTACAATAGAAAAATGCAAGCATGAAAAGTAATATGGTTACGCTTAAACATTGAAAAGTAAGAGACTAGTTGTTAAAACTGGAAAAAAATATTTAACGACATTATATAATCAATTCTTAATGCTGCAATATTTCAAATTATAAATTTATTATATTTTTACAAGAATATCTTGTCCTTTTCTTTTCCAGTTTAAACAACTAGTTTTTTACTTTTCCATGTTTAAGCTTAACCATATTACTTTTCGTGCTCGCATTTTTCTATTGTAATATATATATATATATATATATATATATATATATATATATATATATATATATATATATATATATATCGGCTGTATCGATTGGTTTCCTAGATGTAAATCCAAGTAATTTCTCGTGATTATTAAGGAGTGTTGAATGCAGGACAGATATGTTACCAATAATTTTTGTAAAATAAACAGACTATATATATATATATATATATATATATATATATATATATATATATATGTGTGTGTGTGTGTGTGTGTGTGTCAAAACAGTGTTAATTCACTAACTGCACAGCAGCAACCGAATAGTACAACGGTTAGAAGCTCCGACTGTCTGTGTTTTGATCCTGGCTTGAGGTAGTTGCTTTTCTAGCCGCACTGATGAGCTGTGATACAGCGAAACAGTACTATATGTGAATGACTATATATATATATATATATATATATAAATTTTGGAGATTTGAAGAAATACTTTCCTTCTCATCAGAGGGTAGGTATTAGCAAAATGCGGGATCGGATTTTGCATGCAAAAGTATTTGATGAAACAACAAGTAAGTCAAATATCTTACTTGAAAACAAAAGTGAACCAGATGGAATATGGTGAAGAAAAAGGTGATTACACATGAATTGATAGTCTGGTGGAAGATAAATAATCCAGTGACGGTAACATCCAAATATATAACTTTAAGAAAGTTAATTGAATTTGCATTTGCTCAAGTAAAATCCAAAAATCCCGTAATTGGAAGATGTTCCATAATAATTCAAAGGCAGAAATCCATGGAAAAAAAATCACAAAAATGTGTACAAGGAAAAGAGGAAAAAATTCCAATAATATTAATAAAAGAAAAATAAGATATGCTTTTCATTCTACTGCCGAGATATAAATATAAATAAGAAAGATCAAGGAAGAAAAAGAGGAGAAAAAAACGGTGACAGAGTTAAATATAAATAGAGAAACAAATGTCAAAATGACCCAGACAGGAACTGTTAAAGGCGCGAAAAATATATAGGGCAAAATAATATAGGTCAACTGAAATGTACAGGTCATCACTAAAAAAAGGTCAGCAAGAGTTGTTAGAAGACACTAAATGGAAAATAAATAAATAAATCAATAAATAAATAGAAAACAAATAATAAATAAATATTATTTAAATAAATAAAAAAATAAAAAAATAAAATATAAAATATAAAATAAAAAATAAAATTTATTTAAGGGGTGAGGATGCCCGGTATATGCAAATTCAGGAAAAAACAAGAAAAAGTAAGTAAAAGCATATAGTAAAATATAAGTAAATATACATACAAGATATGAAAGTGTGGGTAGATTGATATATTAGATAGATAGGAAAGTTTAAAGAATAAAACAGAAAATGCAGATAAAAAACCGGCCATGCAAAGAAGAGATAAAGAATTAAAATAAAGGATTATTAAATTATAAAGTATTAAGAAGTATGTCGAAAAACGATAAAGTTAAAGAAAAAAATTTATATCAATATAAAAGGTAAAAGTAATGACGATGTAATTTCAAAATTGCCATAATTAAATTTGGACTTATGTTTATAGAAAGACATCAGTTCATTTTTAGAATTTATTATACTGTTACTTTGAGGGGAAGTAATTATAGTGATAGGTTGTGCAGAGGCGACATGACTTACAGCCTGGAGTATAAGACTTAACTTTTTTATGATAGTCCATTTGATTGAGAAGGGGGTATTATTAGAGTTAAGTTTTTTAATTAAAGTGGTTAGAGAAGTTCCTTGGTTATTATTAGAATTATGGTTGTTAAAAGAAGAAATGTGGTTTGATATTCTTTTCTTAATTAATGTTGAAGTAGCGCTGATATATGTATGTACTTTATTAAAAGCTCGAGGTCTGATATTAATATTAATTTGTTGATTAAAGAGGTGGATGTAGTTTGCTTGAAGCATTGTATAGTATGTAGTTAAATGAAATGTGTAGAAGGCAGTACAATGCCGAGGTAACGGAAAGACAAGCTGAAGCAGGTGAGAAAGTTTTATTAATACAACTTACAAATACATTTGTATATGTATGCAGTCGCCCCTAGCAGAATGGGGTGGTGCATATTTATATGAAATACATGAATAATATGTACACATGTATTTGTAAGTTGTATTAATAAAACTTTCAGCTTGTGTATTCCCATTACCTCTGCATTGTACCGGCTTCTACACATTTCATATATATATATATATATATATATATATATATATATATATATATATATATATATATATATATTAAAATTATATTTTAAAAACAAAATTATATTTCAAAACAAATTATATTTTTAAAAAAATATGTATATCTATATCTCGATATCTATATATATATGTATGTGTGTGTGCGTGTGTGTGTGTGTGTGTGTGTGTGTGTGTGTGTGTGAATAAATAATAAGAACAGAGATGTAAAGTAGAAATTTACAAAAAGTTTTTATTATTCACGCTAAAAACTTTTTTAACATTTCTATGTATTTGCTGGTTTGCAGTCACAAAACTTTAAAAGCATAAGAATTTAAAAACATAAATGTGGAAAAATAACTCATGCTGACAGTTCATACAGAGTTCAATCTATATATCTATAAAAGTGAACGTGTCTGTGTATCTGTGTGTTTGTGTGTCTGCGTACATTTCCCTACGCAATAACTCTGTCAATTTTTAGTCTACAGACTCGAAATTTGATATACAGGTTACTGAGATTTGGGAAACTCGATGTAATCGGTGTTTGGCCAGGAATTTGGCGATCAAGGGGTCAAAGTTCAATGATTTGACCTTTGAGAACTCTACCAAACTCCTCCGACAATTTTGGGTTTACACACTTGAAATTTTAGATATAGGCTCCTTTGACATGGATCTAACTTAATAACTTGATTTGAACCCAAAACAATAAATTTAAAGGGGTCATAATAGGGGTCAAAGTTTTAAAAAAAAGTTGACCTCTGTGATCTCTTCCAAATTACTCAGACAATTTCTGGTCTAAATATTTGAAATTTTACATAAAGGGTATTCAGAGATTGGGCAAGCTTTTTCATCAGTTTAGGTCGAAAATTTTTAGTTACCAATTTATAAATGTATGTATGTATGTATGTTTACACGTCTGCCTTAAACTTTCAATAGAGGCGACGGATTTTACCAAGATCAGTATCATTTTAAAGTTCGATCTTTCATACGACAAATATCGAAAAATTGGCTAAAAACATTAATATTTTCCCCTTCAACTAGGCACTTTTCTACAGGAGGGGTCACTTTTTTCGCCGATATTTTTTAAAGTTATCCTCTCCTTTAGATTGTCTAGCCTTAATTTTAAAAAATGTCGCTTCCAGTTTGGCGGTGGTCGTAACAGCATAAACGTTAGGTTTTACCCCGTTCTTTTCCTCCTTTGCGGTACGGGTTCCAGCCTGCCTTCCTACTACCACTTTTTTTTTTGCTCAACATACACATCCAAACACCCGAGCAATGCCGGGCGCCCATGCTAGTATTAAAATAAAAACACCTAACCGTAATTAAAGGAGTCCAGTGTAATGGAGGTTATTATTTGGAGATAAATGAACCAACAGCAGGTGCTCGCCCCTCTCTCTCTCTCTCTATATATATATATATATATATGTGTGTGTGTGTGTGTGTGTGTGTGTGTGTGTGTGTGTGTGTGTGTGTGTGTGTGTATATATATATATATATGTATAAAAGCTCTTGGAAGCATAATTAGAAATGTATACCTTTGAATAAACAGATAAAACTTTTTTTTTACACAGTGTTCACCACTTATCAAGGCCCGGAAGCCACTCAGGAATAAGGGTTATTGCAAGTACATTACGTTAGTGTGGAGATTTGATGAAGTGTTTAATTAAGGGGGCGGTTCATTAGGAATTTGTTAACATTGGACTTGAATACATCCAAGTTGTAGTCCGGAGGGAAGCAGGCAGACGGAACAGAGTTCCACAGGCGTGCAGTTCTAAGAAAGAAGCTTTGTTCATGGAATCCGCGCTTTGATTTAGTCACAGATATAGAGTGGGGGAAATTTTTCACAGTGGATTCAGCTAGACGGGTGTTTTTCGTGAGAGATTAGCGAGGGGGGAACCAGAGATTGGAGTTCAGACGAGCACCTGCCATGGAAATAACGATAAAATAATGATAGGCTCGCAACGTCTCTTCTGTGGGAGAGAGGTTGCAGGGTAGAGAAAAGAGCATCTCCCACTAAGCCACGAAGTCTATTTTGTACTCTGTCAAGGCAGGATAGGCTGTTTTTAGCAGCTCCTGCCCAGATATGGCAACAGTATTCCATCCTTGGACGTACTTGGCTTTTATATAGATAGAGAATTGCATCAGTAGTGAGATATCTTCTGGAGCGGTAGAAGGATCCCACCCCATCTTTCCAGCGACCTTGGCAACAGACTTGATGTACGTGTTCCATTTCAGATCAGGAGTAAAGGTCAAACCCAGAAGCTTGTCAAAACACGGGGCCTCACCCAGATGAGAGCCATCCATTACAATTGATGCCAGATGGGGATCAGAGCGTTGATGATGTAAGGATAGGAGTTTGGTTTTGGATGCATTAAAGGTAACCAGCCACATCTTCCCCCACTGAACCACGCGCTTGAGATCAGAGGAGAGAGAATCAGAGAGAACTTTGTCATTTACAGCCTTTGATGTGTTGCCATAGATGGTCGTGTCATCAGCATAGATGTCAACGAATGATTTAAGTATGTGTTTAGGGAGATCATTGATGTAGATCAGGAAGAGAGTTGGGCCTAGGATTGACCCCTGAGGGACTCCAGCATTTATATTGCAGGCCTCCGATTTTTGTCCATCTACCACTACTCTTATGAGCCTATCGGAGAGAAATGATTTAATGATTGAGAAAACATTTCCAGTTATACCATACCTGGAAATCTTGTGAAGTAGACCCTTATCCCATACCTTGTCGAAGGCCTTTGATATGTCAAGAGCAATTGCCCTAGAAAGGAAGCCTTTGTCAAGAGATTCACTAATCCTGTGGGATATAACCGTCAGCACATCTGCGGTAGATCTTGCAGAGCGGAAACCATATTGTGTGTCACTAAGAAGGTTATTCCTGCTGAGGTGGTTGACTATTTCTCTATTTAATATGGATTCCAGCAACTTACTCATAACACACAGGAGACTTATTGGTCTGTACTGAGAGGGAGATGACTTATCACCTGTATTCTTAAATACAGGGCAAACTGATGAGGCCTTCCAGGGAGTCGGAAAGCACTTCTTCTTAAGGCAGCGCTTAAATAGTTTCGTAAGTATGGGAGCAAGTTCTGGTTAAAGCTTTTTTAACACTATAATTGGGATACCATCAGGGCCAGTTGCTTTACTGGAATCTAGGTTCTTTATTAGCTTGGCGACCTCATGCACGGATATTTGTATGTTACCTAGCGTGTTCTGTGTTATAGGAGGAAATATGGGGAGTTGATGGCCTTCGTCGCATAGGGTAGAATTAGCTGCAAAGTTCTTTGCAAATAGTTTGGCCTTGTCTGACGCTGACGAGATGACCTCTGGTCCATTGATAATGGTTGGGATAGAACGCACACTTCTATTCAGGATCCTATTTGTTATTTGCCAAAACTGGTGGGATCCAAGCAGCTGATCAGCTACCTTGGATTTAACAGACTGGGCATATAGCTCTCTTGCATTTTTTATTACTCTTTTACAGTGGTTGCTGGCAGACCTGAAAGCAGCTTTAGTCTCAGTGCATCTATTACGTTGGTAGCTATGGAAAAAGTGATTTCTGTGCGCGATAGCAGCAGCACATTCTGGGGAGAACCATGGCTGGCTGTTAGGTTTTTGTTGGAATTTTTTAGATGGTATGAATTGGTCTATGCCTACAATTAACCATTCGGTCAGATCTGATACTATAGAGGACACTTCCTTTTTAAACATGGAGTGCAGAGGTAAATCAGATATGAATGTACGGAAGCTATCCCAGTCAGCCATAGAGTATCGATATACAGTACGGTGGAGGGGTACGTATGGGGCTTCTTACATTTCGTTTTTATTAACTGTTTTTAAGGAAGAAAAACACGATTTAATTTCTTTTTTTCTTTTTTTAAAGTTGAAACATTTCTGATTAATTTCAGCTCATATCAAGTTCATCTTCGGAGAAAGAAAGAGTTTTGTTGATTTTTTTTTTTTTTTTTCAAGTAAAATCCTTACGTTGTTTTGTCCAAAGCGCGTTGTTGTTGTTGTTGTTGTTGCTGCTGCTGCTGCTGTTGTTTTTGCTGTTGTTGTTGCTGCTGCTGTTGTTGTTGTTGTTGTTGTTGTTGCTGTTGTTGTTTTTGTTGCTGTTGTTGTTGTTGCTGTTGTTGTTGTTGTTGTTGCTTTTGTTGTTGTTGTTGTTGTTGTTGTTGTTGTTAAACGCACTAGGTGTGAATAAAATCTTCCCTCTGAGCCTTTTAGCACGTGTTCGCTTTAACGGTATAAAAATTCGTAGTAAAGTTCTTGGAAGCATAATTAAAATCTTAAAAACTTTGAATAATCAGATGAAACTATTTTTAGAACACGTTAAGATGCAAAAATTTTATTATTATTATTAAAAGAAGGAAGAAAACACAATCCAATTTTACTTGCAAGAAAACAAACAGATATGGAAGTTATTAAGTGCTGGTGTTTATATTTCTCTTAGCCTGTCTGTCTGTCCGTCCGTTCCGCGGTTCCTAGGAAACTTCTGTCCCGATCTGGCTTAAATTTTGTATGAACCTTTGTTAATATATGGTGCAATGAACTAAGTAGTATGGTATTAGTCCAAGACGGGTTAATAGGATTAGTATTTAATGCAAAAATGAGCACAAATTTTATTATATTCAACGAAAAAAGAAAAAAATATTTTGCCGTCAGATAAGATCACAGTGTAGTATCTGTTCTGATGCTGCACTTAAGTTAGTTTATCCTTAATCGATGGAGGGAAATCCTTCTATACCAACGCAATTTTTTTCCTACTTCCAGAGTGCCTTTGTCCCCCCCCCCACATTAAAAACGACCTTGTGTCAAATTTTGGTTTCGTGGAGAAGCAAATGAATACCAATAGTCTATAACTTTTGCTCGTTTTTAACGGAATTGAAAGTCTTGTAATTGAAGAGAGGGAAAGAGTAGAAAAAGAGAGATATACAAATAGAGGGAGAAAAGGGTTTATTTAGCAAAGCGAGATTATACAATATGGTAAAGAAAACCTTAATGAAAAGAAATAGGAACACTTAATAAAGAAATTATATCCTTGAAATTCTGGAGTCATACAGGGTGTCCTACTTAAAAGTAGCCTGATCTCTCTAATTATTCTCTTAACGACCAACTGACACCACAAGACAAAATGCAATTCTTTTTCCAACAAGATGGCGCTACATGCCACGCATCTCACAGATCACTGACACGAGTTCATGACATGTTTATGGAAGAGAGAAGAATAAGCAAAGCGTTATGGCCACCACGTTCCACGGACTTGTCATCATGTGATTTTTATCTTTGGGGACCCTAAAAACAAAAACTTTATGCAAATAATCCTCACAATCTAAACCAACTAAAAGGGAACATTACCAACTCTATCAGGAGAATTCACAGGCAGTATCTGCAAACACTGTTAAACGTGCCCAGAAATGCATAGATTCTTTTTACATAGGCATCACCACTTATCAAGGCCAAGAGGCCACTATAGGATGCGGGCTAAAGAGTGTACAGTAGTCAATTGTACAATATAGTAATCGTTAGTAATGGAAATTCGGTAAATTTGTTAACTTAAGTGGAACGGCTCATCAAGAACTTGTTTACGTTGGACTTGAAGACAACCATATTGTAGTCAGCTGGAAAGTAGGCAAATGGAAGACAGTTCCACAGCCGTGCAGATAGCAACATGGAGCACTTCCAACATCTATTATAGCACTACATGTAATTTAAAAGTATAATGCCATAATTTTAAATGCTACATGTAATTTAAATGTATAATGCCATAATGTTAAATGCTACATGTAATTTAAAAGTATAATGCCATAATGTTAAATGCTACAGGTAATTTAAAAGTATAATGCCATAATTTTAAATGCTACAGGTAATTTAAATGTATAATGCCATAATTTTAAATGCTACATGTAATTTAAATGTATAATGCCATAATGTTAAATGCTACATGTAATTTAAAAGTATAATGCCATAATGTTAAATGCTACATGTAATTTAAAAGTATAATGCCATAATTTTAAATGCTACATGTAATTTAAATGTATAATGCCATAATTTTAAATGCTACATGTAATTTAAATGTATAATGCCATAATGTTAAATGCTACAGGTAATTTAAATGTATAATGCCATAATGTTAAATGCTACAGGTAATTTAAAAGTATAATGCCATAATGTTAAATGCTACATGTAATTTAAATGTATAATGCCATAATTTTAAATGCTACATGTAATTTAAATGTATAATGCCATAATGTTAAATGGTACATGTAATTTAAATGTATAATGCCATAATGTTAAATGCTACATGTAATTTAAAAGTATAATGCCATAATGTTAAATGCTACATGTAATTTAAATGTATAATGCCATAATGTTAAATGCTACATGTAATTTAAATGTATAATGCCATAATTTTAAATGCTACATGTAATTTAAATGTATAATGCCATAATGTTAAATGCTACATGTAATTTAAAAGTATAATGCCATAATGTTAAATGCTACAGGTAATTTAAATGTATAATGCCATAATGTTAAATGCTACAGGTAATTTAAATGTATAATGCCATAATGTTAAATGCTACATGTAATTTAAATGTATAATGCCATAATGTTAAATGCTACAGGTAATCTAAATGTATAATGCCATAATGTTAAATGCTACATGTAATTTAAATGTATAATGCCATAATGTTAAATGCTACATGTAATTTAAATGTATAATGCCATAATGTTAAATGCTACAGGTAATTTAAATGTATAATGCCATAATGTTAAATGCTACATGTAATTTAAATGTATAATGCCATAATGTTAAATGCTACAGGTAATTTAAATGTATAATGCCATAATGTTAAATGCTACAGGTAATTTAAATGTATAATGCCATAATGTTAAATGCTACATGTAATTTAAAAGTATAATGCCATAATGTTAAATGCTACAGGTAATCTAAATGTATAATGCCATAATGTTAAATGCTACATGTAATTTAAAAGTATAATGCCATAATGTTAAATGCTACAGGTAATTTAAAAGTATAATGCCATAATGTTAAATGCTACAGGTAATTTAAAAGTATAATGCCATAATGTTAAATGCTACAGGTAATCTAAATGTATAATGCCATAATGTTAAATGCTACATGTAATTTAAATGTATAATGCCATAATGTTAAATGCTACATGTAATTTAAATGTATAATGCCATAATGTTAAATGCTACAGGTAATTTAAATGTATAATGCCATAATGTTAAATGCTACATGTAATTTAAATGTATAATGCCATAATTTTAAATGCTACATGTAATTTAAATGTATAATGCCATAATGTTAAATGCTACAGGTAATCTAAATGTATAATGCCATAATGTTAAATGCTACATGTAATTTAAATGTATAATGCCATAATGTTAAATGCTACATGTAATTTAAATGTATAATGCCATAATGTTAAATGCTACAGGTAATTTAAATGTATAATGCCATAATGTTAAATGCTACATGTAATTTAAATGTATAATGCTATAATGTTAAATGCTACATGTAATTTAAATGTATAATGCCATAATGTTAAATGCTACATGTAATTTAAATGTATAATGCCATAATGTTAAATGCTACATGTAATTTAAATGTATAATGCCATAATGTTAAATGCTACATGTAATTTAAATGTATAATGCCATAATGTTAAATGCTACATGTAATTTAAATGTATAATGCCATAATGTTAAATGCTACAGGTAATTTAAATGTATAATGCCATAATGTTAAATGCTACATGTAATTTAAAAGTATAATGCCATAACGTTAAATGCTACATGTAATTTAAAAGTATAATGCCATAATGTTAAATGCTACAGGTAATCTAAATGTATAATGCCATAATGTTAAATGCTACATGTAATTTAAAAGTATAATGCCATAATGTTAAATGCTACATGTAATTTAAATGTATAATGCCATAATGTTAAATGCTACAGGTAATTTAAATGTATAATGCCATAACGTTAAATGCTACAGGTAATTTAAATGTATAATGCCATAACGTTAAATGCTACAGGTAATCTAAATGTATAATGCCATAATTTTAAATGCTACATGTAATTTAAAAGTATAATGCCATAATGTTAAATGCTACATGTAATTTAAAAGTATAATGCCATAATGTTAAATGCTACATGTAATTTAAAAGTATAATGCCATAATGTTAAATGCTACATGTAATTTAAATGTATAATGCCATAATGTTAAATGCTACATGTAATTTAAAAGTATAATGCCATAATGTTAAATGCTACATGTAATTTAAAAGTATAATGCCATAATGTTAAATGCTACATGTAATTTAAAAGTATAATGCCATAATGTTAAATGCTACATGTAATTTAAATGTATAATGCCATAATGTTAAATGCTACATGTAATTTAAATGTATAATGCCATAATGTTAAATGCTACATGTAATTTAAAAGTATAATGCCATAACGTTAAATGCTACATGTAATTTAAAAGTATAATGCCATAATGTTAAATGCTACATGTAATTTAAAAGTATAATGCCATAATGTTAAATGCTACATGTAATTTAAAAGTATAATGCCATAATGTTAAATGCTACATGTAATTTAAAAGTATAATGCCATAATGTTAAATGCTATATGTAATTTAAATGTATAATGCCATAATGTTAAATGCTACATGTAATTTAAAAGTATAATGCCATAACGTTAAATGCTACATGTAATTTAAAAGTATAATGCAATAATGTTAAATACTACATATAATTTAAAAGTATAATGCCATAATGTTAAATGCTACATGTAATTTAAAAGTATAATGCCATAATGTTAAATGCTACATGTAATTTAAAAGTATAATGCCATAACGTTAAATGCTACATGTAATTTAAAAGTATAATGCCATAATGTTAAATGCTACAGGTAATCTAAATGTATAATGCCATAATTTTAAATGCTACATGTAATTTAAAAGTATAATGCCATAATGTTAAATGCTACATGTAATTTAAAAGTATAATGCCATAATGTTAAATGCTACATGTAATTTAAAAGTATAATGCCATAATGTTAAATGCTACATGTAATTTAAAAGTATAATGCCATAATGTTAAATGCTACATGTAATTTAAATGTATAATGCCATAACGTTAAATGCTACATGTAATTTAAAAGTATAATGCCATAATGTTAAATGCTACATGTAATTTAAAAGTATAATGCCATAATGTTAAATGCTACATGTAATTTAAAAGTATAATGCCATAATGTTAAATGCTACATGTAATTTAAAAGTATAATGCCATAATGTTAAATGCTACATGTAATTTAAATGTATAATGCCATAACGTTAAATGCTACATGTAATTTAAAAGTATAATGCCATAATGTTAAATGCTACATGTAATTTAAAAGTATAATGCCATAATGTTAAATGCTACATGTAATTTAAAAGTATAATGCCATAATGTTAAATGCTACATGTAATTTAAAAGTATAATGCCATAACGTTAAATGCTACATGTAATTTAAAAGTATAATGCCATAATGTTAAATGCTACAGGTAATCTAAATGTATAATGCCATAATTTTAAATGCTACATGTAATTTAAAAGTATAATGCCATAATGTTAAATGCTACATGTAATTTAAAAGTATAATGCCATAATGTTAAATGCTACATGTAATTTGAAAGTATAATGCCATAATGTTAAATGCTACATGTAATTTAAAAGTATAATGCCATAATGTTAAATGCTACATGTAATTTAAATGTATAATGCCATAACGTTAAATGCTACATGTAATTTAAAAGTATAATGCCATAATGTTAAATGCTACATGTAATTTAAAAGTATAATGCCATAATGTTAAATGCTACATGTAATTTAAAAGTATAATGCCATAATGTTAAATGCTACATGTAATTTAAAAGTATAATGCCATAATGTTAAATGCTACATGTAATTTAAATGTATAATGCCATAACGTTAAATGCTACATGTAATTTAAAAGTATAATGCCATAATGTTAAATGCTACATGTAATTTAAAAGTATAATGCCATAATGTTAAATGCTACATGTAATTTAAAAGTATAATGCCATAATGTTAAATGCTACATGTAATTTAAATGTATAATGCCATAACGTTAAATGCTACATGTAATTTAAAAGTATAATGCCATAATGTTAAATGCTACATGTAATTTAAAAGTATAATGCCATAATGTTAAATGCTACATGTAATTTAAAAGTATAATGCCATAACGTTAAATGCTACATGTAATTTAAAAATATAATGCCATAATGTTAAATGCTACATGTAATTTAAAAGTATAATGCCATAATGTTAAATGCTACAGGTAATTTAAATGTATAATGCCATAACGTTAAATGCTACATGTAATTTAAATGTATAAGGCCATAATGTTAAATGCTACAGGTAATTTAAATGTATAATGCCATAACGTTAAATGCTACAGGTAATCTAAATGTATAATGCCATAATGTTAAATGCTACAGGTAATTGAAACAATAAAAGAATGTTCCTCCTCTCTAATACATTTTCTAGGCTACTTTTAATATATAAGACTCCAGTGATCGAGGAGAAAAACTGGAAGCAAGTAATTAAAAAAAAACATTAGTTAATCAAAATATTTTAGTTCACATATTTCGGCGTAGAATACTCAAACGAAAACTTAAAACCGAAATAATAAAATTTTGCTATGTAATACTGGTTTTGCGCAGTTCTAAGAGGTCCACCCTCCTAGGCTTTAAGAAGGGGTTAGTTTATTGCTAATCGTCCGGGGCGCCTCTATCGAAGAATGCAGACAGGCCAACAAAGGCATCTTTTGCGAGGTCAAAGTGCTTCTCCTCTGAGGCGCTGATTTTTCAATCACATTTTCCGTCCCTAGTGTCACATTCCTCGCGGTGAAAGAGAAACAAATACCACAGCTGAACCTTAACCCCGGGATTTTTTTCTTGGGGGAAAAAAATCCAGCTTTGCAACCTCTGATTGTATAGACATCTTGTCTAAGGTTTGTTTTTGTCACAAGTGGTTGTTAAATCTATTGAGATTCCATGAATATCAATTTTTTCCACGTCTACCACCGTAGATGTAAGAAATATATCTCCACTCTCATCACTATTCGCCTCCACACTTAACAACCACAGACATGCTATATTGTTTTATGCATAATATAATATCATCTTAAAACAAAACCGGAATGTTATTGACAATAACCATTTTTTTTTTTAATGTATTGCAAATATTATTGTCATTAAACATATTCAAAAGATCACATAAACTACGATGGGCGTCACAAATGTAATGCCCATTTTTGTTCCGACCAGATGAACCAACGGGGATTGCAAATTGCATTGTTATGATGACTAAACTTATTCATTCATGACTTAAAAGTTTCATCTCTTTGTTGTAGATATTGACGGTGTGAGACTAGGAGAACAACCTCTGTCATGGACATGCGTCATCAACAGAAATACGTTATTGAATTCTTCCATACAGAAAAAATTGAACCGATTAGCATTCATTGACGCCTGTTGAATGTTTACGAAGCCGATGCAGTTGATGTCAGCACAGTTAGATGGGTTCGTCGATTTCAGAATAGCGACAGAGATATCGGTGACAAAGCGCGCTCCGAACTTTTACGATCGAGGCATTAAAGTGGTTTGATTCAAAAATCATGAAAAAGTGATTTCCAGCGACCGATGGAAATACCTATGCGTATGTTCCTTCTTTTGGTGTTCTCTTTTCTAAAATTGCTACATTATTTACGTCATAGATTTTGTAACCACGTTTTTAGCACTCTTGTATACGATAGGGGCACCACACTAACCGCGTAGAGGAGCGTTCAATTTTTCAGTAGTGACGTCACATCAACCGGGTAGATGAAGAAATCCTTAACAATAGAAACGCCACACAACGCAGCAAGAGTGTTGGACTAATTATACAAATAGAAACGATCGATAACTGAGATTGTTCGTTGAATGAACTTCGGGTCGTTGTAACACCCAAGGACATTGTGACACGATAAAAATAAATAACAACCTGGACGGGTCACGATGGTCATAATTTGTGTCCGATTCCGGATACTAAGGATTCTGTAACAGACTAGGGCCATCCTTGCTTGTGGGACCCTCAAGAAGTTATGTTTTGTAGTCATGCGGATGTAACTTCGACCTCGTTAGAACTGGTGTTCGTGACCAAAAATTCCTTGTGTTTTGTAAGTTTGGGTAATGACACCTCCGACATGGTTATACGTCGTGTTCCTTTCAGTAATCCTACAGAGAATTTTGCACTTTTTGCATGTTCTTATATTTGGCTTTTTCATTAACGTTGTCGTTAACAGATGATTAATGATTGGCTAATCGTGTCGGCTGCTTCTCCAACAGATTCCCGTAAACTGCCGGAAGATTCGGACGCAAGCTTGAGTAAGGTTCGAGATTAGTACCGATTATTTTCACAGATCCATATATAATCTTCCAATACTAAAACTAGTTAATGAAGTCCTAATATTCGCAGGACATAAGAAATGGAACAAATATATCGAGAACATTGCAAAAGCTGCTGCAAAGAAAGTGTGTTCCCTCTAACATGCTAGAAAATGAATTAACCCTGAGAGTGTCCTGTATCTTTACAAAACCTACATTCCTCATGCTGGTGTATCCACCGTTAGTCTATTAATATATAATAGTCGATAGAATCCCAAAAGAGTGTCTAATCTAATAGGTCCCGCATTATCAACCAAGCTCCAACCCCTGTCCCATCATCTCAATATTTCAACTCTGTGCTTGTTTTGCATGTATTTTAATGGAATTTCCACTGATTAACCAATTGCACTTGTTTCCACTCGACGTATACACTCTCGACAAAACCGTTCATCAATAAAATCCCACTTCTTCACTGTTAAGGTCCCTGGATGCTAAAAAGCTTTCTGCTCTAACAGCTTCTTTCCTTGGACTTCTAGACTTTGAAATTCTCTCTCTGTTTCCTGCGCACTGGACTGTACTGACATGCAGAAGTTTAAATGCAATCTATAACGACATCTCATTCGTTACATGATCCCATCTTAGACACAATCTCAAATAGTAACCCCTTACGTCCAAGTGCGAATATGATTTATCTGATTTTTTGTTTTGTTTTTACATAGGCATCACCACTTATCAAGGCCCAGAGGCCACTCGAGGATAAGGGTACACAGTAGCTAATTGGACAATATAGTAATCGATAGTAATGGAAATTCGGTAAATTTGTTAACTTAAGTGGAACGGCTCATCAAAAACGTGTTTACGTTTGACTTGAAGACAACTATATTGCAGTCAGCTAGAAAGCATGAAAACGGAAGACAGTACCACAGGCGTGCAGGTCAAAGAAAGAAACTTTGTTCATGGAATATACGTTTAGGTTTAGGCACAGATAAGAGTGTGGGGAATTATTGATAGTTTTTTTCAACTTGACGAGTGTTTATTGTGAAAGTTTGGCGAGGGGTAGGACCATAGATTGAAGCTCAGTCGAGCACTTGCCATGAAAATAACGATAAAGCAAAAACAAACTCGCAACATCTCTTCTGTGAGAAAGAGGTTGCAGGGAAGAGAAAAGTGCATCTCCTCCGAGGCTACGAAATCTATTTTGAACTCTATCAAGGTAGGATAAGTCCTTTCTAGCAGCTCCTGCCCGGATGTGAGAACTATTCCATCCTTGGACGTACCTGGCTCTTATATAGATAGAGAATTACATCAGCAGTGAGATATCTACTGAATCGATAGAAGGATCCCACCATTTTTCCAGCGGCCTTGGCAACGGATTTGATGTATGTGTTCCATTTCAGATCAGGAGTAAAGGTCAAACCCAGAAGCTTGTCAAAACATGAGGCCTCCCCAAGACGAGAGCTATTCATTTCAATTGATGTCAGATGAGGATCAGAGCGTTGAGGATGTAAAGATAAAAGCTTGGTTTTTGATGCATTAAAAGTAACCAGCCACTTCTTTCCCCATTGTACCACGTGCCCAAGATCAGTGGCGAGAGAATCGGAGAGAACTTGATCATTTACGGTCTTAGATGTGCTACCATAGATGGTAGTAAGATAAAAAAAAATAAATGAAGTAGTTACTTTTCGGTAGAGAAATGTATTTAGTAAATCAATTTTGTATGCTGAATCAGTCGCAATGACTGATTTGTAAATCTATTTACGTATCATAAGGAAGGAGTGTACTTGAAATAGAAATTAGTCGTCTGTAAATGTTACTCATATTTACCGACGTCAGAATAAGTAATTTAAACACTTGCCACCCGCGTCGCCAAGAGACAAATTGACCAATAAGCCCGTTTGTTACTGATATCCGTGATTTGCGCCACTATAATAATCGCTTGATCAATTTGAACTTTGAAATTTTCCTATGACTAACATTTTATGACTAAATGAAATGATATTTCTAAAAAGCAGTTGACACTATGCATCACAGGAAAAAAAGAGTGACGTCACACATAGAATCGCACATCAAATCAACAATCTTTTCTGCAATCCAACCAAATTTTGATGTGCAAAACATTCAATAACTCTGACACATGTCTCTCTTAGCGCTGCGTTGCTTTTCGTTGTGAAAGAGAAAGTTTCTAGGAAACATCAAATTCACAAGCGATCCCCAGTCGTTTATATATCCTTGACACGAGAAATGATGACGTTACGTTTTAGTACTCTTTGCAGGAAAGTGTTGACATCTTCATACATACAGCGCCTGGTATTCTACAATAGTCACATATCTGATACTAACCAGGCTTAACGTTGTTTAACCTCGGTGATCCAACGAGAGTCAAAGTGTCAACTTGATTATATCGTCTACTGTACCACGACAATGTCGATGTATGACAAACACTCATCCGTATAATTATGCAAACTGTATTAGGGTGTAGACGGTATAATTTGAAAAAAAAAGATGAAGATAAAAATCATCATAGTGATTCTGGGATGACCGCAGATGGGAAAAAGGGTTAACAATAATAAGATATGCAGAAAACACCTAATGGTGATGCATGTGATTATTGGAAATTTAATTCTGCCCAGCATAAATATTAGTGGAAATAAACTTCAGATTGTGCTTGATTCGCCCGTCAATTTTTAATCATCAATGTCCAGCACTCTTTGTTTTCATCGCCGTTCAATGATAACCGCATCTTGATACGTCGTGTAAAGCTTTCAATAAACTTCAGTGTTTGTAAAAGATAAGAACCACAAGTCTTCCACGCTGCATGAGGAGTCATCCGAATGTGTACGATTTGCAGGACGAACAAGCTATCGCGTTCCAACTATCGGTTCTTGATTTGAAACACGAAGAAATCAATACAGAAGAATAATAATGCAATACTAAAAGAAGATACTGGGAAGCTAACCTTAATCCCAATCTTGACACACGATTCTCTCGTCGTTACCCTGATTTTGGATGTATTGTCACGATTTATCCGGTTTAAAAGTCACTCGAAGATAACGATTAATGAAATAGGCTGATAGTGGAATGGTGAATATCATTAGAGGATTAAGGTTTATGATTTATGATGATGATTTACGTCTAATTTTAAAGATGACCATGTTGCAGCCCTCAGAGAAGCAGTGTTGTGAAAACAACAGAGATGAGAAGTTTTTGAAAAGAAACCTTGTTTATGAAAATTCCGTTTCATATTAGGGGCATGAAAGAAGATATTCAATTTACTTTCAGTCATGGTAGTAGGATGAGTTCTATCTGTGAATGTTTTATAATGAGGAAACCAGGATTGAAGCTTAGTAAAACACTTCTATAGAAATAGCAATATAGGTTTTCTGCGCGGTGCTTTTTTTTTCTAGGCTTCAATAATTGCATATTTTAATCCGTTTACGTCAATCATCGCTGATTGTCAATTTTAAGTGTTTTGACCGCAACAAAGATCACAGATTTATGTCAATAAAAAATATGTAAGTATATTATGAACGCGTGAATAACATATATCAACAGTGATTGTGAATTTTATATTGATTATCGATTAGTTTTAAAAAGGCGAACGTCAAAACTCGATCTTCGCTTCAGCGCTTCGGGTGAAGTAAAATAGCGGGTTTTACTCTACAGGTCTTAATAAGATAGAATGCTGCACAATGACGTCACAAACGGCACTCACCTAAAGTTAAACCGGCTTCTTCCGAAAAAGAACATTTCTAGGAAATATCAAATTCACAAGCGGTTCCCAGTCGTTTATATATGCTTGACACGAGAAATGATGACGTTACGTTTTAGTACTTTTTGCAGGAAAGTGTTGACATCTTCATACATACAGCGCCTGGTATTCTACAATAGTCGCATATCTGATACTAACCAGGCTTAACGTTGTTTAACCTCGGTGATCCAACGAGAGTCAAAGTGTCAACTTGATTATGTCGTCTACTGTACCACGACAATGTCGATGTATGACAAACACGCATCCGTATAATTATGCAAGCTGTATTAGGGTGTAGACGGTACAATTTGAAAAAAAAAGATGAAGATAAAAATCATTGTAGGTATTCTGGGATGGCCGCAGATGGGGAAAGAGTTGCCGATAATGATATATGCAGAAAACACCTAATGGTGACGCATGTGATTGTTGGAAATTTAATTCTGCCCAGCATAAATATTAGTGGAAGGAAGTGGGGAGTGGGAGTGCGAGTCCAAGAGATAGTGTTGATTGGTTTATGATCTCAAATTGCAAAAAGATCGATATTGACCGAGATAACATTTGATTCACTGATTGGATGCTTTGTTTAAACTCGTATGACCGCACGCAACACTTTATGTGAAACTCTGTCAGGTTGTCTATTATTATGTTCCGTGCCTGCATGTGTGAGTATATGTGTTCATCTGAGTGTGGCTTTGCGCTTTCAACGTGTCCGTTTCAATACGTGTGCGTCTATTAACTGATGCGTGGTTAGCATTGTATGCTTATGTATTTACAAACCGGTGCAAATGTAGGTATTTACGAAAGAAATCCCGTGCAATTCTCGGTGCATTTCGTATACAAAAGAAACGAATGTAACAAGTCTATGTAATGACCAGTGTTGGGACGATTAATCGAAATCATGATTCGGAAAAATTTGAATTTTGGGGTGAATCGGAATCGGTATCTGCATCGAAAAAAATGTGTTCCTATGTTTCCGATGCCAAAACGATTCTTTTAATTGTTTCATTTTTCTCTTCGTTTAAAATTTTCCATCACTGATACTAATGATAAAATGATAAAATGAAAAATATTTATAGATTTTAAATTATCAATAAAACGAAAGAATCTATATAAACCCCACATTACAAGTGTATTATTATATGCACATATTACTAGATTATTTACGAACCCTTTCTCCCACAAAAAAAAAAAAAAAAAAAAAAAAACATTATTTAGAGTTAAAAAAACATCGGAATCAGTAATTGCATTGGAATCGGGGTAAAAACAGTGAAATCGTTCCATCACTAATAATTACATGATCAGACTTGATATCACAGTTATTCAAACAGTTCGCAATTGTTTTAAAAACTTAAAATTGAAAACGGATGGAACGATGTTAAGTTAGTGATATAACCAAAAAATCTCAGCAATCGATATAGTCAAAAATAAGAACAAGTTTGAATATCTTTTTTTAACTAAGATGTGAATAAGTAACTAGCGTCGCAGTTTTGTATTTAAACAAAGAACTCTCACTTGTTTTGTAAACAGCATCTAATATATAAAGTAAAGTTAGTCTTTTTTTATTGTTTATTTGTCATCTATAGCTTTCTTCTTCTGTATGGGCACATCAAAGTAAAACGCACAAAAACTACTCGTTGGTTATAAAGATGCACCAAGATTTGAAGAATTGTTAAACTTTAAAACACGAATTCTAATTGATCGATTTAAAAAAAGGAAAAAAAACTATCAGAATTCCATAGAAATTTCACGTTTGTTTTTACATCGATCTGTATAATTTACTGTTAATAATGATCTTCCCTTTATTATTATTATTATTATTATTATTATTATTATTATTATGATTATGATTATTATTATTATTATTATTATTATTATTATTATTATTATTATTATATAGTTAATACATGTCAAGGTCAATACTATTTTTATTAACAATAAATCACTGTTTCTTTTCCCACAAAAATTATCGTTATTGTCAGCTAAATATTCTTTTCATAAATAAAACTATTTTCTTTATTTATTCATTTACTAGCCTGGGTGCCTGGCGTTGCCCGGGTGTTTGAAGGTGTGTGTTGAGCAGAAAAAAAGTGGTAGCAGGCAGGGAGGCTCGAACCCTTACCGCGAAGGAAGTAAAGAACGTGAAAAAAAGTGACGTCTGTGTCGTTGCGTCTATTGCCAAACCGGAATTGGCGAAGGTTTAAATTAAGGCTAGTCAATCGAAAAGAGGAGATGACTTTAGAAAATATCGGCGAAAAAAGCGATCCCCTTTGTAAAAAAAGTGCCCAGTTGAGGGTGAAGGAGTAATGTTTTGGGACAATTTTTCGATATTTGTCGTCCGAACAGTCGAGCTTCAAAACGATACAGATCTCGTGAAAATCCGTCACCTCTGTCGAAAGTATTAGGCAGACATACATACATACACACATACATTTAAACAGACAGGTGAGATTTATATTATAGATGATCGTCGCAATTTATGTCTTTTTAGACAATTTTTTCCTTACCAAAACATGTGTACGACATATTCACGTTGATACATCGGTTTCTGTTTGATCATCGAAGTTAAGCAACGTTGAGCTTGGTCAGTGCTAAAATGGGTAACCGTTTTAGCACTTACCAAGTGCTGTATGTGCTCTTCGCTTATCTCGGCATTGTTTCCAGTCGTATAGTACTTCCCTTTGCCACTGAACTCAAGAAATACCGATACAGAAGGGTTGTGGTTGGCGATTGTACAACACTTGCCTCACAATGTCGCGTGCAGCAACGCTTACAGGTGGTATCCATTGTCTTTCGAGACTCAACGGAGGCATCTGAATAGGGCAAGGGCAAAAGTTGCAAAAACTGGCGACAACCTCCTCATGTGGGGTTACTCTACAACTGCTGAATGCCCCTGTGGTGCCCAAGTTCAGACCATCGAGCACATTTTAACATCTTGCCCACTGGGGCCCAACTGCACGGACGAAGACCTCAGTGTTGGTAATGAAACCGCACGCCGCTGGTTGAAGAGATGGAGCGACAAGATATGATGAACGGATGCACCGCACCAAAACGTTTAAATTAAGTCTGAGCTCCAATCTATGGTTCTCCCTCGCCAAACTTTCACGAAAAACACTCGTCCAGCTGAAACCACTACCAATAATTTCCCCTACTATTTGCCTGTACCTAAATCAAAACGTAGATTCCATGAACAAAGCTTTTTTTTCTAGAACTGCACACCTGTGGAACTCTCTTCCGTTTCCAGCTGACTACAATTTGGTCGTCTTCAAGTCCAACATAAACAAATTCTTGATGAAACATCCCCTTAAGTAATCAAATTTACCAAATTTCCACTACTAACCATTATTACGATATTATCACATTTACTATTATACACCCATTAACCATAATCCTCGAGTGGCCTCCGGGCCTTGATAAGTAGTGACTCCTATGTTTAAAAGAGAAAATGTTAGCTAAATATTTTTTTTTTCAAATCCATAAAACGAATGCCACTTTTCAAATTGTATCTATTTAATATTGTATTATTTTAGTAGACAGGCGAGATAATTCGATTTTGGAACGATTCATTTTAAAATAGGTAAAACCGAAATCGCTTACCTTATCGGCATCATATTGATAAGGAAACTCTGTTTTTGCTGATAAAAGGATCTCCTTTTTATGTTTGGAAGATGATAATGTACACACGAACATGACAGATAGCCTCGAGAGCGCTGTAAAATTGACAAATCAATTTGTATTAATGTACGCCAGGTTGTATTTTTCTTATTATATAACACTTCCACTGATCATACGATCTTATTTTAGAATGCAAGTGAAACGTTCTAAGAACAAAACATATTTTAACCCGTTAAAAATGGGCAAAAATTATAGCCCGTTTACTTAGAATGAACGCATTATGGCAAATTGATGGCCGAATATAGTTAAATCTGTGTTCATTTTTACATAACAAACTAACTATTAATAATCACTAACTATTCATCGAATAGATTCTATATTACATTGTTCGCTGTATCTTGCCATAACAAATGTTCATACAAAATTTCAGACAAATCGGCCCAGTAGTTTCCGAGAAAACATCTAGAGTAAACGTGAAATTGTGGTGACTAATACCTATTAATCATTGTTAATCCCTTACTGTGCATCAAACGGATACCATAATACTTAGTTCGTTGTAGCTTATCATAACTAAAACCCATACAAAATTTCAGTCAAATCGATTCAGTAGTTTCCGAGAAAAGGTGAAACGGAAAGACAAAGAAACAGAAAGACTAAAAGAAATATACTATAGATAATTCGCCTTTTGGGGGACGGTTTACTTTTAAAGAAATACCGAAAATGTTTGTTCATATGTCATCATTTATCAAGTCTAAAAGTACCTTGAGGATAAGGATTAATAAAATAGATTGACAGTGGAATGGCGCATATTATTAGAGAATTAAAGATTATCCGTAACTTTTGAAGTATCTGTGTATTGCAAACTTTTTTATTTTTTTTCCTTATTCCAGCTTTGACTTTAATCCTGAGTATTTGTCTCGTTTTATTTTTACTTATCTTTTTTCCTAAATGTTTTGTCAAATATACTATTATTAACCAATACTTTTTCCTATATTTAAAAGGAGAAGAAAAAAGTCTCCTATGAAATTGAACATTTCCCAAATTATACCTACATATTATCTGAACTCAAAAACACGCGGCTTTTTTTCTCTCTCTAAAGTATGCATTACTTCTAGCTAGTCTAAACTTAATGCGTAACCCTAAAAGTATTACTTCTTAACCAGTTTTTTAAACAAGTTAAAATAACCATACTTTCCAATTTGATAAAAGTTCCATTATAGCATATTTATTATGGGATGGAGCTGGAATGCTCGAACATTCTAGCTCGAGGTAGATAAAGGCTAAAGTATCCATGCATTAATATGGGAGGGGATACTATCTTCAAGTAATATCCTAAACTTGGAATGGGGTAAAGGACTTATATCAAGTAGATATTAAGAAGTCCTTCTCACCTTTTTTTTTAATGGAGAGTAGATAATACATGTAGATGTGTTATCGGCAGCTCCAGTAACTCTCGCTTCTCCTTTTTTGTCCTTCAGTCCTCATTTCCAATGAGTGATTTTTCTGACAAAGGGTGAAAAAAAAGCTGCTTTCCAGGTCGGTAGTACTTTGTGAAGAGTAGCTTGAGAAGTCGGAAAATTTCTGCTTCTATGTCTATCCTTGTGGTCATGTAACTAGTAAGGGCGCTAGAGGTAAACGTTTCATCTGGGCTGAGGTTATCCGACTGATAGTCAGGGACCCGAACCTTGGATTAACCACTAAGGAGGCTGTCCTATCAGCAAGTGCAAAGTACCGGGGCTGCTGTATTGCCATTTGGTGAATGGATTCTGGACCATACAGTAGTTTCTGGTAGGGCCTCTTGATTCCATATTAGTGGGTAAATGTTACGGCTTTACCTTATCATGTGCTCAAAAAAAATGTCTTGTCTTTTTCTCTCTTACTTTCCCTCTCTGTCCTCCAACCAAGTCTATCAACCTGTTCCACAAATACCAAAACCTCAACATGACAAATCTAAATAAAAAACACGAATAAACCTAAAACCCCATCCTCCAACGTAGACCCCTACTACCAGGTCTCCTTCTCCAACATCAGAGGTCTACATTCCCACCTTCCAGAGGTTGAAACACAATTACAGGAAACGAAACCGGACTTATTCTTTCTAAGTGAAACTGGCATAGGGCCAACCATTTCTCTAGACGAATTCATAATTAAAGGATACTCCAACTTAACATCTAAATCTGACCCCCTAGATCGTCATGAGCATGGAATATGTGCCTACATTAAAGATGACTTTCCATGTGGTAGGGATATCTCCAGAGAAAACCCTAATTTACCTTATATGTGCTTCCGGGTTGCACTAGCTTACACCACTGTATTTATATTTGCCCTCTATCGCCCCCACAGCAGTGGGGTTACTATCTTTAAGAGCATATCTGAGAAAATTGATCACATCCTGTCTGCTCATCCTTTGGCTAACATTCACATTTGCGGTGACTTCAATGTCCATAATATTGAATGGCTGACCCACTCAAATAAGACCGATTACGAGGGGAGGTTCTGTCATGATTTTGCCATTACCTATGACCTCACTCAGATTGTTCACAAGCCCACCTGTGTGCCCGATAATACCAGTCAGTATGCAAGCCATCTAGACGTTTTCCTCACAACTTCCCCTGAGCTGTGTTCATGTTCCGTTCTATATCCTCTGGGATCCTCCTACCACTCCATTGTAGCAGTTAAGATAAAAATGAAATGTAATAAGTCTTCAGACATACCTCTCCACCATACGATACTCTATGGCTGACTGGGATAGCTTCTGTATATTCATATCTGATCTACCCCTGCATTCCATGTTTAAAAAGGATGTCTCCTCTATAGTATCAGACCTGACCGAATGGTTAATTGTAAGCATAGACTGATTCATACCATCCAAAAAATTCCAACAAAAAACCTAACAGCCAGCTATGGTTCTCCCCAGAATGTGCTGCTGCCATCGCGCACAGAAATCACTTTTTCCATAGCTACCAACGTAATAGATGTACTGAGACTAAAGCTGCTTTCAGGACTGCCAGCAACCACTGTAAAAGAGTAATAAAAGATGCAAGAGAACTATATGCTCAGTCCATTAAATCCAAAGTCCAAAGTAGTTGAGCAACGGCTTGGTTCCCACCAGTTTGGCAAATAGCAAACAGGATCCTGAACAGAAGCGTGCATTCTATCCCAACCATCATCAATGGACCTGAGGTTATCTCGTCAGCATCAGACAAGGCCAAACTATTTGGCAAGAACTTTGCAGCTAATTATACCCTATGCAACGAAGGCCATCAACTCCCTGTATTTCCTCCTATAACAGACATGTTATGCAACATACAAATATCTGTGCGTGAGATCGCCAAGCTAATCAAGAACCTTGAGTCCAGTAAATCAACTGGCCCTGACGGCATTCCGGTTACGGTCCTATGCTTACAAAACTGTTTAAGCGTTGCCTTAAGGAGAAGTGCTTTCCAACATCCTGGAAAATCTCATCAGTATGCCCTGTATTTAAGAATTCAAGTGAAAAGTCATCTCCCTCTCAGTACAGACCAATAAGTCTCCTGAGTGTCATGAGTAAGTTGTTGGAATCCATATTAAATAAAGAAGTAGTCAACCATCTCAGCAGAAACAACCTTCTCAGTGACATGCAATATGGTTTTCGCTCCGCAAGATCTACAGCAGATGTGCTAATGGTTATATCTCATAGGATTAATATCTTGACAAAGACTTCCTTTCCAGGTCAATTGCTCTTGACATATCGAAGGCCTTCAATAAGGTATGGCACAAGGGCCTACTTCACAAAATTTCCAGCTACGGTATCACTGGATGGAGTACTGCTGCCACATCTAGGCAGGAGCTGGTAAAAACAGCCTATCCTGTCTTGACAGAGTACAAAATAGACTTTGTAGCTTAGTAGGGGATGCCCTTTTCTCTACCCTGCAACCTCTCTCCCACAGAAGAGATGTTGCGAGCCTGTCTTTGTTTTATCGTTATTTCCATGGCAAGTGCTCGTCTGAGCTCCAATCTCTGGTCCCCCTCGCCAATCTGTCACGAGAAACACCCGTCTGGCTGAAACTACTGTCAATAATTTTCCCCACTCTTTATCTATGCCTAAATCCCAACGTAGATTCCATGAGCAAAGCTTCTTTCTCAGAAGTGCACGACTGTGGAACTCTCTTCCTTTTGCCTGTTTCTCACCTGACTACAACTTGGATATCTTCAAGTTTAACATAAACAAATTCCTTACAAACCGCCCTCTTTAGTAAGACACTCTATAAAATCTCCAATACTAATGATTACTACAATACTATCTGATTGATTACTGTACACGCAATAACCCTTATCCCTGAGTGGCCTCCGGGCCTTGATAAGTGGTGACCTCCATGTAAAAAAAAGACAGTAAATATTTTATGATTTATGAAGATGATTACATCCAATTTTGAAGATTACCATGTCGCAACCCTCGGAGAAGCAGTATCATGAAAACGTTTTCCAGAGATGAGAACTTTTGAAAAGAACGGCTGTTTATGAAAATTCCGTTTAATGTTAAGGCATAAAAAAGATATTCAATTTACTTTCAGTTGTGGTAGTAGGATGAGTTCTAGCAGTGAATGTTTCAAAATGAAGAAAACGAAGTTGAAGCTTAGTAAAACACTTTTTATGGAAATAACAAAAGAGTTTTCTGTACAACGTGTTTCTTTTTTTTCTCAGCTTTAATAATTGCATATTTTAATCTGTCTACGCAATCATCCTCGATTGTCAATTTGAAAGTTTTTTAATGACAACAAAGATCACAGATCGATATAAAAAAAAACATATAAATATATTATGAACGCGTGAATAAGATTATCAGTGATTTGTAAATTTTATATTGACGATCGATTATTTTTGAAAAGTGAATGTCAAAACGACACGATCCTGGTTGCAACGATTCGGATGGAGTAAAATAACAGGTTTCGCTCTACAGGTTTTGATAAGATAGTATGCTGCACAACGACATCTCAACTGGTACAACCACGTCACCCGCTGTTAAAAATCTAAAATTAGTCTATCTCGGCATCACTCTCACAGGTCTAATTCAGTACCAGCCTGTCTCGGTATCCATCTAACTCGGAATCACTTAACTCAGTACCAATCTTACTTGGTACCAGTCTAACTCGGTACCAGTCTAACTCAATATCAGTCTAACTCGCTGTCAGTCTAACTCGATATCAGTCTAACTTGGTATCGGTCTAACAGTATCAGCCTAACTCGATATCAGTCTAACTCACTATCGGTCTAAATCAATATCAGTCTAAGTCGATGTCAATCTAACTGTATCAGTCTAACTCTGTATCAATCTAATTCAATATCAGTCTAACTCTGTATCAGTCTAACTCAGTATCAGTCGAACTCAATACCAGTTTAACTCGGTATCACTCTATCTCGGTACCAATCTAACTCGGTACCAGTCTAACTCAATATCAGTCTAACTCGATATCAGTCTAACTCAGTATCAGTCTAACTCAATATCAAACTAACTCGATATCAGTCTAACTCGGTATAACTCTTACTCGGTAAGAGTCTAACTCAGTATCCATTTACTCTATATCACTGCAACTCGGTATCGGTCTAACTCAAAAGCAGTCTAACTCAGTATTATGTAAATAAACTGATATTTTGTATTACATCCTTAAAATCTACCCTCGTTAATTTGCATAAGAAAATATCTGACTTCTTATGCAATTTTATACCTATATAAGAATCACATATGTCCTTACAGAGAGTCCTGCTCTCACATCTGACGAGCAATCTTTCGAGTTTGAGAGAGGTTCAAAAGCGACTTTGCAATAATCTTTTCTATTCTCTACAGCTATCTTCTCACAAACAATATGTTACTAGTCTTTCTTTACTACATAGTAAGTTTCATGGTCGATGATTGACTTAGCCTCTAATTCCTCTTAATAAATTTTCCACAACAAGAACTTATCTTACTGCTACCACTGCAAAAAACTTTCTATTCTTTTTCTTCCATATTTCAAACATAAAACAGGGTTACTATGAACTGTGACAGTGGTTAAGTGAATATCGACATCAACTGAAGAACTACGTATGTGGGGTTCAATCCCAATCGGTTCCAGAGTATTAAAATCGAGAGCATTAATATTTTTCAGTCTTTATTATTATTTTTTTAGTTGTTTACTATTTCTGGAAAAAAATTATTATTTGAAAACATTTATTTTTTTATATTTTTGTGATGTAATATGAATAACACTGACTATTGTTTGTGTAAATTGAGAAAACTAATAAAATTTAATGGATAAATATTTATTTACCTAATGGACAAAATCGTTTGAATGCCCTCTTTTCTCACATCCTATTTATCTGAGTTTATCATTAATATTATGATATTTTCCGGAAGTAGTGCAAAAGCACTACATTTTGAACTGTTTAAAACAGTAATTTGGACTTCAGTTAACTGTTTTGTTCTCTGAATCATATTAAAAATATACTGTTGTTGATTAAAAAAATTGTCAGTTTTAATCTCAAACCAACTAACTACATACACTTGGATGATAAATTTGACCATAATGTTTAATTTATCATAGTGTTTGAGGATAGACACCTCTGGTCTATAAACGCATTAACCTTGTGGCTAATGTTAGATATCTTGCTTGATTCAAGGGCCCAATTTTCTGAGCTGCATATCTTAGGTTAACTTCTCAAGAAATGCCAACAGCATACTCAAAAAGTAGCCTCTGATCTTTATTTAAATTATTTGTTTCTTTTGCTGTCAGATAATGATGATCGGCAGGGACACAAATTTTTTAGAATTCTACTTGAGGCAAATCTTGATAATTATTGATACAAAGTTTCCCTAAAGGACCAGTAAATGTTGTTATGCTTTTTGTTGTTCCATCATAAAAATTGCTCTAAATGGCAGTTCTTCTAGTGGAACCTGAAAATAGCCAAATTTGCATGTTTAATAATAGAGCCAGAATACATAATAAATACCAATATATTATTTTATTTTTCACAAAAAAAAGGAACATAATTGCAGGTGAATCTATAAAATTAATTTTACCTCCTTATTAAGAGGATCAGTGCAGACTATGTGCCCACTTTGACAATGTTCTGTCTTGCACTTTACTGCAAAGTCATCACATCTCAAGACAGGAAGTTTACAGCTACAAGAAAGTATATCAAACAGTCTGTCTAGCAGTTCCTTCATTCTTTTCACTTTCGTTGCTGCAAGAGATTTCCTGTCAATTATTTTGGCCCTCTTATAGCAAAATATATTGATCTTCTGTCATATATAAGTATATATACGGCATAATTGTTACATGATAAGGGCTGTCCCCTTTTCATGTAAGTATAAAAATAGAGAGATTTAGTTAAAATGAAAATGAAATAGAATAGACGAAATTCGAACCTCGTAAGTTAGGTTTAGAAATAGATTACGAGAGAGAATTAGCAAATGGAATGTAAAAAACAAACCATTGTTTAGCTTAGAGATAAAATAGTTTAAGAAAAAAATGGGCATTGTCAATTCTGTTATGAAATTCAATTGAGGAATGCAACTATAAGATAATTTAATAAACATGTTTTTAACATATTGGAAATATAGGTTACTGGGAATATAGGTTAAAATTCCTTTTGTAAACAAAGGAAAAAGTTTTGGACACGCATTTCCAGAACACGTGAAAGAAGACACATGTTTTAACATGTGTATGACGTCATGGAAAATGGGAAGTTCTCGATATAGTTAGAAACTTTAGAGTTAAGCAAAAAGAGTCAGAGATAGTCTGGAGTTGGGAGTCGAACGTCTAGAAGCGAGACGGTCACCTGTGAAACTTATAATGTGAAACTTTGAATTCCTGAAAGCAAAGCCACCGGTCGGTCCATGGAAATAAATCCATCAGGTGTTTTTTATAAACGTCGTCTTTGTGTTGTAATTCTACCAAAAAGGTAAAGTGGAAATTGTCATTATATGTCTTATATATATCATGTGTTTTAAAATGTCTTTACATACACATCTCATATCTACAATGTGAACGCTAAGACTGTCTTAACACTACCTCCTCACTAACACTTCTAATGAACATTTTTATATATATAAAATAAGCATCATAACACGAACAATCTCTCTTACAACATCTCTCTTAATAAAAGTCTTAATAAGACTCTCTACTAAGACTCTCTTAATAAGACCTATATATAACATAATCACATTGACACACCAGTTCCCACTAAAAAAAATAAGTGCTAGTTATTAGAAATAATAAAAAAAACTTTGTAGAGTTGAATGAGATGTATTGAAAGAGAGAAGACTAGACCAAATCAGAGGCATAGTAGTGTTTAGTTTAGACATTTTTTGTAGGCTTTACTTCCTCCTTCGATAACAGTAATTTATCCATAAAGAGATTCATTCTTGTTGTAGCTGTGCCATTTTAAACGACTGTTTAGAGTTTGAAAAACCAGTGCTTATGCATCTATGTTACCATGCTATTTTTAATAGTATTTTCAAGTTAAATGTAATTGTTATGGTATTTTTGTTTATTAAATTGTTAGGTGAAAGTACAGAATAGTTACAACACACCCTCCCCATGTTAAGAATGGCTTTCTAAATAATAAATTTATTTTAGCACAATAACATAGATGCACAAGTACTGAAAAACCTTTAAAGCAGTTTTCTTATTTACTCATATTAACCTTTGAGGGTTATCTGATTTTAAAACTATAATTTTAGAAAAAATACTGCTTAAAAACAATTACTCCCTAAAAATAAAAGAAACAAAAATTTGCCACTAATTTTCTGCAAAGTATTGTTTATTAAGTAGAAAAACTAGAAAATTTACATCGTTATGTTTCGGAAAGAATTAGAATAAAATTATGTGGGCTATTTTTTTTAATATAAAACTGGAATATTACCATATTTTAATAAAAATTTCAAATAGAATTTGATGTGAAATATTAGGTTGGTGAAAAAATAATGCTTTTTGATGTTCGTTTGAACATCAAAAAAAATGACATTATTTTTGCACCAACCTAATTTAAAAACAAATTAAAAAAGATAAAACAAATATTTTTAAATTCACTGTAGACACTTGAAATATAATAATATTTATTTTAGTCCTCTTCGTTTCTCCTTTCGAAATAATTAAGCCTAAAAATCGTAATGTTTTCAAATTAAATAATAATCAAACGTTAATTTTCAATAGCAATAACGAGACTGTATTTACAACGGCGAAATCTAAAATGTTCCCACCTGCAAAAGGTTCCTGAAATGAAAAAGCGAACTTTGGTTATTATTATTTAAAAAAAAAAACAATTTTTCCTTTACACTTAATACTTATTTTATTAATTCATTATCCTCGCTCATTTTATTTAAAAATACAGTTTGAAACATATTCTAATTAGTGATTCCATTTTCTTAACAGTATGGATTGTTTTGATGACGTGACGTTCTTGACAATTCACCGAAAAACTTATAATAGCTTCAATTTTTCAACTTTTAAAGTCATTTCCTCAAGCAAAGATAACGATTTTGAAAAAATATATTTCGTGTAGGTCTTTTCTATGTCAAACCCCAACTATCATCACCATTGCATCACCAGGGTTCCAAAATCTACCTGTCCTACTGCAAGGGTAGCTTCACCAGTAATTGTGAGGCAAGGATTGCGCAATTTCCAACCACACCTCTCCTGAATCGGCACTGCTTGAGTCCAGTGGCAAGAAGTGCTAGACGACTGAGAACAATGTCAAGATAAGCGGAAAGCACATACACCTGGAATTCCCAAATGGTCACCCATTTTAGTACTGACCAGACACAACCTTGCTTAACTTCGATGATCTATCAGGAACCGGTGTGTCAACGTGATTATACCGTATATAAGTGGAGTCATTACATTAGTAAATAAAACGCAACGTTACAATTTTGTTACAATTGAAAAAAATTTTCAGCGATGAAAGGGAGATAATCTCCAGTCGATCTGTATTAGAGTTGCCTTCCCTTTGTCAACCAACTTTTTCACAAATACGAAACAATAACCATAAAGTAGAGACTAACTCACAGAATACGAAAATATCTATGGAGCCAGTAACTTTTCTCTTTTCTTTTCCAAACAATAACCAACATGCCTGAAGACGGCTGAAGGACAATCCAACCGAAACGTTGTTCTAGTAACACTCAAGATGAGAACAATAGTCCGATCAATGCAAGTATTATAAACAATCAGCCCTCATCTAAAAAAAATCCGAACTTGAAAAAGAGTTCAGTTCAATCATATTGGAAAACACAGGCAAAAGAATCCTTGTCATCTTAATGCATTTTAATATGCAAATGCAACAAACCCTTTAAGGGGAAATCGATAGAACATAAATAAATATTGGATGTTTCATCCGTGCTATTACCAGGGGAATGAAAGCGTATCAAAAAGTTCGATATGCTTCCAATATTATTAAAACACAGCAAAGCAAAAGTATTCTTGCAGTTATAAAATAAATCTTTAATGGCCACCATTTTCCGTGTACTTTTTTTTACAACGCAAGCTTGTGTTATCGCCGATGGAACCAGCGACCGTGAAATGGACACTGATTGCATATACGACATTAATTATTCGGTTGTAATCATCCGATCAGGAAATGTGCAGGATTCTCATGTGGCCAATAGAAGACGTAACTCACAGCACTATTTAGATGCGTCCTAGGATATCTATAAAAGGATCGCTCTGTCCGTTAACTTCAATTCACTTGACTTATGTGCACACACCGAAAAGACTCGCCACATACTTGAAAACAAATTCTGCGCTATTTATTTATTTATTTATTTGCGGACTGTTATGCTCATCTTAATAGTTGTTGTTGTTGTTGTTGTTGTTGTTGTTGTTGTTGAGACAACAACAACTATGGAAGGCAGTAATTAATGAGGATACAGTTACAAGATTAAGCATTCCTATCCTGTCGCAGTTAACCACCTGAAGAAGCCCAGCAGATGAATTGGCCGGAACATGGTGAAACGATAACAACTGTAAAGATGAGAATGTCTGCAAAAATTAATTAAATACACAAATTACTCATTTCAAAGGATTCCAATAAAATAATTTATAAAATTCTGCTGTTTATTACGTTCTGATATATATATATATATATATATATATATATATATATATATATATATATATATATATAAGTAGATAGATAGATAGATAGATAGATAGATAGTACAAAACTTTGTTGAAATTCAAAGACTAACATTTTTTTCTTTTTTATAACTTTTGTTTATTTCGTCTTGGATTTCTTCATTACAGCCGTTTCGTAAATGGGATGGCAATTTTATGATTTTATGTGTTCATAAAAATCTCCTTTTCCTCACCAACTCGCGATTTGTTTACAAACACGCGGTTTGAGCACTGTACAAGTGGCGGACGGATGTTTATTTAAATAGACATTCGGACGGTTTATTTGCGGCCATCGCTTCCGTGGTCGAGTGGTAGAACTGCCGATGTCAACACGCACGATGGTTCTAGGTTCGATCCTTGACTTGGAAGAGGTGCTAGGCTAGCGGCACTGATGAGTTGTGATACAACGAAACAGGACTGTATGTCGATGACTACAAATATATATATATATATATATATATATATATATATATATATATATATATATATATATATATATTATAAGGTAAAATTAAAAGCCAAGAACAATGCGTTTTTTTTTTTTATATAGAGTAAAATTAAATGCAAACAAAAGAAATAAAGTTCTTTTTTTGTTGTTTGTTTTTTCTTTTTCACACAAATTTTAACTCTAAACAACAGTAATTTTTTTTTCTGTTGTATTCAATGGTGATATAAATCTCAATATATTTCAGACTTATTAGTCCATTTTCAAGAGAAGACAGATGAAGAGTGTTCAAAATTGGAAAAGTAGCCGCAGAGTTTGCCACGTGATACCGCGAAATATAGAACAAAAAATGACGTTAGGAGAACGTTAAAATAAATCAGTTGATGTTTGAAATACTTGTTGCGTTTGTGAATCAAGGGAGATGACTATTCAAGCAAGGTTTTTTTTTTTTTTTTTTTTTAATTATTGTTTTTCTTATGTTTTAATTATTGTTTTTCTTATGTTTTAAACTTATAAGTTTAAAACATAAGAAATAAAAGCGGAGCTCAATTCCAGTCTATTGTTTAGTGTGGGAGTATTTTTGAAATAATTAAAGATTCGAGGATACGAAGTTGACCTACGTTTCTTGAAGAAGCAAGAATGTTGATGTGAAAATCTGGTTCTGAATTAATGCAAGTGCGAATATGTTTATAGAACGACGAAGCAGTAGTGTTTAAGTGCTCTTTAATGCGGTGATGAAGCAATCTGGTAGTGCTTCCGATGTAAGATGCACTGCATTTAGCGCATTGTAGGTCGTAAACAACGTGGTTCTTAAAGCATAAACCTGTGTGTGATATTGGGCAATTAGAGAGTGAACAAGGGGAAGGTGTATGCGATGGATGTTTTCGGTTGAGCTGTTGTCTTAAAGTAAAAAAAAAAATACTCCCACACTAAACAATAGACTGGAATTGAGCTCCGCTTTTATAATATAAGTTTAAAACATAAGAAAAACAATAATTAAAAAAAAAAAAAAAAAAAAAAAAAACCTTGCTTGAATAGTCATCTCCCTTGATTCACAAACGCAACAAGTATTTCAAACATCAACTGATTTATTTTAACGTTCTCCTAACGTCATTTTTTGTTCTATATTTCGCGGTATCACGTGGCAAACTCTGCGGCTACTTTTCCAATTTTGAACACTCTTCATCTGTCTTCTCTTGAAAATGGACTAATAAGTCTGAAATATATTGAGATTTATATCACCATTGAATACAACAGAAAAAAAAATTACTGTTCTTTAGAGTTAAAATTTGTGTGAAAAAGAAAAAACAAACAACAAAAAAAAGAACTTTATTTCTTTTGTTTGCATTTAATTTTACTCTATATAAAAAAAAAAATCTCGCATTGTTCTTGGCTTTTAATTTTACCTTATAATTTTCTTCAACAATGCTTCAAGCAAACTACAACCTACTTATATATATATATATATATATATATATATATATATATATATATATATATATATATATATATATATATATATATATATATATGGCCTTAGGGGGAATACTGTTGTTATATCTGAGCAGTCGCGGTTCAGAGCGATCTTTCTTGCTTAATAGTGGTTCAAAACTGATTTCGCAATGTACTAGATAATAGTCTCTTCTGGGGTTGATGTAGATACCGGCTTTCTAACCTAAAATGCACTAAAAATTGATGTTATTGGTTATTGTTTAGTTTCCTTCGCAAAACTCAATCAGGTTCTGTAAAGTCAAATGCAAAAACAACAATTTTCCCCTACAAACCAAACAAACCAAACAATATGAATAAATATTTGAAAATATAAAGTACTTGAAGCCTGAAAACTTTTACCAAAATTACTGGATACGGTATTAAATTACCCAAAAATGTTTGATATGCTGTAAAATAAACAACCAAACCAAATCGCCAGTATTTTAATAATCAGCAGCTGCATGATAGTCCTTAACGTTATTTGATCGACTTATCTCTTTGGTAGCTTTTCTTTTGATCTTTCTTGAATTTTATGAAATTTGATATATGTGTTCTGACATACGAAAAGTATCTCCGACTCAATTGATTTATACACACATTATTTATATACACATTATATACACATTATTTATATACACCCTAGTTATATACATATTATTTATACACATTATTTATACACATTTTAATTATACACACATACTTGCATACATTATTCATACAGATGGACTTATAACGTTATTTATACACATTATTCATGCACATTTCTACACATAATTTATACACATTTATGTACACTTTTTATACACACTTATTTATGCCCACATGTTTGTACACATTATAACCACATATTTGTACGCACTTATTTGTACGCACTTCTTTATACACACGGACTTATACACATTTCTTCACATTTCTACATATAATTTGTACACACTTATTTATGCACACATATTTATACACACTTATTTATATACGTGTATTTATATACATTATTCATACACACTTATATATACACATTATGCATACACATTATTTATGCACATTTATTTCAAATGCATCCACGCTTTTCTATAAGAGCTCGTGTCCTCTGTCTGTCACATTTAAGCTTGAAGTAGCATTTTTATCTGCATAAATTAATAATTGAAGGGAGCCATCTAATTGTGGATGTGTTCAGGCATCGTTGAAAAAAAAAAAGCATAATAAAGCAGGCCTGCTTTCTAGCTGAATAAAATCTGTTTGTTCTTAAGTCCAATATAAACAAATTCTTGTTCAGCCGCCCTCTTAAATCATGAAATCCTTTCCAATCATCACCACTGTTATCAATTGTCACGATTTCTTCTCCCCGTCCACATATCACTTATTTAACCGTTATCCTCGAGTGGTCTTTGGGCCTTGATAAGTGGTAACATCTTGGTTAAAAAAAAATAACAGCAAATAATTATCGTATCAGGTAGTGAACTAATTTTAACAGTATTTTCAGTCGTCCGTCGCGTTTTCATCTTAAGCAACATTTAATCGGCATGTAACTCTTAAGGTTCAATTGCATTTTCGTCATTCTGTGAAACTTATGTTTGACATAACAATTGAGTCTATACATCACGTTTCATTTTGACATCATTTTCTTTGGTTTGTCACGCTCAAGTTTAAAATAACCTTTCAATCTGCTTTGTGTATGGATCAAATGGTGGCAGGTAATATTAACTATGTCAAAGCATTTTTGAAAGAGGCTCAACCCTTCAGTTGTTTTTTTTTGTCTGTTTGTTTGTTTGTTTGTTTTCATTACAATTCAGTTTATATGGCAAAAATAAAATCAGCATGCTTCAATTGCCACGTATGGAAATCGTGGTAGAAATTTATTCAGAAAATAATACAGTAACTCAGAACCTGTCCAAATTCACGTTAAATTGTTGCGTTTTTTGTTTGTTTGTTTGTTTGTTTGTTTGTTTTTTACTCACGTTCACCCCTAACAAGACATATCGCCACTTGGCCGTAAGTGGCAGTACGTTGTATCATGGATGCTTAGAAAAAGTTTTTTAAAATGTTGGTTTACGTTACATTTAAATTTTTGCATTTCAATAGCGTCAGGGAAGTAGGTAGGAGGAAGGGAACTCCAAAGTCTAGCTGTTCGAGGGAAGAAACTATTGGAGTAGAAAGCTTCCTGACATTTAGGAATCTCAACAGTGAAGGGGTGTGATTTTGTTGCTAAGCGAGTTCGTGGAGGATATGTACGTCAAGAGGGCACAAGTACAACGAGTTCATCAGAACACATTCCATTAAAATACTTGTAAAACAAGCAAAGAGATGCAACACTGTGGTGATGGGGCAGGAGTTGACAAAGTGAGACCCATTAAATTGAAAACTCTTTTTTGAACCCTATCAAAGGGAGAGAGAGAGAGAGACTAATAGTAGATGCACCAGACCAGCTGTAGTAATATAACAACTCCATGCATGGGCAAATGATGGCCTTACTAAGCCCAGTATACACTCAGGTGTAAGTAGTCTTCTAGCACGGCAGAGGTAACACACCTTCTTTGCAGCAGTCTTCCCAATGTCCTCAATATATTTGTTCTAATTTATATTGCCCGTGAATGTTAAATCGAGAAGTTTGAAGAAAGAATTCTCAAGTAGTGTTATTTGTCATGGATATCGGTGGTTGGAGAGGCGTCTTGTAATTTCTTAAAGGAGAGTAGCTTAGTTTTACTAGCATTAAATGTTATCATCTATTTCCGTCTCCATTCCACTACGGTCTGGAGGCCATTTTCTAAGGATCCTGCCATTCTCTTAGATTTGTGTACATCCGTTCTTCCTTCGTGTATATTATATAGGGTGTCCCAAAAGAAGCTGAATTGATCAAATATAAGATAGAACAATAGAAGCATCAAACTAGCGATAAAAGATTTCAGAACATCTTTATTAACTCTACTAAAGTCATCATGAGTTGTTACACCATCAAGGAGTTGATATCTATCATAGAGTGATACTTTCAGTTGAATTTAAATTTCAAATCCGTTAGCTTCTTTTGGGACACTCTATAGAACGTTGTATCATCAGCAAATATACCCATGTCGGACACAATATTCTTAGGAAGGTCGTTAATGAATATCAGGAATAATAGTTGTCCAAAGAATCGACTCCTGAGGTACTCTCGCATTAATGCTATGATGTTTGGATGTTTGTCTTGGATTTGCGTACACCAATTCTTTCCTCGTGCATGTTAGTGCATTTATTATCTAGTGTGATGTATTTCAAGGTTCCTATGCGCTAATTGAGAAAGCGGTCCTCTTCTGGTTCAATCAGAATCGGTGAAATAATTCTTTGTAGTATCTGCGTAGACCTCTTTCTCAAGAGTGAATAACAGGTCGCGAGGTATATCATAATGACCATTGATGAGATTGTGGGCCAAAATGAGATTACCATGTAGTCGTCGGCGTTAAAAAGAGAAAAGTTTAAGTTTATTGAGCCGGTTTTGATAGGGCAGATCACTAAATTTGAAATAGCATATGTGAAGCGTACATTTAAAACAGTATTTTAGCCGTTATACCAACCTTAAATTTTAAAATTACATTTTCCTAAGTGTCCTACACTAAAGTTTGAAACTACACGGAAGTTTTAAGCAGCATTTCATCATTAAACGCGCGGATTTAATTGATGTATCTTGCGAATGTTCGTTATCATTTTCAACGACTTTGTTGCAAAACGATCCTATCAAAAGAATGGCATATCTGTGAAACAAACACTCGGTGTGTGAGGCAGTTGCATGTTTCATACAGGCGTCAGTGATTGGTATTTCTCCCTATTTATTTATTTATCTATTATTATTATTATTATTATTATTATTATTATTATTATTATTATTATTATCAGTATTATTATTATTATTAATAATAATAATAATAATAATATAATTATTATTTATTTATTTATCTATTATTGTTATTATTATCAATAATAATATAAATATTATTATTATTATTATTATTATTATTATTATTATTATTATTTATTTATTTATTTATCTATTTATTTATTTATTTTAGCTGATTTTTCCCCGGCTAAAACCCAAATATAAAATGTCGCATGAGTTAGAATACTTTTCATGTCTATAGACCAAAAACTGACAGGAGCTTGGTGGGCAAAATTTTCTTAAACAAATATATATATACGCATGCATAAATATATATAGAAAGAGGTTTGTGTTTACTATAACCTTTTTACGCATGTATAAATCATGTAGAATATCAGCATGAATATAATTACACGTAATAGTTAACTAAAGATGATCATCCCATAAGAAAACCGAAAAAAAACTAATAGGGAATTAATTATAATGAATGTTTTTAAAAAAATATGCAAATTAGCTAGATCTTTTGCATATGAATGCAATTCCACGGCCCATATATAACAAAGTTGTATTTTGTTTTTAAATAAATAGGAAAAAGTTTTTTTTAAATGAATATCAATACAAAAAATATGTAGCGATAGACTGTCGAATGTTTCATACAGGCGTCAGTGATTGGTATTTGTCCCTATGTACTTGCTTCACGATAAAGTGTTTTTTGTATGCGTGGAAAATTAGTCTCCCTCAAATGGAGCATTCTGGGTTGGGACACAGATAAAATCACCTGAGAATTAAAAGATAAAGTATAGTTATAGAACAGTTACTGCACTTTGCTACTCGTCAAAAGCTAAAGGAAATATTTTGCTTGGTATTTACCGTCTGTTACAATACCAGAATTCTAAGAGCATCACCTTTACATGCTTAGTGTCACTTATTTCATAAAATTGTGCTGTCGTTACTGCTTTTTATAGTAATTGCTCCTGACAATATATGAAGCCACTTGTGACGTCAGAGCAAAACGAACGTTCAATCTCTCTACCTCTCTATCTATCTATCTGGCGTTAAGACTTACTTTATATATATATATATATATATATATATATATATATATATATATATATATATATATATATATATCTTCTTAAAATCTAATGAGCCAGACAACCCCCTCTCTCTGTAAATGATGTGGCGTGGCAGACACTTGGCTGAGGGAAGTGGGGCAGAGGTTGGGTGTGAATATCGCCGTAACGAGCGGAAATACGTCGGCATGGCAACCAGACAGCGAACATTTGTGGCGGGAAAATCGGACCACGAGGGATTTGAAAATAAGAAATAAACAGTTGGCGAAAAGAAGCAATACAGCCCGGTGTACAAACATTATCTCCGAGAATCGGACCTCATCGAAGATTGAGATTTGAATCAATTGAATTGCGGATTATTAGTCAAATACAATCGTATTGTCGATTGAACTCAACATTTAATCTGGTTGAGATTTGAATTAATTAAATTGCGTATTATCATTCAAATACAATCGTATTGTCGATTGAACTCATATATTCTTCTTTGGAACTAAGATTCGAGGAAGAGATAGATTTTCGCCATCTCTACTTTTTTCTTGGATATTGTGTTTGCGAACTTATGATCCGTGTTTACCCTAACGGACAAAACAGCTAAGTTTGGCCTATCTCATGCCAATATCTTTTCTTATCCACAAACTTTTATACATATTATACTGTAATTGCATGTCGCATACATCTGGCAAACATCCCCAAAAATACGTCTATTTCACTCATTCTTTTTATCGGAGCTTTTTCTTCTTCCTTTTTTTGTATATAAAAGTCTTCCTTGAATTTTAAACTTTGATTGAGTGTTTGTTTCGTCATTGATTGCTCTGTCGTTTCATTCCCCTTAATGATATATTTCTCTGGTTGATCCGACATCCGACAATTAATCGAAGATAAATATGAGACATTGGACATCAAATAAAATAAATTAATGTGTCTCGATCTGATTACCAATCAATTCGGTCATCCATTAACCGGGTCGTGACACACTGAATATAATTGACAAAAAACACTCATTTAATGTAAAAAAAAAAAGAAAAAGAAAAGCCAGTAATAAGTACTGTATAGATAGATTCCAATTCAGAAATCAGACATTCTTCCCTCTTTATCAGAAAGATCGGCCATGGAATGAGAGGACTAAAGACAAAATATGAAAATCGAAGATTACGAGGCTGCCTAAAGTAAAACCAACGTCAATTTTTTATTCTCTATTGGGATGTGATGTCGATAGTTAAAAACAATACATACTTGACCTCGCAGATAACATATAGAGTAAAATGTCGGGTTAAAAGTTTCTTGTTATAACCTCATGTCATGCATCAAGATATATGATTAAAATGAAAGACATCAGTTACAAATAAAACTGAATGCAACTTAGTCGAACCGTTAGAGTTTTTAGTTTTTCATTGTGATATGGTACGCATGGATAATCAAAAGACATACATTAATGCAGATATTGATTTTATGATTTGTTTTTGCACTTTTTAGTTTCCAGATGTAATCGGATGTAGACATGATATTATTCGTTGTGTATGAATGGCGATGGTATATCAATCTAGATTTCAAGGGTGCGAATGTTTGTTATGTGAGTGTGCTTTTTATATGTGTGCGTTTGTTATGTGTGTGTGTTTGTTATATGTGTGTTTTTTATGTGTGATTGTTTCATACGATTAATTTTCGCTTCATATACTATGTTATTGATTAGGCACTTATTGTTTATGATGCAGTTATCTGGGTTGTGGTAGTTGCGTGTTTTTTGTTAAAATGAGATGACATTAACACTATTATGTCTTTTTATTATTTTCATTGCATTTTGTGGTTTTCTTTATGTTGGGCATGTACGAATAATTTATTTTGAATGTGTTCTTACAGGTGTTGATCATTCAGTGAGAAATATTTGTGGATACTTTTTATGGAGGTCACTGCCAGTTTTATCTTTCTCGTGTTTGTTTCTACCTATAAAGATTTTATTGTGACTAAAGGGGAGTTTCGAGTTATAGGCAACTGTAATGTTAACGTATCCGACTTCAAAATTGACAAAACCAATCGATAAACGTCTCCCACTCCTAACTATATCCAATTGAAACACACTCAAAATTACCTTTTCAATTTTTTTATTTATAATTAGGAAGAAAAAAAACGAATTGTGATTCAAAACAAAGAATATAACATTTTAAATTAATTTGGTGATATTTATTTTGTTTAATAAATATTATTTTTTGTTAAATAAACTCAGTCAATCAATATTATTTATAAAAAATTGCTTATAGTATAACTTATATAGATAAACATAAATTTACACACACACTCTCTCTCTCTCTCACACACACACACACACACACACACACACACACACATATATATATATATATATATATATATATATATATATATATATATATATATATATACTAGCATTTCAGCCCGGCGTTGCCCGGGTGTTTGGAAGTGTATGTTGAACAAAATAAAAACGGTCAATGTTTTTAAACTTTGACCCCTATTATGACCCCTTAACATTTATTGTTTTGAGCTCAAATCAAGTTATTAAGTTAGACCCATGTCCAAGGAACCTATATCTAAAATTTCAAGTTTTTATACCCAAATTTTGCGGAGGAGTTTGGTGGAGTTCTCAAAAATCAAATCGTTGAACTTTTACCCCTTAACAGTCAAATTTCTGGCGGAAAACGGATTACAAAGATTTTCCCAAATCTTAGTACCATGTATATCAAATTTCGAGTCTGTAGACTTAAAATTGACAGAGTTATTACAGACAGACACACAGACATACTCACACACACACACACACACACACACTTTCACGTTTATAGATATATAGATTAAGTCTTTGAGACCCTCTCTTTGCAAGCAAAAAGAAAGTCTTTTAAGACTTAATTTAATTTTTATGTAATTTTTTCTCCGCTTACTTTTCGTTTTTTTTTTTCTCTCGCCATATTCATGACTATTTTTTTTATCGCATTTTCCTTGATTTAGCTCTATTGAGCGAGGAACAGAACCTGGTTAGCTAAACTTTATTTTTATTTTTTATTTTTTTAATCATCATGTGAATTGGTCTGTATTTAGATTTAGCCATAATTAAATTGTGTACCCCCACCAAAAAAAAAAATGTTTCAAATATATATATATATATATATATATATATATATATATACAAGTGGTGTTTCAAAGGTAATGCCTCCTATTTTTTATTCCGCCCAAATGGATCAGAGTGGATTGCAAAGTGCATTGTTATGATGACTGAAGTTATGCATTCGTGATGTTAAATTTTTATCTCTGTTGCAGATATTGATGCTGTGAGACTAAATAAGCAACTTCTGTCATGGGCGTGCGTCAGTAGAAGGGATGCGTCATTGAATTCCTGCACATAGAAAAAAAAATTATTATCAATATTCACCGGCGCCTGTTGAATGTTTACGAAGCCGATGCAGTTTATGTCAGCACAGTTAGGAGATGTGTTCTTTGATTTCTGAGTGATGACAGACATGTAAATGACAATGTGCGCTCCGGGCGCCCATGCACATCCACCACCGCACGCTGGCAAAAGTACATTGAGAAGGGTGAAGACTATGTATAAAACACAATTCTGGAGAACAAGAGGTTATTAGTTTTAATTGTACAACTCCCGTGTTCATAGCTCTTCGACTTCTTTAGTTTAAAAAAAAACAAGAAGCTTTACTTTTAGAATGGCCCTATGCACAGACATCGTTCTTCGCTTCCACAAGTGTATAGAGAATGGTGGTGACTATGTAGAAAAATGAATTCTGGAACACAAAAGGTTGGTCGTTTTGATGGTACAATCTCCGTTATCGTAGCTCTTCAACTTTTTAGTTAAAATAGGAGGCTTTACTTTCGTAACCTAATATTATTCGTAAACAATAGAATCAACAAAAAGCTGTCTTACTCTATACTGTCGGAAATAAAATTTCAATATTAAAAAAAAAGGATAAAATCAGATAACATAATTTGATGTTCTAAATAATATTTTCCATGGTGGCAGCCATGCAAAACCCGCCGAACTGTACTTTTACACACTCTCGTCAACGAAAACGGAGGTACATTTTACTTTATCAGAGAAAAGGCAAAGATAATAAAAAAGATAGGTCGGAGGAACTTTACTATAGTGTGTCGTCCGACCCAATCGTGTATTTTCGAACAAAGACATTTTAGGGGAAAATATTATTAAGTACTTAAGTGTTATATAGAAATTAGTATAAATTTAAAAAAAAAAAAAACTATGAAAAATGGTTTAGTAAATGTGCATTGACACACCGGTTCCCACCAAATCACCGTAGTTAAGAAACGGTGACCCTGGCCAGTACCAGATTGATGACCATTTGGGAAGGTTAGGCGCTGTATGTACCGCGCCGATTCATGAGAAATTTCCAGGTTGGTATCTGGAGGCGCATTAATTCACTAGGAGAGATGCATTCGTAGTCTTAGTTAAGATATGCATCTAGGAGAAGGTAACTCTGATAGCGTCGGCAGCAGGACGTTGGATGGCCGTGGCGGAGGATGAATCTCTACAGATTAACGGTTCTATGGCATTAAGAGTTATGTTATTCGACTGCAGCTATGCGGATGATCTCAGGGCAAACAGGCGAGTCAGATACTACTGCGCTGGGGAAGGTAATGGCAACCCACCCCATGTATTCTGCCAAGTTCAAATCTTGTGATATCTTCAGAGGAATCAGACCAACAATGGATCGAAATATGGAGAACACTAACCATGGTTTCATCTATGGCATGAATATGCCATGATACGAGAAGTGCTACAGCTGACTTTCGGGAAAAAGCGTGCAGTAGATCGCCAAGCTACTTAAACGATAGAATGCAGTTATCTCCCCCTGTTTCCAATCTTCTAAAGGATTCATTTACAGTGAAAAGGTGCAACTTTAAAAAATTATGTTTTGACTGATAGTTATTTATCTGCTAGACTGTTTATACAAATTTTGGCATGGCACGTAAGTACGTAATAATGTTTTCCCCTGAAATGTATTTTTCCAAAGACACACTATAGTAAAAGTTGCACTGAAAAGTCTTCTTTTAAAATGAGGTTTTACATCAAAAGCCACAGATAAAATTTAGATACAGTTTTTTGCTCCAAAATATATTTTTGTTATTTCCAAACTGTAATTTTGTATATTGTTCGATAGTCAACAATACCAGTAATTTCCAACGCCCGAGCATTAGAATTTCTACCCAGGGTATTGTTTTACTATATTTAACTGGTTTAACCTTTTGTTCCGTGAATGAGATGTTTCCTGTTGCGAACATAATGTCCAATATATTTACTCTTCTCACAAGTATGTTAAAGTGGTCGACGCAAATGATGCGCCGTAATGAAGCAGATGAAAAAATATTGATCTAAAATACAAAACAAATTAATGACACAAAAAAAACATATATATATATATATATATATATATATATATATATATATATATATATATAAAACTCTCTTAGTCTGTGTGTTTGACTGTGTATCTGTCGTTCTATATTTTTTTAAACTGCATCTGCAAGGTTGCGAAGCGGCGCAAAGCGGATCAAATGATTGCATTTTTTTGTGGACCTTTGTTTTACGTATTTTATCCACTGCTGCTAAGGGGTCAAAATTGAAAAAAAAAAAGTGAAATTTGGCAGGCGTAAGTCGACTTAATGTGGTTGCGTGTGCATGAGCAAATATACATTTATACGTTAAAGTCGGTTCATTTTAAACTATTTCCTATTCGTCTGACGATAGCTAATGTGAATACGACTAAGGATCGAGAACTAAATGTTTTGATTTTGATTCTAGCTGATTGCACCTAAGTCATATGACTTAGATGCTATCAGAATTTTTTTTTTTTTAAATCAAAAATTTATTGAAAATTTACTTTGGACATAACACTTGTAATGTGGCATGACCGTTACTTTTTAACTGTGTCCCTGCAGTTCTCTCGGGCCTCCACGCCATCTGGTACCGTCGCAAATGGAACAAACACAAATAAATAAATCGGACTCGGCATTTTTTTAAAGTGCAGATGAAATTCATTTATCCGTTTCTTAAAAATCTTTGTCGCCGCCATTCCAAGCTACCGCCAACCAGCGCTTTCTTGCCTTCGATTTTCACACGCCCACTTTGCTTCTCTGCCGACCGCGTGGAGTATTTTTTTCTCCTTTTCTTGTGACGCAAGCTCACGCACACTTGCTAATTTGCATACATGCTTTAGCTGCTGCTGCTTATATTTTCGGTAGCCAGCTATCCTTCTGCTCTTGCTGATATTTTCACACGCACCCACACGCGCTCTGCTACACATCAACTAACGAACACAGCTTCTATATAGTGTAGATATGAACCTTAACGTATAGAGTGTAGCTATTTGCAAAATGTTTCGGAGTTTGTGTGTTTTGTGTTTTGTTTTGTTAGCGTTTTATATTTGTTAACCCATGCGACCCCTTATGAGCTAAAAACAGCAGCATAAAAAAGAAAGAAAAATCATCTTTAAAAATGACATTTTACGTCAAAAACCTCAGATTATATTTTAATATTAATAAGCCATCAAAAGAATCACATAACATTATTTGGTGTTCGAACTTTTTTAATGTCTTTAAGTTTATAAGTCTTCGGCCATATCGTCGATTTCTTCTTCTAACCTTACGTTGTGTTTCGTTAATGATATATTTTATATGCAGGAAAGTTGGAATAAATTTTACTACACAATCGATGAAATTTTTTTATATTATTTATTTTATTTATTAGGTTGGTGCAAAAAATAATGTCGTTTATCTTTAAATGAAGTTGAACGTCAAAAAACGATATTATTTTTGCACCAACCTAACAATTTTTAAATCCCTTCTTTATCATCATCATCATTATCATCATCATTGTATGAATCCCAAAATTCTATTGTTGGTAGTGATTTCCTTGATGTTTTTCTTGTTAGAATTTTGTTCTGGAAAGACATCGAATACTTATGCGAGGGACCACGTAAACCATCCTTAGTACGAGGGACAATGTAGACCATACTAAGTAAAAGTGATTTTTGTAGAAAGGAACTGGATTTGAACTTGAGCCACCCAAGTCGTCAGTCCGCAACTTTAACCAGACTAAACCACCGTCACCTGCCTCTATTCTTAATGAAATTAATTAAAGACCATTCAAGTCCATTCGGCTACACACTTCACTTCAAAATCATCTAACTCATCCAAAAGCATTTTATAACCCTATTTTCTTGCCTCGCATTACAATCATTATTATAAAGTAAATATTTAATTGAAAGTGAATTGTCGTCGTCGTCGTCATCTTCGCTTTACTTCTTCATTTTCCCGCCTCTTCTTTTTTTTTTTTTTACATAGGCATCACCACATTATCAAGGCCAAGAGGCCACTCAAGGATAAGGGTTAAAGAGTGTACAGTAGAAATTGGACAATATAGTAATCATTAGTAATGAAAATTTGGTAAATTTGATAACTTATATGGAACGGCTCATCAAGAACTTATTTACTTTAGACTTGAACACAACCATATTGTAGTCAGCCGGAAAGCAGGAAAACGGAAGACAATTCCACAGGCGTGTAGTTCTAAGAAAGAAGCTTTGTTCATCGAATCTACGTTTAGGTTTAGGCACAGATAAAGAGTGGGGGAAATTATTGATAGTGTTTACAGCTAGACGAGTGTTTCTTGTGAAAGTTTGGCGAGGGGGGACCATAGATTGAAGCTCAGTCGAACACTTTCCATGAAAATAACGATACATCAGAGACAAACTCGCAACATCTCTTCTGTGAGATAGAGGTTGCAAGGAGGAGAAAAGGACATCTCCTACGATGTTCGTGATGCTTTGACGCGTTACTCCCGTCCATTTGTGCGGGTCCCTAGCAGTTTGTTCTCACGATGACGGTTCTTTTCAGCTGGTCTTTATAGCGCATTTTCGGAACTGCTCCTGGTCTAGCTCCATTGACAAGCTCGCCATAGAGTATTTTCTTGGAGAGCCTGGATGGATCAATTGTCTGGAGGTGGCTTGCTAAACGGAGACATTGCTTGCGGATAGTGAGCTGAACGCTGGTTACTGAGGCTCGATACAAAACATCTGTGTAAGATGTGTGACGCTCGTGTTTTTTTTGTTTTGTTTTGTGTTTTTTTTGTCTTTTTAGAATTTGTCTCAGTTTTAATTATAAACTAAATTTAAAATAAAACGCTACGATTATAAAAGCCTTGATCAAGACTATAGCCGTAGTCTATAAGTCAGTGTAGAGCGAGTTTTAGGAGATTAGCAGTTTTATACAGATTTCAATATTATTGACATGTGGAAAATTCGGTTAGTCGTTCAAGGCAATTCAGCGTTCAGGTTTTACTTCTTTTTTTTCTTTTTTTTTTTTTTTTGACAATATGAGCAATACGAGGGAATCGGCAAAAAATAATCTACTGGTTGCTAGCACTTCCTCCTCCTCCTCCTCCTCCACCACCACCACCACCTCATCTTCTTCTTTTTCTTCTTTTTTCTTCTTTCTTTTTTTTCTTCTTCATATCTTTTATCTTGACGACAGAATATATATATATATATATATATATATATATATATATATATATATATATATATATATATATATATATATATATAAACAAACGAAGGTAATTTTGTTCCTGGTAAATTATCTTTATATCCCAGTCTGGCGATTCCAATGAACTCAACTATGAGATGTTATCATCTATTGCACTTATCATTTTATTGCAGCAATGTAAACAAAGAGAATAATTGTTTGTAGTAAAAACTGCATCAAGTTATTTTTTCTCGGGTTATTTTCTATTCTTGATCAACTTCTTTATGAGTTATTTTTCCTATAGGCAATCTCTGTAAACATTCGTATTATTTCGTATGTAAAATGCACCTGGTTCTGTTAGAAATACATTGTACATCATATTATCAAATAAGGCCAATTTCATGATTAATTTCTTTCGACCTAATAGGGCCTTTTCAAATGAAAATGTTGGTCGAAAGTTGTCGCCTAACTGAGAAATGAGAAAAAGCCTATGCCGCTTGGCATTTACAAAGAGTATATATGTGTGTGTGTGTGTGTGTGTGTGTGTGTGTGTGTGTGTGTGTGTGTGTGTGTGTGTGTGTGTGTGAGAGAGAGAGAGAGAGAGAGAGAGAGAGAGAGAGAAATGTTCCGTCTTATTGGATTGTTCAATACTGTTGTGACAGCCTGTACTATATATGACCGCTTGGAAAGATATAAATAGGCTTAAATCTCTTCTTCCTTCATGGTTGTTAAGTTGGCTGCATCAATTGATGGTTTTAGGGTTCGAATCAGCAGAATAGTTATCCTCAAGACCGATGATTCTGGGAAAAGTATGAAACACATATGTATGTAGATAAAAATAAAAATATTTATCATGACATATATTGCGCATTTTTAGAGGTGACGAACTTTAAATTAGCAGTAATGTTTTTATCATTCAAATATGTGGTTTATTCCAAAGATTAATTTTTACAATTTATAATTTAAATAAAAATTTGGCCATATGTTTCCGCACCTCGTGTGTATATGGCATAGCCTAGGTCCAATTTTCATAAACTTTGCCCGGATGTAAAATACGCTTGAATATATTTTAATTCATGAAGATTTGATATGTATTATTATTATTATTATTATTATTATTATTATTGTTGTTGTTGTTGTTGTTGCTGCTGTTGCATAGGGGTACATATTAAAGGATGACGCTGAGTTCATATTGGGCCAATATAATACACGAATGACGACGCTGATGAGAGGGAGACATTTATACAGTTCTACGGATTCTTATAACACATATACCTAGAGACGAGGAGAGATACATTTCTTGTAAGGGTTACACAAAGCTCATTCAGATGATTAACACATTACGTTCAATTTGTGGAATGATGGCACGAAGGCAACCAGTTACAAATATCGATGGTGATTCTTTATTTCATTGGCCAGGTCGAATGATGATGACGTCAGCAATTCACATTTGTTCTACATGGTTAAACTTCTACCCCTTCTCTGACCATGTCAGCTCTTTCCGATCAACTCTGCTAACTGCTCGAACTTGACTGCCCGACTGCCCTAATCTGACTAATTCTAGTTCCTATATTGAGAATTCCCTTTTTGCTATGACGTCAGATGTGTGGTTCCAAAACGTGACCAACTCACGTGGCTAAGCACACGTTTGTTCAAAACACACTTCTACAAACAAAGAATTCTCCACTACCCTATTTTCACCTAACCTATATTTTACAATATATTTTTAATTTGTATTGTTCATTCTTTTTAGCTGACATTTTAATTCAGTTTTCATAAAAAACGAACAACTAATTCTTTTTACAATATAAACAGTATCTATTTCCAATAGAATTTAACAATAGCTAAATTCTTACATTCCAATTTCTGAACCTTGCTTACAAGGTTCGAGTCTCGACTTATCCTAATCTGATTTTCACTTATCTAATGTTCTTCTTATTTACATGGAAAGGGGAAAGCCTTTCCTGTAACATTATTATTATTATTATTATTATTATTATTATTATTATTATTATTATTATTATTATTATTATTATTATTATAGTTCGATTCTTTATTGGTTGCTATATTGTACTCCTTATTGTAATAATAATTTCAAACATTAAAATAAGTATGACTTGGATGCCATCAGCTAGAATCGGAACCAAAACATTTCGCTTTCTAGCGGTATTTGGTACCATCTGAGCTAACGAGAAATACACATTATCGTAGTTAAACGTATAAGAGTATCTTGACGCATGCGTATAACATCTTTACCGCTTATCAACTATTTTCCGGTTAAAAACTCAATCCATTTTGTTCCGCAGGTCTGAATATCCCATATATCAAGTTTTAAGTCTGGTAGAGATCTTTCCACAGACAGACAAATTCAATTTTGTAATATATAAACTAACCGTAGGATTTTCACATTCGCTGGGACGATGTTATCCAATAAGCTAACCTAGCGAGAAAATTAATGTTAGTATTTTCAGAATATGAAATTATTCAAGTTGTGAGACATCGGCTTGGGTTCTCAGTGGGTGGATCACTACGCCCCATTGTTTGGACTGAATAGTCGGGTTTCGCCGCGGTTTCTTTGATCTGTGTTAACTAATACACTTTCTTGTGTGTTGTGCTCAAATGGTAGGGTACTCGACTCGCATGCAAGAGTTTCGAATCCCGAGTTCAGATATGTCTAACTAAGAAGACCAAATGAGGACGAAAATTATATTTTGGACTTCTGGTTCGTTGGCTTTCTTGCCTGCGATGTTGATTGACTGTTGATATATATATATATATATATATATATATATATATATATATATATATATATATATATATATATATATATATATATATATATATATATATATAATTCAGAAACGTAGTATTTTGTATTCTGTTATACTTCAGCCGACGACGTTATATCTTACTTACGTCATAAAATGAAGTGCTGCTGCCACACCCGTGTCTGTCCGTCTTTCACTCTCTCATTTTCCCACGCATACGAAAATAACTAGCCTCATTGATGCTCTTTGTGATCGTTCTTCTCTTTGTAATAAACCTTTATTAAAAACTAAACATCGGCGTCCGAGTGATTGTATCTATAGATGATTAAATCCTTGAATCCACGACGACGACACGGATATATAATTGTTTATATACACAGTGGTAAGTGAAGAAATAATATTTTTTTCATATGGTTTTCTTAAAGACTTGTGATGAAATAAGTACGGTATAATCTTTTATTCGTTCACCAAATAATGCACAAGCTCGCATTTGCTTTAACAACGATATAAGGGATGGAAGCATTCAATTAAATTAATATCACACTGCTTCGTCTCATAAATGTCCAACAGTTCATCGTGGCCATGTAATAATAAACGGTTGCTATATTTGAAACGTTCGAGAAAAACGAGCCTCCCTCTTTCTGACATATGGTTTCTTTTGTCCTTGTTGCTTCGATGCGTGCTTGTGTCAGGCAATTATTCGCAATAACAGTCGGAGAAAGAGAAAGAAATAGATTTGATGTATTCATAGCTTTACGGTGTCATTGAAAGAAAGGTGGAACCTCTCGCGTGGAAATCCATTGTTCTCATAACATAATAATTAGACTTTAAGGATATTTTCAGAATAAAAGTAAAAAGTGTTTCTTTATCTTTTTTTTATTATTATTATGTGGGAATGCTATTGAGTTTCATGCTGAAAGAACATTGGTCTAAAAAGAAGTAAACTTCACAAATAAGTCAAAGCTATCTAAAAGGTTGGCATGAGATTTTTTTTTTACAAGGGAATCATCACTTATCAAGGCCCGGAGGCCACTCAAGGATAAGGGTTAATGGGTATACATTAGTCAGTGTGATTATAGTGTTTTTAATATAAGTATTGGGATTTTTTAAGTTGGATTATATAGGGTACGGTTCATCAAGAACTTGTTTACATTGGAGTTGAAGGCAATCAAATTGTAGTCACCTGGAAAGAAGGCCAAAGGAAGAGAGTTCCACAGGCGTGCAAATCTAAGAAAGAAGCTCTGCTCATGGAATTTACGTTTAGGTCTAGGCACAGATTAAGAGTGTGGGAAACTATTGCTAGTGGTTCTGGCTAGACGAGTGTTTTTCGTGAAAGTTTGTCGAGGAGGGACCATAGATCGAAAAGTAAAAGAGATTAAAAGTGAGAAAGATCAAGAACTATAGAGGGCAAAGAGAATAACAAGGCAAAGCAAAGGTTAATTACTTGGTTTTGAATAAGTTAAATAGCATTGAACGATTATGAATTATCCTATTATTGCTCCATCCACGTCTTTTCTGCTTAAAGTCGCGCCAACTAAGAAAGACAGAAAAATTTCGCTAATTTCCATCAAATAATCTTTTAGAAGTTTTAGAATGCTAGTAAAATCCCGACGTTAACTTTTGACCTTAAAACATGGTGTGCACCATATTTAGGCCATCATCATGACAGCTTTGGTCATGATCGCTCCAGTGGTGTGAGCTGTAGGAGGATATATATATACATACGCTATGACCTTGACCTTTGATCTTTACCCTGAAAAATAGTGTGCGTCTTTCCTAGGTGGGGGACCATCATGATGCCAGGGTTGGTCATGATAGCGCCTGTGTCATGGGCTGTAGGAGAATATATATGTACATACGCTATGACCTTGAAAAATGGTATGTGAGTGTGTGCGGGTATTATTATATTAAAAGAAGTTTATGTGTGTAAGTTCGTTTCATATACATTCGATTTTTATAAAATTTCACACAAATGTACTTCATGTATCTGGCAGTGCTTTTCGATAGGTTTTGCATCAGAATGTCTTCGATAAGTATCGATAAGTATCGATAAATATCGATAATCGAAAAAAATTCGATGAAAGAATGAACCGCCGATTTCGTACAAAGTTAACACTTTATACAGCCTAACATCACAAGTGAACTTGAGAAGTCTTATCACTACACAAGCTGAAAGGCCCGGTATATAAAATCAATAGTGTATCTATCGGATGACAGGGGCGCGTCCGAAATGAATGTTACCGTTTAAAACACAATTAAAACATGATACTTGACTTTTTCATTTTAAGCTTAAATTCAGGCCATTGTCATTGCATAAGCACAAAGGCAAAGCATACAAAATAAACATTAGGTTCTTTGATATAACAGATTAATTAATGACTCTGTTTAGAGCACAATTGAACTATGATATTGACTTATGCATTCTAAACTTTTATTCAAGCCATTATACATAAAAATAATTTGATAAAATCAATAGTATGTTCTCTACAGTGCAATGTAAACTACAACTTATTGTGGGCTAAGTCACTGCGAGAAGGCATGTTAAGCTTTCTTCCGGTACACTGTGATGGATTCACAACTAGAGCAGGAAATCAGTCGATTTGACGAAAAATGGTCCATTTCAATGATTTCGATGACAAAAAAAAATATGGGAGTGTGAAACATTCGTTGATCCTAATTCACTCCCGTCCAACGTCAGGTATACCTGGTATATATATATATATATATATATATATATATATATATATATATATATATATATATACATATATATATATATATATATATATATATATAAAGTTAGAGGAAAATATTAATTTCATACTTTCTATATAACGAAATGTATTGAATTCTATCATTATTTTATCCTATTTCACGATGTACTCGTGTTCAAGTCAAAAGATCAGTTGGCAATCCTTTACAGCAAATCCAGTTTCACGATTTCATTAATTATCCTCAATTATGTTAATTTCACGAAAGGAATTTACAAGGAAAGCAAAGCAGAGAAAGAAACAATTCGAAAATTCTATGGCGTCAGAGTCGAAAGTAAATGTTTGCATGAATATTAGCAAAACACAACCACACCTTCACGCACACACACACACACACACACACACACACATATATATATATATATATATATATATATATATATTTATATATATTAGGAGACATATTTGGAAAAAAACAGAGAAAAAGTGCTCACTATTTTAGTAGAGCTAAATATGTTTTTATTATTTCAACCTCGGGGTTTTTTTGCTTAAATAATTACAAATTGTTTCAATCGACAGGACAATAATATTATCCTGCCGATCTCTTCAGGTAATTCAAGTCAAAATAAAAGATTCTTCAAAATTATAAATAAGCATCAAAAACCAAGATTTAAAGTGCTAGATATAGGGGGAGGGGAAGGAGTGAAGGAAGAAAAGGAAAAGGAAGGAAGATGGGTGGGAGAGAAATATAGATTATGTGTAGTTAGGATTATAGTTAAAGATTAAGAGTAGAAAGAAAGAAACTAAAGTTAAAATGAATAAAAAAGAAGAGAGAAGATTGTTTTTTAAAAGAGGAAGAAAAAAAGGGGGGATATTAAGGAGTAATAAAGGGAAAACGAAAGGGATAAATAATGAAACAGAGTGTGTAAGACGAATGTCAATAGAGGACATCAGTAAAGTAAATTTCACGTTCTAACGCAGTCATATATCGGTTAGAAGCTCTGTTGTGTCCAGCAACTGTGATGATGGTAGATAGAGAAAAGATAAGCCCAGTTTAAAGAATGTGGATACATACGTCCACTGGATTTAAGATATTTTTTTTTATATAAACGAAAGAGGTAATGATTATAGATTTATAAGTAAATAATTAGTAAAAGTTGATCGGATCGATGATTATTATATTTACATGCTGCCTGCGTGGAATAAATAAAGGGGTTCCATAAAAATTCGTTGCAGATTCCATAGTTCGAGAGAAATATTTCCGAGCTTGACAAGATACATCTGAAGAAAGTCAAAAATTATATCGACCGAAACGTGAAAATAACACTGACTTTTTTTTATAACAAGAATATTTCAAAATAAATATTAATAATTAGCAGTGCCCCCTCATAAAAAGTAAAGTGCTGTTGTTGTTGTTGTTGTTGTTGTTGTTGTTGTTGTTGTTGTTTTTGTCGTCGTCGCCGCTGCTACTGCTGCTGCTGCTTCTGCTGTCCACCCTCCGAACCTCCTCATGTCACGAATGGTTTTCGGAATAAACACTCCAACTCCTCATGGTAAGAACGGCTATCCGAATGTCAAGAACGGGTGGAGAGAGGTGGTGTAGTAAGGATATTGAGCAACTTCCAGCCGTAAAAAAAATAATTAAAAAATAGCAGCGATTAGAAAAAGAAAAAAATTAGACCTAGTAGGCAGCCCGGGTGTAGGGAGATGAAAAGAAAAAAAGAAAAGAAAAATCCATTTAGCTGTTGAAGCTATGGTAATGTTGAAAGGTTACTTACCGGCCTCAGCGGCTAAAAGTAGTTCGTCTCAAAGTGTTATTGAGAAGCAGAAATTCATTTAAGAACGAAAACATGGAATCCTATCCTTAGGAAATGAAACGAAATTCTTCTGTGTATTTATCATTCATTATTTTGTTCATTAATTACTGCACTACTTGGTTTCAATTATGTCATGTAACCTCGCAAGAAAAAAAAATCAAAATGAACATAAAAACAAACCCCGAAAAAACAAAAAAGAAAACACCCCGAAAACAAATGAAAGTGTTCCGTTTCATTTCAATAATAAAAAATAAATAAACAATAAAAATAAAACTGTTTATATTCGATAATAGAAAAGACTGACAAAAATGGAGAAAAGAACACAAAAACTTATACGTATTTATCGCAAAAAAAGAACTTGAAAATTAAAAAAAAAAAACAGAAGAGATAAAAACATGAACAAAACAAAAAGTAGAAGCGAACGTAAAACATCACATAAATAATCCTGTTTAAATGTTAACAAATTCAACAATAAAAAAATAACAATCTGTTGGATGGGCGTGGACTTTATACCCGTAGGATACGACACGGACCCGGTATCTATTGCTCCATGTAGACGTCATCGCAATAACGTTTTGTTTTATTCTATTTTAACCAATACTGCTAGAGGTACGTGCGTGGTTGACGAAAGGGACGATTTTTGCGACCATCGCTGAATTACTTGTGCTTTCAATAATAAAAAATAATGAAACACGTTATAATGCATTTATAAATAATGTAAAACCCCATAAGAAAGAAACGAAAACGCTTTTAGTAAGAAATTCAGCGGACGTTTATTTAATTGCTCCCCACTCTAAATTCCACAGTTAACATTTTTTTATTGTTTACGTTAAACTCATCGATTACAAAATCAACTTTAAGACAAAAAATATATGCAAATAAAAAAAAAAATATGTCCTTTATTGTCAGGGATCAGTGTTCAATTATAAGGTTTTAATAAATTGAACATTTACTTTCTGGTCATAATCAAGAAAAATTTTGTCGCAATATTTTTCTTGCTGTTCAATTTAGTAGAACGTTATAATTATAAACTGATCCCCGCCGATAAAAGTCGCAAAAGTTTTAATCTAAACGATGTGTCTATAGTCGGTGAGATAAACGTGAATAAAGTTTAAATTGTGTAATTTATAGGCGGGGTCAATTTCCTAGACGGACGTCAGAGATTCGTTCATATTTTGACAATCGATTCAACGATATTTTTTATTAAATTAAATGATTAAAGGAAAGAAGCTTGAGCAGTTTAGTTTGTTTGTTTTTTTAATGCAGACGACAAATATTTTACAAACGATACCATAACATGTACTGTTAAAAAGGAAAAAAAATAATACATAAAATACAGTTGTCGCAGCTTTCAACTAAACTATAAATGATTTATATAAATGTGTGGCGATTGAGCCGCCATCTTGATTAAAGACTGATGTTTCGTTTTTAGTATGATCTGTAATAATAAAAATTCAAGGTGGCAGCCAATGAGAATAGGCGGAATGTTACTGTGGAGAAATAACTATTTTCGAATAGTGAAATGTATGGGAATTTGCATGTGTGTGAGTGTTTAATCCAGGTAATAAGGGTATCAGATCAATATAGTTGTAATTGTTATATATTTACCCGGTCCTGACTAGGAAAAAGGGGAGACTTATCAGGTAGAGGGAGAAATACAAACTTCTTCGTCAGTAGATCTGAGCAGTAATGATGATGCCTTTTCTATGACGTAATATAGGATTTAATTATAACGAATAATTGTGTATAAAACGACGTAGTGTAGTTACATAAGACGGGGTTGAAGATTTAGACATAATTAATTTGTATGTGGCATCTGTTAATGAAAACCAACGGTAATTTTGTGCAGAGGGGAATTTCTGCAATCCAAATATTATATAAAGGATTATGATTTATATGCGTGTGTTAATGTTGCTTAATTTGTTTTTTCCCTTTACCATATATATATATGTATATATATATATATATATATATATATATATATATATATATATATATATATATATATATATACAGTTCAGCGCGGCTTTGCTCGGACCCTATGTAGTGTTCATAACTTTATGTGCTTATGAATATATATATTAAAAAGTTTGACTCATGTCCAGGTAACCTACATCTAAAATTTCAAGTGTTTAGACCCAAAATTGGTGGAGGAGTTTGGTAGAATCTGCAAAGATCAACTATTTCAACTGTGACCTCTTAGCAGCTTAATTTTCGCCCTAAAACTGATTAAAACGTTTTCTGCATGTCTGAATACAGTTTATGTAAAATTTCAAATGCTTAGACCCAAAATTGGCTGAATAGTTTTCTAGAGACCGCAAAGGTCAAATCTTTTGAACTTCGACACTTGGCAGCCAAATTTTCGGCCAAAACCCGATTGAAAAGGCTTCCCTTATGTCTGAATGCATTTTATGTAAAATTGCAAATGTTTAGACCAAAATTTGGCTGAGTAATTTGGAAGAGATCGCGGAGGTCAAATTTTTCTAACTTATACCCCAATTTTGACTCCTTAACATTCAATGTTTTGGGGCCAAATCAAATTAAAAAATTGGATTCATGTCCAAGTAATTTACATCTAAAATTTCAAGTGTTTAGACTCAAAATTAACTGAGTTTGGTAGAGTTTTCAAAGGTTCAATCGCTGGACTTTAACCCCTTGACAGCTAAATCCGAAGCCGAAAACTGATTAAAAAGATTTTTTTCCAAATCTCAATATCCTTATGTCAAATCTCGAATCTGTAGACTGAAAATTGACATAGTAGTTTGGTAGGGAAATGTACACACAGAGATAATTTCACTTATATATATATATATATATATATATATATATATATATATATATATATATATATATATATATATATATATACTAGCATTTCAGCCCGGCATTGCCCGGGTATTTGGATGTATATGTTGAGCAAAAAAAAAAAAGTGCTAGTAGGAAGGCAGGCTCGAACTCGTACCGCAAAGTAGGAAAAGAACGGGGTAAAACCTAACGTTTATGCTGTTACGACCACCGCCAAACCGGAAGCGACATTTTTTAAAATTAAGGCTAGACAATCTAAAGGAGAAGATAACTTTAAAAAGTATCGGCGAAAAAAAGGAGCCATCCCCTGTAGAAAAGTGCCTAGTTGAAGGGGAAGATATTAATGTTTTTAGCCAACTTTTCGATATTTGTCGTATGAAAGGTCGAACTTTAAAACGATACTGATCTTGGTAAAATCCGTCGCCTCTATTGAAAGTTTAAGGCAGACATGCAAACATACATACATACATACATACATACATTTATATATTAATAACTAAAAATTTTCGACCCAAACTGATGAAAAAGCTTGCCCTATCTCTGAATACCCTTTATGTAAAATTTCAAATATTTAGATATTAAATATTATAAACATATAATTGCAGTTATTGCGTAGGGAAATGTACACAGACACACACACACACACACACACACACACACACACACACACACACAGAGTCACACACACACAGTCACACACACAGACACGTTCACTTTTATATATATATATATATATATATATATATATTTCTTTTAGTCTGTATTATGTGTGTTTGCCTGTCTATTCGTCTGCTTTTTTGTCTGTCCGTTCCATTTTTTTTCATCGACCGATCTGTGTAGAATTTTTTATGAACCTTTGTTAGTATGGTAGTCATTCGATACACAGTTATGGATTAATAGCTAGTATTTAATGCTAAACGCAGCACAAAGTTAACCATATTCAATTATGAATTTGAAGTAAAGCACTCATTCTGAGTCAATAAGCTATAACTTTTTCTTTTTTATAACGGGCTTAAATGGTTTAATCTCTCTCTCTCTCTCTCTCTCTCTCTCTCTCTCTCTCTCTCTTTCTGCGTCTCTCTTTATATATATATATGTATATATATATATATATATATATATATATATATATATATATAACTACTTCATTTACTCACATAAAATTAATATACGAAAGTATAAATTTATGCGTGAACTTTAAGTATTTACTTCAAAGGTGCTCAATACGTATGTAGAGCTAGTTAGTAATGGCGTGTAAGCTACACTGAATATTCCGCTTCATCTACTCTAGGATTCTTAAGCTTGAAGAATCGTAGAGTGGATGAAACGCGGAATATTCAGTGTAGCTTAATCACCATATATATTTTATAAATTACTATATATATATATATATAGGATGACCGAAAAAAACGGGTCCTAACTCTAATTAGGCCCCGTTTCTTAGTGTTTTGTTCGAATGAAATGAAACTTTGGTCATAACTAGTTTATTATATTCAAAACATCATATCAAAATACTCGGGTCTTTGGCCTTTTTTTCTCCGTTCTACAGCATATGTTCTAGATGGCCTCCATTTAGCTTTTGTTTTTATATATATATATATATATATATATATATATATATATATATATATATATATATATATATACCCAACCTTATAAAGATCAACAGTCGACGTTTATTTTGAGGAACCTATCAATCAAAATCTCAAAATCAAAATGCTTTGTTTAAGAACTTATGGATACTGGAAAGGTCATGAGAGTGCAATGTGACATGCACCGGAATAGTCAGGTGAGTTATAAATATTAGTCGACCTTTTTCGTAAATAAAGAAAAGATTATTTCAAAATTTACTTTAAAACTTATGATTTTTAGCCGCCCAAAATATAAATAGTTTTTGTTTCACACTTGACATATGCAATTTTTTTAGATAAGCATGACCAACAATATAAGTGATTGTTTTAAATTAATATTTGCTAGAAATAATATGGCATATTTAATTGATAGAAAATTTTATCATTACCGTATAAATATAAAATAATGTCCTTATTATAACGGAGTTTGCAAATCTAGATGTTTATATATATGTATATATGTTTTATTGAATAACAAACAAAATTTTTAAAACGGGGATTATATTTAACTACACCGATATACATATAATTATCGGTGCCATTTAACATCGTGTTCCTTTTAAATAAAATTTAAATTGTACATTACAAAATTTCAAGTAAAATTTGTTTTTAATCGGATATATAGCATATACGGCATAATCACGTTCACATACAGAGTTTCGTGAGAACATCGAAGTTAAGCTACGTTGAGTTTGGCCACTACTAAAATTGGTGACAATTTGATAAAACCAGGTGCCGTATGTGTCCAGAAGGTTAACGCCGCCAGGATATTCCTGTCCAAGACATGTTGCATTAAATAATAAAGCGGCCCTTGCGACCCAAGAGGGTTAAAGGATTCTCAGATCTCGAACAAAGCTTTGGAAATTCGTGCTCCTCAGAAATGCTTAAAGTTTGTTGCTTTAAAAAAAAAATGACTCAGAGGATTTCCATATTAAACGTACTATTTGGTTAAATATTGACCGTAAATGGGAGTATTTTGAAATGGAATTGAGGCTTACTTTCTCGTTAAAACATACAGTTTGGTTTGATTGAAATATATTCGCGTAAATTGAAAATATAACTGTTTGACTTTTTTTTTTTACTCATTTTCTCTCTGTAACCTCTCTCTCTCACAGACATGATGCTGCTGATCTCAGTGTTTTATACAAAAACTATTATGGCGTGTGTTCCTCAGAATTGTCTGATTTATTCTCTGCTTCCTTTGTTCCAGTTCGTTTGACTTGTTGGCCTAGTTGTGTCCATCAATTCATTATTTTAATACCTTATTGTGATACAGCTTCTTATTCTAGTAGCTTCTTTCCAAGGATTGCAAGGTTGTGGAACTCTCTTCCTGCTTACAGTTTTCCTTCTAACTACAACTTTGGTCTTTTAAAAACTAAGGTCAATAGACATCTCTTATCTTTGCAATAATTATCTGTTGTTCTTATTAGCTCTTTACATCAAGTGGCTTCATGCCTTGTCTTGAACGATTTCAATAAAAAAAATAATAAACAAGGCATATTGCCACTTGGAATGCAAGAGGCTACTATTTGGGATCGTGCCTAGCAGAGAACTTAGGGGAGTTGAGCAGCGAACTGTCTGTTTACATTATATTTAAACTTTTTGCGTGTCAATAAAGTCAGGGAAGCATCAAACATGGAGGGAATTCTAAGATCTAGAGACCTCAACAGTAAAGGGGCGGAATTTTGTTGCTTATCCGATTAGTTAAGAATATGTACATCGAGGAGGCACAAGTTCTACGAGTTCATTAGAGCCTATTCCATTAAAATACTTGTAAAACAGACACAGAGGTGCAACATTGCGACGATGGGACAAGGGTGTATAGTGCGGGATATATTGAATTTGAGACTTTGTTTTTGGACACTGTTTAAGAGTGAGAGACTAGCAATAGATGCTTCAGCCTATATGTGGCAACAATGTTCGATGCATGGGTGAATTGCGGCTCTGCAAAGATATAGGCGTAAGAAATGTTCTAGCACGATAGAAGAATCACATCTTTTGTACACCAGCTTTGGCAATATTCTTCAAATATCTTTAATCCTTAACTTGATCAGAAATAATTAAAATACGCCTTAAGAATACATTTAACTAAGCTATCAATTTTTCTACAAAATTTGTCCTGGGGACGAAATTATAAAAATAAGAATTCACAAGATATTTTACAATTATATTCGCAGATTAAACTTTTTCCACCAGCAAAAAACACACAAGTTCCGTGAAGCCTGTTGTTTCAGACATAAAAAAAATTTCAACCCAGCCACAAAAAGCCAGTCACAGGAAAGCAGATCATAAATGACGACGTAGAATGATTCCACCTACCTAGCTGGATTAGAAACAAAACAAAACTGTTTATAAACTCTGTTAAATAGACGTCACACACAATAACATATATACACACTTATTACATTGACTATTTTTTTTTCTATTCTACAAGAAAATTGAAACATTCGTAGCAGACAGGATTGGAAGGAACACCAGCAGCAGCGAATTCACGCGACTCCAGATTTTGAATATACTTCCTTACTGCCTTGTCCAATAAGTCACGTGACCTAGTTTATAAAAGGTTAAACCGAAAACTCTCTCTTTCATTCCTCTACTAGGGGCTCGAGCGTGCAACAGTTCTACGTAGGACGCTACGCATTCTAATTCGGTATTCGAGCCCGGAGTTCGATTAAGACAGTATATAAATAATCCAGTATGGCAACCGAACTTTAATACGGTGCATAAACGAAATCTTATCTTCCTACAGGCGCTGTCTCTAATCTTTTGTACCCGTCCATTCACATTGACACACGTTTCTACTATTAACTTAAATACACACAGGCATGAACTCATTCTATTTTTAAATAAGCCTTTCTAATATTTAATCTGTCCCCACACAGGAACTCTTCTTAATACTAACCCTTTTTTTCTTACAGGCCTTATTAACGAAGATAATCAATTAAGCTGTTAGTTTGTTTTTTTTAATCAATTTTCACCCCAAACAAGGCACAGTGCAACTTTGAAGTAAGTGGCTTCTATCGGGGACATAATTTTCGGGGGCATTATGAAGGGAGTTGAGTAGCAAGATGTTCGTTCACATTACACTTGAACTTTTGCATATCAGTACAGTTGGGAAAGTAGAACCCCGGAAGCAGAATCACTTAATGTTAGAATGAGATTTCTTGTCTTTATTTTTACACATGACTGCCTGAACTTCTGTTCCCGAAATAAATAATTCCCACATACAACTTTTCTAACCTGGTTACTTTGTGAATGTGAATATATGTCGTGTTTGGTTAATTCATTTTTATCTCTTGTTTTACACATTTTCTTTTTTTTATTTCTTATTATTTTATTCATTAATTTGACTTGTTTTACAGAAAGCACTCGTCTACCTTATGCATACCAAGATTCATGCCACAAATACTCACGGTGATGCCAGAAAACATTTGATAAAAGATTTCAGTGCGAAGTAAAAAAAAAAAAAAAAGAAAAAAGTCAGTCACCACCACCATATCGTATGAATTTGAAAACTTTATTGTTGGCATTGTTTTCTACGATATTTTTCTAGTCGGAACTCTTTCTCAAAAGACATTAGATATTTAAGGGATCGAATATGGGAAGGTTGCCAACATCCTAATTAAAAGTGATTTTTGTCGAACGAACTGGATTTGAACTTGGAATACTCAGGTCTTCAGGCTGGGTGGTTAACCATTAGACCCCTGTCACCCCCCCCCAAATAAATCGCTAAAGTCGAAGATCAAGCATTTAGACGATTATCACATACTAGCATGCCGTCTGGCGTTTCCCGCTCATAAAATACGTTTAAGTATGATGTATAAATTCCTTCAGATTTAGTAATTATTATTATAGAATTAATTCCCTATTGATTATTATATTGTACCCTATATATAGTAGCAAGAAAAATATAATTATGACAAAGGTGCCATCAACTAATAATGTTGCTAATAATATTTTCTCCCTATGAGATTAGTCATTCACTGAAAACCCATGGATTAATGGGAAATAAGAAAACCACAATATAAAAATATATAATTGTGTGTATAGATTTATTTCTTTATTCAATCTAGAAACATATTTTTATATTGTCGTTTTCTTATTTTATTGATACTCTTACAAAATCCCGATAAGTCTCCTCTTAAAGAATCGATCCCATTCTTTTAACTCCCCTATATATATATATATATATATATATATATATATATATATATATATATATATATATATATATATATATATATGTATACATATATATATGAATATATATGCGTGTGTGTGTGCGTTTGTGTGTGCATGTGTGTATATATATATATATATATATATATATATATATATATATATATATATACAGATTTACTTTGCTAGCTGTGAGCCTTAAAAATCATCTGATAGACATCTGTTCTAAATATTTTGCAAGAATTAAATGCAATTTTGGTGTACGCTGGCTTATTGTGTTTAAAATACAGGGTGGAACAATAAATTTGTTGCTTTACAAAAACAACACTACAGCTTTATTTTAAAACTTTTATTGAAAAAAATCGATTCAGGTAACTTGATTACGTAGTAGAGCTGACATCTATTCAATGTAGACGCCTTCAGCCTCAACTACCGCCTCGATACGGATCCGGAATTGATAGCATGCATTTTCCACAAGCGCCAATGGATGCTCAGTCAATACTCGGCAGATGGTGACAATCAGGCTTCGATGTTGTGGGAAGTCATGTTGGTGATGTTCTCGACGTATGACCAAACCCAGTGACCCAGCGGGTTCAGGTCGGAGGAGGAAGCGGGCCAGTGAAAAGGACTCCTTCTGAATCCAAACCGTAGTCTTTTTGGACTTGTAGGCCCACCCCAAATCCTGCTGCCACACCCAAGGTGTGCCAGCGGTCACCTGATTACACAAGGAGATCACCACACTCTTCCGCACATCTCAGTACACCTTAGTGTGGAAATCTAGCGATGCATTTTGAGGGTGCTGGCAATGGCCCTGTTAGCATAACTTGGATCGGTAGAAAGCATGAGTTGTATAGCGCTGCATCTCCGATCTCCTGCCAGAAATGATTCCTCTCATAGTATCTATCGCCATTCGCCTGTAAATCTATCCATTTTTTTTTTCATTTTAGGAACGCAATGTTTTTTTTTTAATCAAATGAAGACGATGCGGAAATGTGCAAAATAACGAACCTCATTACTGAATATAGGAAGCTGATTTTAATTATCTCTTCTCACACTGGAAATTTATTCCCAGGATGAATTTCAAAAATCAAATTATCCATAATATTAAATTTTCTTTATAATAGAATAAAATATTTTTAGAATAAATTACGTAATCAAATTAAAAATAATATTAACGCGAAACCTTTTAAAAATGAGCAAATTCATCCACTATAATAAGACGATTAATTTCAAGGGAATTTTAGGATTTAGCTAATAAAACATGGCCGAATGTTTAAATTGTACATTCCTATCATATAGTTTGCAAACCTTCAAATAGTGATGCATAAATTACATCTTTTATCTAATATATAAAATAAAGTAAGATTCCTCGATTTCATTGACCAAAATAATTTAACAAATATTTCATCATTATTTTTTTGTTTTAAATTAGTAAAGTTCAACAAGGAGATTCATTTTCAATTACAATCGATTTACTCCAGGTTGATAGTTAAGATTATACAGAGAAATTTGGCGGAGTTTTATTCCTCTCCTTAACTTGTACTATAACAGTCACTCATTACAACAGATTATTTATTTAGTAATATAGATAACTTTCACTTTATAATTATTAACGCTATGAATTCGCAATATACTAATAATCTGTCACATTTTCTAACAATAGCGCATATGAATTCCATTTTTTTAACTACCACCCCAGTTAAGAAACTGACAGTGAACACTGAATATTTCTAAGTAGATTTTTTTCTTATTAATAAACTTTTCAAAACTTAAATGCGCACTGCAAATACAATTTAGATAAAAATTAACAGAAAATAACATTACGACTATGTTATGTCTACGTGCATCAATACATTGCCTTATGTTCAGCGTTATCGTACAGAACTACTTCCAACTTTAGTACGCTGATAGCACGTAAGTTTCAAGTTTATTACATCGCGTTTCTATTTTGGAGGCGACGTAACACATGAAACGTAAATTAACTTTAAATTTCAGAACTTAAAAATATTGGTTCAAACTTTTGAAATGATTTCATCAAAATCCTCGATGAATACTAAACGAAATGAAATGAAAACTATCATTTTCGTATGTTTATAAGCAATGTATATTTATTTGTGTTTGTGTGTGTTTGTGTGTGTGTGTGTGTGTGCGATTACTTCATTTAATCACATAAATTAATATACGAAGATAATTTTATGCGTAAATTTATCAGTATTTACTTCAACAGTGCTCAATGCATAGGTAGAGCTAGGTAGTAAGTTATGAAAATATATATGGCAATTAAGCTACACAGAATATTCCGCGTTTCATTCTCGTGAGTATTCGTCAGGTATGAGAATGAAACGCGAAATATTCTGTGTAGCTTAATTGCCATATATATTTTCATAACTATATATATATATATATATATATATATATATATATATATATATATATATTGCCATTAATTTTACTTATCTTCTTGGTTATTTAATTCAATTTAATTTAGTTCCATTAAACAAATATTATCGGTAGCAGAACAGCACTATTGTCAAAGAAAAGTAAGCCGCCCCATTTCCTCCACTAGTCTGTGGAAGACACTTGGGCATGGTAGAGAACCAGCGTTACATGAGGTCATCGAAAGCAGGTGACTAATGGATTACGAAAACAAAAAGAAATAATTCTGTTCATAGTTTCGTATTCCGTTGTGCTGAGCAGAAAATATACCCGCGTACAATGGACAGGGCAATCGCCCAGTATGGGCACTGCTCGGACAGAAAGAAACTGCAACCTCCTGTCTGCAAAGAAAGCTATGACAATACATCAAACTCATTATTCGAGAAACAACGTAAATAGAGTTCTGAATCAGAACACCTCGCTCGGTAAGGATTACCATGATAGACAGGTGACACGTGATCGTCATCAAACTATTCACCGACAACCAGCAAAGAATAAACCAAAGAAGATAGCAACATGGAACGTAATAAGCCTGCACCAGATCGGCAAATTTGACAATGTTAAAAGTGAAGTGAAGAGATTGGAGATAGACATCTAAGGCTTGCAGAGGTGAGATGGAAAGGAACAGGAGATTTTACATCAGATGGTTATAAAATGCTCTTCTCTGGTCGTCGGCATAATAATCTCACCCAACAGTGTGAAGACACTTAAAGGCTGCTGACCAATATCAGACCGAATCATGGCAGTGACTTCCAATGCCAAACTTTTTGACATCAGCATCCTACAGATATATATGCTGCAACATCAAATCACGATGATGTAGAAATAGAAACGTTCTATTAAAAACTGAAGAAAACTCTGAAGCAACTGAAATCATCTGGTGTCAAGATCATAATGGGCGATTTTAATGCCGAACTTGGAGGAAATATAATTGGAAACATTGTTGGCTCATATGGAATCAGTGAAATTAACGAAAGGGGAGAACGATTTGTGGAATGGTGTATGGAAACTGTTGCAATATTTCATAATGGGGTATGATCCCGCACAGTCTATAAGTTTATCAGTTTATAAACGATGCTGCTATGAACTGACGAACGAATTAATTCACGTTCTGCTACCAACCAATCAGAAACCAGAATTGCTCCATAAATATTAAATCTTTCTGTGGCAACTTCGCATATGTTTTCTTCGTGTCAACACGGGAGGAATCTTTTGCTCTGTGGATTCCAACTCGAGAACTATCTACTGCGAACTAGTCACCTCCCAGAACTTGTGTAGAACAACGAACAATCGGAAACTGTTCTGTCTACTGCGAATTAGTCACCTCCTAGGACTTGTGTAGAACAACGAACCATCGGAAACTGTTCTGAAACTAAACATGGATTACACTTCTAGAGAAACTGAATATATTGCAACAAATACATGGTATGAGAATCGTTCAAGAACAAAATGGACACAGATGAATCTAGGCGATAGACAGCGCGATCAGATCGATTACATCTTGATCCAATTCCGCTTCCTAAATGCAAGCAAATTACAAAATCCATGCCAGGAGCAGACTGTGGTAGTGACCGTATCCCTGTTGTATGCACATTCAAATTGAAGCTGAAAAACCCCCCAAAAAATCAACAAAATTATAATTTCAAACTATTAAAGACGGATAGTGCACTAAAGGAAAGATTTTCAGTGGAACTTAACAACAGATTTTCGGCCTTGGAAGCGGTCACCTATGTAGAAAGTTAATGGGAAAAGCTGAAGAATAGCAGATAGAAGAGAAAATTCCTCTAAATCCTAAGAAACAGCACAAGAAATGGATAACGCAATAAATTCTTGATAAAATGAACAGTAGACGAAAAGCAAAGGATGACCCTACCAAATATCAATGCATAGAAAAAAGAAATAAAGATGCTGATGCAAAAGAGGAATGGTTTAATATGTGAGGAAATTGAGAGGACAAGAATATGACTTCATCTTCTCAAAGCGACTGTATAAAATCAAAAGATGGGAATGTCTTGATGGACAAAACAGAAATACTGAACGAATGGGCAGAATACATTGAAGAACTTTTTTAATGACTACAGATGAAATTAGCCCGCGATCAGCAAACCGATAGGAGGGCCACCGATCCAAGAGGCAGAAGTTGAAAATGCCATCAAATAAATGAAAAAAAGAAAGGCTTTTGGACCAGACTCTGTGCAAGTGAGAACGTATGAAACACTTGATAAAATAGGCAATAATAAACTTTTTGTTCTTCTCAATAGCATTTATGACACTGGAAAGATTCCCACAAAAATGCTAATCTCCACATTCATCACACTCGGCAAGAAACCTGGAACAACTGATTGTGAATGTCACAGAACGATTAACCTTATTAGCCATATATTGAAGCTCTTATTGAAAATACAAATGATGAGATTGCGGAACAAAATATGATCTGAAATATCAGAAGTACAATTTGGATTTGTCGCAGACAAGGTAACAAAAAATGCCATATTCACAATGACAATACTGACAGAAAGATGTATAGAGATGAATAAAGACCTCTACCTGTGTTTTATCGATTTCTCAAAAGCCTTTGATAAATAAGATATGAAAATATTCAAAACACTAAATAAATAAGACACTGATGGCAAAGACCTTAGAATTCTAAGCAATCTCTATTGGAGACAAAAGGCGACAGTTAAAATAGAAAGCCATAGCCGTCAATGCCTGTACCAAGCAGAACACAACTTGATGATCATATATATATATATATATATATATATATATATATATATATATATATATATATATATATATATATATATATATATATATATATGATCTTTTAATGATTTGGAATTCATTCTATATATATTTGGAATTCATCCTATTTGCGCTTTTTTCCAAGGAACTCTGCCTTTTGGATTATTTTGAACCATTTGGAATTTACCCATTGGATTGAAATTTTAAATTCGACCGTTTTGGATTTTACCATTTTTGGATTTTTACCCTTCACCGGACTGTCCATTCATGTGAAATCTTTTTATTATTTTTCTTTTGCCTCCTGTTCCCCTTACTTCACCCTTTTTTTTAACCAAGTAAGATCTGTGACTTACTTGTAGTTTCATTAAATACTTTTATATTCAAAATCCGATCCTGCATTTTGCCAATTCCTGACCTCTGATGAGAAGGAGAGTATTTCTTCGAAACTCCGCGGATTAAGGACTATCCACTTATCTTGTGTTTCCTTTTTTAAAATTAAATATGTTTTTAACTCTTTTTCAAGATGTCTTTTAACATGTTTTATTAATCATGTGTTCATATTATAAGCTCTATTTCCTTTTCGGTTTTATTGAGCTTTTACATCTGGCTGAGTTCATTTTACTTGTAAATATTAACTCTTTAATATTTATAATATATTTTAAGTTTACCATTTTGATTACCTTGGTAAACTTATTGTAATTTTTATTCTTATATATATATATATATATATATATATATATATATATATATATATATATATATATATATATATTAAGTAATGTGATTTACAATTTAAAAATTAAAAAAAAAAATTTTTAATTTAAAAATCAAATTTTAATTAAAAATCGGTTTCATAAGAAGGAACAACAACAAAGTCAATTATCTGTACGATCGTTTCGGTAAACCGTGCTTTTTATTTGTGGTATACATGAAGTTATGTAGAACAATTATATATAGTTTTTTTGGTAAGCACGGTCTCCTCATCAGCAAATTTAGGAGGATTTTTATTGAATTTAAAAGACACCATAAATAAACCTAGCATTAAAAGTAAAGCAGATGAATCTTTTAGTTTTTCTTTTTTTGAAATCAGGAACTGTGTTTAAAGTGGTCATTTAGATGTTTGCTATAGCTTTTTCTTTTATTGATTTTCAATAAAATAAAAAGCTATAGCAAACATCTAAATGACTACGAGAAAAGGGGAGAGACAAGCAGTTAATATTGTTGCGCTAACTTGTGGACTGGAGATAGACATAACGGTCAGTCATTGAATACATGTCATACGGAGTTTGACACGTTAAATATCAATGCGGTTTGGGAGGGGGCGCTGTTTGCAATAATTAAGATACGTCCTTTCAAAGTAAGTTTAGATACATCCAACTTAAGTGCATTTATCTACTTAAAGGAAGGATTACATCATCGACTATAAAAAGGTATGTAAGTAACTAGGTAAATTTATATAATTGCAAGATATGAATAGAATTAATATGTAGGATATGAAAGTATGAAAATATGCATGTAGAAGGATATAAATAATAATAATAATAATAATAATAATAATAATAATAATAATAATAATAATAATAATAATCCCTCGAGGCATTTAGAAATTCATTGTTGCTCATTTTTTTTTATATTGCCCAGGTATTCAGACTGTCAGTGTATGTTATTCACTGTCGTCCTCTGATTCCCTACCAAGCAGGGTGTTATGATTTAGAAGTCCATTCACGCTGTTTCTCGAATAATTTTGGTGGGTTGTTTTTGTTTTACGGCATATCAACCCTTTTCAGGTTATTTGATGCCGAATCCAGTTATTTTGAAGATTTCTTTTTAATAGAATATAGTTGATTTTTTTAAAGTCGGTTTCTATTTAACCCATAGTTGGGACCCTAACAGGAACTACCACTCCGGGTCAGAGTGGACCTGGAAGCAATGACAATTAAAGGGTGGCTCCACACTCCCCAAAATCCGCAAGCTGGGGGCCTTACCATTGGATATAGTTTAAAGGCATATCCAGGACTTTCTCGGATAAAGAGCTTGATGCATTGCCATAGATTTCTTTTCAGTTGTATAGCCAAATGGTTTTTTCCTGTTTGAGCAGTGCCGATACTGGGGGGGGGGTCCTGACCATTGTACCCTGAGGTAATTAAGTCAAAGTCAGAAATTTTTATTAAGTTATCTTATGAACAATTATGATTGGTCACATAATCGCTGTGGCAGGTTGTCCAAAATGCCTTTGTCCAGTCTATATAATGTTTACATGTACTTTTGTCGCTGGCACAAAATATATACACACGCTGACAGCGAAGTAAAATCACAACACAGTTGATCTATAAAAAATATATATTGTTTTCATTTCACTCCAACAATCAGCTTTTCTGTGACAAATTGTTATTCTTGGTTTGGCGTTTGCTGAAAGGCGTGGGCTGCGTGGTTAGACGTTTGGCTGGTGAAGAAGATGTGGAAACACGTGCCGCAGCTCATTCTCTCTCTCTCTCTCTCTCTCTTTCTCTCTCTCTCTCTCTCTCTTTCTGACTGACTGAATTTTTCTCTGTGACGATTTTATTTATAATCACATTCTTTCCAATTGGAATTTTTAATATTTCCTTTGTTTATTCTCAACCTTTGACCGATATCTGCTCACATATTTCTGGGTTAAATTGGGCATTCCGTTAGACAATAATAGAAAAAAAACAAATTCTTAACATTTTACTCTTTTTTGTGTGTGTGTGTGTGTGTGTGTGTGTGTGTGTGTGTGTGTGTGTGTGTGTGTGTAACCAATTGAATATTTTCCTTCCCGGCGTTGCCGGCCAATATCTAACACCATTGTCATCCCTGGAAAATTTTATTCATATCATACATATTTCGGCAAACCCAGCGAAACATGTTTCCATTAATTTTATGCATATATAAAACTCGTGAAAATGGGATATATTTTAAGCTTTAATGAAGGTTCTCTCCCCGCGTAGCTCAATTACTTAAAAATTCTGGATCACTTCCATTATTTTCCCGAGATGATTTTACATAAAAAATATTTTAAATTTTCTTTATCTAGATTATCAAATCTTTCTTTCTATAATAAACACACAGATACTGAAATTCATACAAAACTCACAAAAAGCTTGACATTAGAATATTTTGACATTACATAATAAATAAAAAGATAGAGGTTGTTTTTTGCTATTAAATAACGAAAGAACATTACTATGTTTCGTATTTAATAATCAGCAAAACAGAAAATAAAAGAAATTATATAAAGCTAATCCGTACTTTAGTCAATATCGACTTGAAATGTATTCTTCCCTATTTCGTGTATAAGTTATGTATATATATATATATATATATATATATATATATATATATATATATATATATATATATATATATATATATATATATATACATATATATAGACACGCCATGTTTTTTTATGACAGAGCGTAGCCAGTTCGAGGTTGAAGAAAAAAAAAAGAAAAATGGAATTAATGTTTTATTATTAATGGTTGAGTACCCGAAGCAAATGGTTAACTTCGGAAGTTAGGCTGCGTGGACTCTTTGACTGAAGACGTGAAACTCGTAAATGATGAGTTATGGTAATTAGAGCTTTACGACTCAATCGGATCGCAATAAAGGAACGAATGAATCATTATAGGTTTTGTGATATCGCAACGAATGGACGAAACGCCGGGAAAAAGGGTGAGTCTCTAGTTATTACCTCGTTTTTACAATCTGTTATTTCTCTACAGACTAAGATTAAAAATGATTTTGAATCTTTCAAGCAGACGGAAAGGTGCTTATTTATGCAAGTCTTTGCCTGCAACTCTCTCTCTCTCTCTCTCTCTCTCTATTTCTCTCTCTCTCTCTCTCTCTCTCTCTCTCTCTCTATATATATATATATATATATATATATATATATATATATATATCAAATGCGTTTAAAGAATATGGATAGGTAATATAGAAACATATCAAGATATAAAAACTCAACATATGAGGGTGGAGCATAACATAATGTCAAATTTATAACAAGGCAAAGTAAATATATGTATCTATTTATATATAAAAGTGAAAGTGTCTGTGCATGTGTCTGTGTGTACATTTCCCTACCAAATAACTCTGTCAATTTTCAGTCTACAGACTCGAGATTTTACATAAGGAGTATTGAGATTTGGTAAAATCATTTTAATCGGTTTTCAGTCAGAAATTTGGCTGATAAGGGGACAGAATTACAACGATTTGACCTTTGAGAACTCTACAAAACTCCTATGCCAATTTTGGCTCTAAACACTTGACATTTTAGATGTAGGTTACTTGGACATGGATCAAACTTTTGATTTGAGCCAAAAAAAATAAATGTTAAGGCGTCAGAATTGCGGTCAAAGTTTTTAAAAAATGATCCCCCTGCGGTCTCAACTAAATTATTCAGCCAATTTTTGATCTAAACATTTGAAATTTTACATAAAGGGTATTCAGAGATAGGGCAAGCTTTTTAATCGGTTTGGTCGAAAATTTGGCTGCCAAGGAGTCAAAGTTAAAAAAAGTTGACCTTTGCGGTGTCTAGCAAACTACTCAGCCAATTTTGGATCTAAACCTTTGAAATTAATGCATAACGGGTATTCAGACATGCGGCAAGTATTTTAATCAGTTTTTGAGCGAAAATTTGGCTGCCAAGAGATCGAAGTGTAAATAGTTGACCTTTGCAGATTCTACTAAATTTCTCCGCCAATTTTGGGTCTAAACACTTGAAATTTTAGATGTTGGACATGGGTAAAATTTTGTATTTTTATTTGAGACCAAAATGATAAATATTAAGGGGTCAAAATTGTGGTCAAAGTTTAAAAAAATATATATACTGCCCTGTGCGGTTTCTACAAGATTATTGAGGCATTTTTTGGTGTAAACATTTAAAAGCTTACATAAAGTGTATTCACACGTAGGGCAAGTTATGAACAGTACATAGGGCCCGAGAAAAGCCGGGTTGAACTGCTAGGATACCTATGAAAGTAAAATTCTCTGTCTGTCCGTGTGTGCCAGTGTACATTTCTCTATCAAATTATTCTGTTAATTTTCAGTCTACAGCCTTGAAATTTAACATAAGGGGTACTGAGATTTGGGAAAATCTTTTTAATCAGTTTTCGGCCAGAAATTTGGCTGTCAAGAGGTCAAAGTTCAAGGACTGTACCACTGAAAACTCTACGAAGCTCCTCCACCAATTTTGTGTCTAAACACTTGCAATTTTAGATGTAAGTTACTTGGACATGGGTCAAACATTTTAATTTTATTTGAGCCCAAAACAACAAATGTTAAGGAGTCAAAATTGGGGTCAAAGTTTTAAAAAATTTGACCTATGCGGTCTCTACCAAATTACACAGCCAATTTCTGGACTAAACATTTGAAATGTTACATAAAGTGCATTCAGAGATAGGGCAAGTTTTTCAATCGATTTTTGGCCGAAAATTTGGGGTCAAAGTTCAAAAGATTTTACCTTTGCGGTCTCTAGCAAACTATTAAGCCAATATTGGGTTTAAACATTTGAAATTTTACATAAAAGGTATTCAAATAAGCAACAAGCTTTTTAATCAGTTTTGGGGCGGAAATTTGCCTGCCAAGGGATCAGAGTTGAAAAAGTTGACCTTGTCATATTATACCAAACTCCTCCAAGAATTGTGGGTCTAAACACTTGAAATTTTCGATGTAGGTTACGTGGACATAAGTTAAATTTTTTAATATATACATATGCATAAAAAGTTATGATCAGTGCATAATGCCTGAACAAAGCCGGATTGAATTGCTAATACATAAGAAAAACGTCATATAAGAAGGCAAGTTATAAAATAATTTTATACTTAGGCATTTCGAAGCCTAATGCTTTTCATCAGAAGAGGAAAGGAGGAATAGTTTACAGATATAAGAAAATGAACATCTTGTATGAAGTACAGAACATAAGAATGAAGGTTAAAAAAACAATAGGGAGATAGAGTGGTTGTTATATAACTATGGGGTCATTTTGAGGCTAGAGGGGAGCGGCAGGTTGACTAAAATAGGGTGAGTTCTAATAGAGGAATGTACGGGGAGGTTTATGAGAAATGAGCATAGAAAATGGAGAGACGTGTCAAAATAGAAATATGATAATGAAAAATATAATAATGATATTGCATGGTGGATAGGAAAGAAACAAAATATATAATTATATAAGTAATGAAGACATAAAAACCTTAGTGGTTACATAAGATTATATAACTAGCCTAATAGAGGCATATGCGTATCGGACAAAAAGTGAAGGAAATCATATTCTTTAATAGAAATCCAATACACTTGGGAGATATTATCCATGTAAATATCGAGTCAATTGGATATCGATAAAAACGCTGTGATGAGAATGCATAGATAGAGTAGATGGCCTGCTTTATTGTAAAAATTCTCAAGTGTAGAAATGGAATATCGTCTCAGAGTTCTTAATATATCAGGAGAAATTATGGACGTCAGTACTGTATATACTTAGATGAACGTAGTACAAACATGCATTGTAAAGTAAAAACGGCCTTTAAATGTTCAAGATTATTAAAACCCAAAAAGACAGGCGGGGGGGGGTAAAGAATATATAGAGCAGCGAAAACAATCCACCTTAATGTCATGCTGATAACAGAAAAATTTGTGAAGGTCAGAAAGACAAGGAACAGGGACGAGGGGAACAGAGTAATGATATTGGTAGGGGAAATAGTAAGTAAAAGGGGAGGGATAGTTTAATTCAATACCTTTAAAAGGGTCAGGCTTCGTCAAAGGGATGTGTAGGGGGAAATATACAAGGAAGAGCAAAGAGAGAGAAATAATAAGGATTTTTTTACTTGGAGTATCCTTTTTACGCTATCATGTTCAATTGATGTGCTAAGCAAAATTTATACTTTTGGCAATAACATTTCATCCGATGAAAAGAATCATTCATTGAAAATCCATAGCTTAAGTAAAAACTTTAATATAATAATTATTTGTACTCCTTTGTCAAATGATAAATTTCGTTATATTATTGATCTAGCTCGCATATTGAACTTTCTTTATCAGGTTGAGATTGTCATATAAATATTATTACTAATATTTATTTGAACTTTAGCCTGCAATATAATACTACCTGAATTCCTACATTTCAATATTTCATTTAATATATATATATATATATATATATATATATATATATATATATGTGTGTGTGTGTGTGTGTGTGTGTGTGTGTGGGTGGATGTGTTTCATTTGTTTTTGTTAGCGATACTTTTTGAATGAATTCAATTATCTATAAATATAAAAGCGAAAATGTATGTATGTGTGTTCGCTTTTTCCGTATGTCTACAAAAGGCTTTTTTCAGAGAAGCGGTCGCTCGCTTTACAACACTTTAAAACTTTTTATATCACATATAAATCGTAATATCTCACAGTTAACAACGAAGCTCGCCTGTCTATTTAATTTGCTCGATTTCGGGAAGATAAATATTCAATATTTGTCGCTCGCCGCATGTGGGTTAGTCTTTTTCCTATAACATCTTGGGAAAATAACATCTTGGGAAAATAAAAATCCTGCAGTCAAACTTGACCTCATTAACTCATTAAAACAGGCACCTGCCAAATCTAAGTAATTAAATAAATTCAAACGTGATTCCGTTAGCATCTCGCGGTGGGACAATCGTTAACGTCGCGCGTTTTTTTTTTCACACTTTAATTTGCAACTTTGCTTGAAGGGTTCGGGTTCGATCCTCATACTTACCTACCAAAACATTTTTAACCCCACCCCCACCCCCGGAGTTTCCACACACACCTACAAACACCCGGGCAACGCCGGGTACCCCTCACTAGTGTATACGAAAGTGCATTTTTACCTTTTTCGCCTTTGAAAAATTTGGTACCCCCTAAATAGGAAGCGGCATATAAATTATTTTTTAAATGTAATTATCCACTGACACGTGTTTCGTCATCTACGACTCATCAGAGCGGCTAAATTTAGCGATATTTCGAATCTCGCTAGATTCAGTCACTCTGATAAGTCATAGACGAAGAAACACGTGTCAGTGGATAATTATATTTTAAAAATAATATATACATACATACACACACACACACACACAATCACACACACACATATATATATATATATATATATATATATATATATATAGGGAGAGAGAGAGGGAGGGAGAGAGAGGGGGAGAGAGATATATACCTTGTCGGTGTATGTGTGAAACGTCTCTACTAAACACCTCTGAATATTTGATCTACAGAGTTGAAATTTGAGAGATAGGGTATTTAGACCTGTAGGACACTTTCGATTCTGGTTTAAAGTCGGCAAAAATTGTTTCTAAGGCAGGGTAAGTCGAATAAAACATTATGCTTGTTGCTTCTTTTGCTCCTGCTTCAAATTAAACATTCATAGCTCAAAGTAGCTAAATTTTTAACCTTTTGTATCATCTGTCCGCACTATTGTGGAGAGATAAACAACGACTAAGTCTTGTTTTCGATTCTAGCGGATGGTATCCAAGTCACATCTTTATTATAACTTTTGAAATCATTAATACATATCGATTAATAATCAATAGAGATATGGCTCTACAATAAGAAATAAGATATCTGCATAAATTAACATATTACAAAGGTATTTTAAAACCGGGCAACGTCGGGCGGATTGCTAGTAGTGTTACAAGAAAGGTTCCCCTTTTAAGTAAGAAAAACATTAGATAAGTGAAAATAAGATTAGGATAGCCCGGATTTGAACTTTGTAAGCAAGGTTCAGAAATGGAATTTAGCATTGTTCAGTTTCACATAAAATAGTTTAGATATGTTGTTGTAAAAGGAATTTTGATTGTTCAATTCTTTTTATGAAAACTGAATTAAAATAAGGTCAGTTAGAGAATAATGAACAATTCAATTTAAATATGTTGAAAAATTGTTAGGAAAAAAATAGGAGTGAGAATTCTTTGTCTGCAGAAATGGTTTGGAAACATGTGCCGAACCACGCATGTTTAAGCAACGTGGGTCAATACGTTGACAGACACACGTATGACGTCATGGCGGAAATGAATTCTCAATATAGGAGCTATTTCGGTCGAAGAAGAAGGCAGTAGGGCAGTCGGGTAGAGAGAGCAGTCAGCAAAGGCAGTCTGAGGAGGGTCCCTTTAGAAGCGAAGGGAAAACCTTTAATCATGTTGTCGACTTTGAATTCCTTGACGATGATTCCACATTACCTTCAATTTGGTAGAATGATGACACGAAGACGGCAGTTACAAAAATATGAGATGTTCTTTTATTCCATTTGACCGGTCGAAAATGATGATTACGTCCAGGAATTCAGTCATCATTCTACTAAATTGAAGGTAATGTGAGATCATCGTTATTAATGAACTTTACATCTTAAATAATGTGTCTCCTTCTCTATCATAAGTAATGATTGTCTCCTCCTGTGTTAAAAGAACTGATCACCGTCTCTCCCCCTTTGTGAAACAGAACGGTAATACGTATAAATGTCTCTCTCTTCTCTCCCCTCATCAATATATATGTACCCCGTCTCTCTCCAGTCTGAACCACCCTATTATGCAACAGCAGTGTATATTAAACAAAAAAGTTCTCGAAAGTAGTTGTTATAATGAGGAAGGTGCAAACTAAATATCTGATCATATCCTCCCACGTAACTTAGAAATCATACCTTTTTGTATTCATCAAAAATGAAAATCCGGTTCTAAAAAAATATAACCACGGTGAAGCACGTCTCTACAGACATTCAGGGACCTTTTAAATTTTTAATAGAAAACGTAAAAACATTGTTGCGTGCTATGTATGGATATTTCATCACACGCTAGGCAAAATGTCCGCAAATAAAAACGTAATCTCATGTGTTAATTCAACTTGACACGATGAACGACCAGAATAAAAATTGCATTTCATTCCATTATATATATATATATATATATATATATATATATATATATATATATATATATATATATATATATCTGTGTGTGTGTGTGTGTGTGTGTGTGTGTTAAGTTTACAAAGATAATCCAAAATACTAAACCAAGTAGGAAATAGAGCTTAAGATTAAGGACAATCCACTTTTTGTGTTTCCTCTTTGAAAATTAAATGTGATTAACTCTTGGTAAAGTGTTTTTTAACAAATTTGATTAACTCTTTATATATATATATATATATATATATATATATATATATATATATATATATATATATGTATATGTGTGTGTGTGTGTGTGTGTGTTTTGCTTAAGTCATGTTCACCCGAAACAAGTCATATTCACACTTGGAGGTAAGGATGCTACTATTTGGGACCATTTTTGGAGAAGATGAGTGAGGTGTCAAATAACATTACATTTAAAATTCTGCATGTCAGTACAGTCAGGAAAGTAGGTAACTGGGACGGAATTCCAAAGTCTAGCAATCTGAGGAAAAAATATTAGAATAAAACGCATTTCGGCATCTAAAGACCTCTTCATTGAAGGGGAGGGATTTTGTTGCTAACCTGGTTTTTCAGGGGCATGTATGTCGAGCGGCATAAGTGCGATGAGTTCATTAGAGCACATTCCATTTAAGTACTTGTAAAATAAGCACAGGGAAACAACATTGCGACGATGGGACAGAGGATGAATACTTTTTTGGACTCTGTATAATAGTAGAAACCAAGTGGTAAATGCGCCAGCCCAAATGTGGTGAGAATACTCCATGCATGCGTGTGTGAAATTATTATATTTTAATCAGTTTCCTCCGACAAACTCGACATGGTTTCTATTACCTATGTACTTTTTAGTACTTTGTAATAAACGAATATTATGAAATATACATTTATAATTGGTACTGATGAATACTATTGTATATACGCAATAATTTCATTATATTATGACTATTAATACAATTATTTTATTAACAGTTATTAACAATTATTTTATGAAAAAATGATACAGATGGGAACCTGCGATATTGTGTGCTTCTAAAGCAGGCTGCATGTAACGGTTTTGAGCAGAGGAATAAGTCTCAACACAATAATTTAAAATGCAGGCGTTAGAAAGGATACGAAAATCCTTATGAAAAAAGGGCTATGACAGCCCGAAGCTTAATCACATATAGCTTAATGAGGTGAGAGAAAAGAAAAAATATACCGTAGGTGCGTAAGAAGATATAACCTTGTAGTTTTTTTGTTTTTTTTAGAGACGCATGAATGTGGGATATATCTGCTGGATCTTGGAAGTTCTGGTGAGAGAAAAGAAAAATCACAAAAATCGGGTTATTAGATAGAATTTAGTGCGCAATTAAGGTATTGGTGCGCAAAAGTTAGTTACGGCTGATATTTTCTGGATCTTCGTCAGGTTCTGAGAGTCCAGGCAGGGAGGTCCAAGTGAATCAGTGTGAAAAAAAAAAGGAATATCTTAAACTTCAGAAGCCAACCACAAAGATTTAAGTAAATGAACTTTGAGTATGTCCCAAGAAGATAAGATAGTTAAAAATAGAAACAAAGCCATACTTAATAGAACAACCGGGCAGATGATACGATCAGGGTACTTTTGGGACGAAAGGAGTCGTCAATTTCGAAAGAGGTAAAGTGAGACCTCTAGTTTACGGCATAAGGGTGGCTGGAAGAAGCAGCTGACGTGAGTTATAGGAGGTACTAACCTACACCCAAAAGGGATATGCCAGGGAGATCAGATAGAGAGTCTGGTCTAAAAAAAAAAATAGAATTATGAAGTCAGTTAAAAAAGGGCTGACTTGGAAGAAAGAAAAAAAGTTTCGGTTATGTTTTATGGTGTCTGATCTTTCTTAGCCAAGTGGTTATATAGAAAAAGAAATGTAATAAAATTAAAAAACGATGCATTTTTTTGGAAAAAATGAGAGGAAGGGATCTTACATGATAAGGGCTGTCCCCTTTTCATGTAAGTATAAAAATAGGGAATCAGTTAAATGTAAATATGAAATAGGATAGTCAAGGATTCGAACTTGCGAAGCTATATTTGGAATTGAGAATTCCAATCAGAAGTTAAAATAAACACAGAATGTTATAAATGGAATGTCCAGTTAAATTGTTGATTCTGTTAAAATATTTAATAATACAATTTGGATGGAAACTATTTACATTCTTAGAAAGAAAACATAATAGAAATTTGGATTACAGAATTAAAAAATAGCTTAAATTCCTTTATGAAACAAAGAGAATGAAAAATGTTATTGTAAAGTGAGTTACGTAAAATTAGGTTAGAGAAGGATTCATGCCATGGGTCTCATATACACGTGCTCGGTCGTGCAATGACGTCATGAGTTATGAATTTAGTTAGATAAGTGAGAATCGGAATCAGACAGTGGGTAGAAGCAGAGAGGTACAGATCGATTCTCCGTTAGAGTCAAGGCACCCTCTAGAAGTGAGAGGCTTTTAGAAATAACCATGTAACAACTTTGAATCCCTGAGATAAAATCACGTTCGACCGGTCGAAGAAGAAATAAACGTATCATCATGTGTTTTTGTATCTACGTCGTCGTGTTGTTATTCAAGAGAAAAGGTATTGTCCATTTATGTTATAAGAACCTTGATAAAATCATCATCTAAAATATGTGTTAGAAAGTATATATATATATATATATATATATATATATATATAATCAAATCTTAGTCATTCAATAAAATTTAAAAATTTATGACGTGAAATGGTTAAATTTCAAATCAAAAGATTTTTATTATGCCATGTAAGACAAAAAATAATATTTCAAATGTATTCTTTGACTTGCATAGAATAATAAAAATCTTTTGATTTGAAATTTAACCATTTCACGTCATAAAGTTTTTCATTTTATTGAATGACTAAAATTTGATTCATTTGCTCTGTCTTGTAAATCGAGCAATTTTTTATTTAGGTGGGATAGTACTTATAGAATATTACTGCCAATAATATTTTGTAAAACTATAAGCACAGGTTTCCACACCAGTTGATTGTCAGATAATTTTATTATGGAGTATATATATATATGCATATATATATATATATATATATATATATATATATATGCATATATATATATATATATATATATATATATGCATATATATATATATATATATATATATCACATGTTAAATTAATATAGATTTTATTAAGTAATAGATGTGAGCAAAAGTTAAAAACCAATGGTTTTGAAAATAAATTCTGTGAAACTTTTACACTTAATACATACAAGTTGAAAGTATTAATCTTATGCATAAATTGCTATGAAATGGTGTTCCTATAAGAACAACAGAATTTTATCCCAACCTAATAATATGTCTGTGCACTTTGGGCTAGATGTAAAGAAACAGTATTTCTCTTATCCGATCAGTAAAATGCTTTCATATTGAATGCGTCTTTATTTGTCATAAGTTTTCTCTCTCTCTCTCTCTATGTTAATGTACAAAATAATTGCGCACATGTGTGTTATTAACCAATGTGGTTTCCTGGGTGCCGTTCTGTATAGCGCGAGAGTCAATTTCTCTCATTCTTAGCGGCACTCTGTAATTTCGTCCGGGCTGACCGGGTCAGGTGCCAAGTCTACAGAGCAAATCGATCTCTGCTGAAATCAGATACGCCCTCCACGCACAACGGCGGTTATGTTGCCTCTCATGCGTATCAATTCTCATCTAACTATTTGTTTTTAACTTCGTCACTGTAGGCTCTCAAATTTTGCTTCCTCATCTTGACTTTCATCTCCGCGTATATCTTTTCTGAAATTAGTCTTACATATTGTTGCTTTGGCGTCTGTTGCGATCGCAGCAAAAAAAAAAAAAAAAAAAAAAAAAAAAAAACGGCGCTCCTCGTAACAGATACATTAATAGATGCAGAGGTTCTTCGCAAAAAGTTCCCGTCTGTGGAAGATAATACCACGGAACTGCTTTCCTGTAGATTGCAACATGATTCTTGTCAACTCGAATGTCAACTCATTTTTTTGTTATGATCCGTCTTTATAAGTTCTTTTTGGTCTGTCTTTCTCATCAAATCTTTGCTGGAGTACGTATATTAGATCCATTGATCTTTCCGCTTCTGATGAAATCAGTTCTCTCTATCGTTCTAAACACTTTCCAACACCCGAGACTAATCTCTATCTCCACAAATTTACTATCAGACCATGTATGGAGTACTGTTGCCATATTTGGGTTGGTCAATCTTCGTCCCATTTGAAGGTTCTTGATAAATTGCTGAAATTTGTCTGTAATTTGATTGGCTCCACGCTTTCTTCTTCACCGCAGTCTTTCTCTCACAATCGTGATGTTGCTAGTCTCAGTCTTTTCTACAAATACTATTATGGCATGTGTTTCTCAGAAATCTCTTATCCATTCCCTGCTTACTTTTTTTTTCAGCTTTTTTAACTCGTTGATTTTAGAGGTTTCCATCAATTCGCTGTTTTAATATCGTTGAAATACAGCTTCACATTCTTTCAAAGACCAGCAAGGTTGTGGAAATTTCTTCCTGCGCGCATCCCTCACCTCGCTTCCTCCCGCTGCACCCTTTCCCGGTCCGCTCCGCGTCCCTGCTTCGTGTCTGTCTGCGCGCGTGTGCGGTCGGTGGTTTTTCCTCCAAGGGTGCTCTTAACCGAATGTCCGCGGCGGCCAGTACGTTCACTTTGAAAAAATTAGAGTGCTCAGAGCGGGATGTTCAAACTTGCATACGATAAGCATGGAATGATGGAAGAGGGCCTCGTCCACGTCTGACGATCTCCGTCTACGGCGAGGCGATGATCGAAGGGAGCAATCGGGGCGTATTGCGACGTTAGAGGTGAAATTCTTGGATCGTCGCAAGACGAACTGCAGCGATGGTGTGCGGCAAGTTTTCCTTGATCATGTCTTTGCAATAATCAGCTTTTGTTCTTGTAATCTCCTTACGTCATGATCCTATGCCTTGTAACGAGAGATTTACATAAAAAATTAAACTTAGTTTATTCAAATAATCATTCCTAATCATTTCATTAGGTTCTTCGTCATTGCTCTGACAATAATTCTACCTGTTAATTCTCATCCTCAATTAGATTCTGGCCTTGATAAGTAGTGACACATTAGTAACAAGATGTAGCAGACTGCACAGAGTCTTGTTGTGAAACCACGTGTGCTCCTCCGCTCGCTCGACAGACGCCAACCGCAACGCTGTTTTCGTGGACTTTTTTTTTCGTTTTCTTTTTACCGTGTCATCGTCTCTCACATTGGAGACAGCCGAGGGGCGGGCCGCACATGTTCATTAGTATCAAAAATAAAACTAAACAAAACACAAAATACACAAACTCCAGTACATTCTGCAAATATCAGTTACATCGTGTGTGTGTGTGTGTGTGTGTGTGTGTGTGTGTGTGTGTGTGTGTGTGTGTGTGTGTGTGTGTGTGACACCATCGACGCTGTACACGTTATAATCCATACCTACGTTCTGTCGAGGTTGTATTCGTTAGTTGATGTCAGCTGATCTCGATGTTGACTTCTTGCCAGTTATTTTTATCGACTAAAACCCATAAACAACGGTATACTAAAAATACAATAATTTGACTCGCTTTACGACGTTGTGTCTCGGGGGAAATGCAGTTTGGTAAAATGGAGACAGATAGATACACACAGGCACACAGATATAGTGAATTATATATATATATATATATATATATATATATATATATACACATATATATATATACATATATACATATATATACACACACACACATATATATATATATATATATATATATATATATATATATATATATATATATATATATAGTCTAAAGAAGTTTGGAATTAAAAAAATGCAAAAATAAAAATAAAGAATGCAGTTTAAATTCCCGAAAAGAAAAAATATTTTAACTTTAACCAATCGCAGACTTGGCACCTACATAATCCGACTTTTAAAATGTTTTTAATGACCAAAGAGAATTCATTTATATAAGGATGAAGAAAAAAAAAACTTTGCTAAAATTGTTAAATAGAAATAGACTTAGCATTTGCATAAGCCGATTTCACAAAAGTCTTCAATTTTAAAACAGATTTAACTACATAAGGATGAAAAGGGAAAACCTTAACTAAAATTTTGTAAATAAAAAACGGGGATCATCAGCTGTTTACCATGAAGCTGTTTCGGAGATTTAAAAATAGGACAGCTGTTTAATACATGGCTCTCCAGTGGATAATACCACCTTCCCTCCCAAAAAATGTAAAATAATACTGTTACTATTTTTATTAATATATGAAAATTTTTTTTTTTCAATGAATCAAATAATAAAATAGAAAAAGAAAAACTATTAATAAGTAAGTTTTGGATTACAAGATCCATTCTGCGACATGTCAACTAGCATAATAATGCTATGAGAATAAAAACGCATAAAAGCTTAAGTACATTTGGTACCAGACAGGCAAATAGATAAGAGATAGGAAAGCTAGCCATACATATCTAAAACCCCAATATATAGTCTAAAGAAGCTTTGAATAAAAAAAATGCAAAAATAAAAATAAAGAATGCAGTTTAAATTCCCGGATGGAAAAAATGTATTAACTTTAACCTATCGCAGACTTAGCACCAACATAATCCGACTTTTAAAATGTTTTTAATGACCAAAGAGAATTCATTTATATAAGGATGAAGAGAAAAAAAAGCCTTTACTAAAATTGTTAAATAGAAATTGTTAAAGGATGAAAAGAGAAAACCTTAACTAAAATTTTGTAAATGTGTGTGTCATTAATTTGTTATCCCTTTTTTGAAGATCAACATTTTTTTCATCTTTTTCACAACGTCATTATTTTCGTCGACCACTTTAACATACTTGTGAGAACAGTAAATACATGGTGTATTATGGGCACAACAGGAAATATCTCATTCACGGAATAAAAGGTTAAACCAGTTTAATATAGTAAAACAATAGCCTGGGTAGCAAGTCTAATGCTCGAGCGTTGGAAATTACTGGTATTGTTGACTATCAAAATTACAGTTCGTAAAAATAACAAAAAAAATGCATTTTGGAACAAAAACAGTCGTATATTTAAACTTTATATGAGGCTTTCGCCGTAAAACGTCATTTTAAAAGAAGACTTTTTTTATCTTTGCCCTCCGCGGATAAAGTAAACTGTATTTCTGTTCTTGTTGAGACGATTGTTAAAAAGTAAAGTCCGGCGTGTTTGGCATGGTTGACGCTTTTGAAATAAAATGGAGAAAATTAAATAATGTTCTTTAATTAATTTGGAATTATATATTTAAATTTTATCTGAGGCTTTCGATGTAAAAAGTCATTTTTAAAACAGACGTTTTCTTTTCGATCGTCTGGTATTAACGCACGATGGGTTTCTGCTTTGTGGATAAAATAAAATGTAACGTTTTATCTATTGATAAGAGATTCATTTCGAGAAGAATCGCTCTTGATATATCGAAGGTTCTTGATTTGAGTTTGGCACAAAAGTCTGCTTCATACGTTTGCTAAAAATGGAATTAAATGATTTCTGAACCTTCAAATTCTTTCGCTATGACTGACGTCCTCTCCAAACCGAAAAATTTCTTGCTAAGTTTGCTGGAAAAATGGTTTAAGTAAGAATCATATCGCATATTGGCTATTTTGGCAAAGTCAAGAGAGGGTGTAATTTAAAAGTAGATAAATGTTATCATGCACCGATTATGGAAAAAATATGACGTCATATGGTGCAGTAGCGAAATACCAAAAAAAATCCAGAGATTTATAATTATTTTTACTTCTTTTTCTGTTATAAATGAAACAAGTAATCATTAGTAATATTCATTATTTGTAGTTACTGATACCAAAAATCGCGTCAATTTATTTATTTATTTATTTATTTATTTTTGCTCCTGTTCACCCTAAACAAAGCATATTGGCACTTGAAGGTAAGAGGATGCTATTTAGAATCATGTCTATAAGATTTAAGATGTGCAAGATGTTTGTTTACATTATATTTAAACTTCTATATGTTAGTAAAATCAGTAAAGCAAGAAGCAGGGAGGGATTTCCAAAGTCTAGCAGTCCGAGGAGAGAAATTAAAGCAAAAGACTATCCAAAATATAGGGACTTCTACAATGAAGTGGTGGGTTTTTGTTACTAAACGCCTTTATCGGAGATATGTATGTCGAAGGCGTAAAAAATGCAGTGAGTTCATCAAATCACATTCCATTAAAAATACTTGTAAAACAGGCCTAGATATGCAGCATTACGGTAATGGGACGGGGTGGAGATTGGTTGATAGAGTGAGACGTATTAGATCGGAAACTCTTTTTTGGGACCTGTCTAAGAGAGAGAGAGAGACACACACAGACAGACAGACAGACAGACAGAATAGTGGTAGATGCACCAGCTCAGATGTAACAACAATACCCTATGCATAGGCGAATGGTGGCTTTGTAAAGATAAAGGATTCTCTCAAGTACGAGTCATTTTCTAGCACGGGAGCGTGAACCAACATTCTTAGCTGCAGGCAAGAAAGTTCGTTTACAGCTGAAAAATATTCAGAGTTGGATATAGTATTTTTTTAAAGAAATTAATTTTAATTACAATTCAGAATTCCTAAATACATAGTTGCACATCCCACAAAGAAATTTACTAGACAGAATTCATAGGTGATTTTTAAGCTATCCATGACAAACTTAGAGAAATAGACAATTTCAGTGTATAGATAAACGAAATATAATAATTGATCAAGAGCTGTTTCGTTGTCTACGATTCATCAGTGCGACTAGAGGTATCCAGTATACCGACGCCGAGATTCGAAAACCTTAACAGTTGCTCACATCCAAAGTAGAGAAATGCTTTATCCATTGCGCTAACAAACTCGGCTTTTACTGTAGAATCAGTTATATGTATATTGCTTGTTTATCTTTTTTTACCATTTTATCAGTAACTAAGAAAACTCTATTATTCAAAGAGGAGTACTGCTTTACGCTAAGTGAAAACCGTTATTTCCTCTGCCAGGAACCATAATTTAATAGCCACTTTTAGCTTCATTCTCATTCGACTTTGTGGTTTCTATATTAAGAACGTGTAATTATCACGAAAACGACCTGGGATTCAGTTGAACGTGTTAGATTTTACACCATCAATTTCTTTATATATTTAGATATAACCTATACCAAAAGATTAAACGATATCGATAATCCCAATGGTGCGTAGGTTGGATCATTTGACTGTTTTGTTCATACGTGATTTTGTTGATATTTTGCATGTCACGCCTTGAACCTTGTTGACATTTCGTATGTCAATTCATCTCATTTCTTCATTTCAAGTTTAGCGATTTCATCGAAAACAGAGCGTTTTGATTACGAGTACATTATTGTTACAATACAGACTCATTCTTGTGACAATATTGTTGTACTATTGTCACAAAGCTGTTGCATTTTTGGCACAATATTGGGGCATTATTGTAACAACACGGTTGACTAATTGTCACGATCTTATTGCAGTACTGTCACAAATATACTGAATTGTTGTCACAAATATACTGAATTGTTGTCACAAATATACTGAATTGTTGTCACAAATATACTGAATTGTTGTTACAAATATACTGAATTGTTGTCACAAATATACTGAATTGTTGTTACAAATATACTGAATTGTTATTACAAATATACTGAATTGTTGTTACAAATATACTGAATTGTTGTTACAAATATACTGAATTGTTGTTACAAATATACTGAATTGTTGTCACAAATATACTGAATTGTTGTCACAAATATACTGAATTGTTGTCACAAATATACTGAATTGTTGTTACAAATATACTGAATTGCTGGCACAAATATACTGAATTGTTGTTACAAATATACTGAATTGTTGTCACAAATATACTGAATTGTTGTTACAAATATACTGAATTGTTATTACAAATATACTGAATTGTTGTTACAAATATACTGAATTGTTGTTACAAATATACTGAATTGTTGTTACAATACAGTGGCATTATTGTCACACTGTTGTTTCATTAATGTGACAACCATATTCGATTATTATCGCAATAATTTTCCATTGTTCTAACAATATTGTATCATTATTGTTACATTATTTCCACAATCCTGTTACATTAACGTTACAATAATGAAGCATTATCATCACAATACTGGTGTATTATTGCAAAAATCTTCTATTATTGTCACAATACTGTAAGCTAATTGTCAAAATCCGGTTTCATTATTGTTAGAGTCCATAATCATTATTGATACACTATTTTGCATTATTGTAACAATACTGCGTCATGATTGTAACAATGTTGTCTATTTATTGACATAATATCGTTTCAATTATGTCATAAAATTGTTTCATTATTTCGCAAATACTGTTGCATTATACTCACAATACTGTAGCAATATTCTCACAATCCCGTTTTATTATAGTAACAATATTTTTGTCAGGGCTCTGTTGCATTATTGTCAAAATCGTGTTGCAATATTTGCACAATACTATAGATATATTGTCACTTTTCTATTTCATTATTTTCTACAATGCTATTTCTTTATTGTTACAATCCTGTTTAATTATTATACTGTTGCATTATAGTCGGAATATTTTACTATTATTGTGACAATCATGTTGGATCTTTGTCACAATATTATTGCGTTATAATAACCATGTTTAATTATTGACACAATCTTGTTGTCTTATTCCAGCAATACTATTGCATTATTGTCACGAACTTGTGTCGTTTTGTGTCTCAATACGATATTATTGTCACAAACCTGTGTCATTTTGTGTCACAATATTGTGTCCATTATTGAAACAATAAAGTTGTGACAATATTGTCACAATAAAGTTGGATCTAAAATTAATGTATGTAGTTACATTGTTACGGAATAAAAGATATATGAATTTTCATAAAGAGCTTCCAATGACTCTTTGCTTCTTTGCCTGAAATAAAAGTGAACAAAATATAGCCTACCGTACTCATTCATTAGACCTATGAGATGATTCCGAATTTTCATAATAATCAGCTAATTCTATACATAGAAATGCATAGATATACACACACATACCTAACTTTATAAAAAATATTTAAATATAATAACATATATAAACATTAAACATAAATTAACAAATATTCTCCAAATTTCAATTTCTTTGAGGCAATTTAATGTTTAAAAATCTACACACATATATATATATATATATATATATATATATATATATATATATAATATGAAGCTGAATGTGCGTGGGGGTGTCTGGTCACGAATAGGCTTCTATATGGTTGACTATTTTAAAAAACTGATTACATATAATGATAGAAGATGTGTCGAGACACAGGAATGGGTATGCTTGATCTGGCAGAACGGTGGTTCATTAAAATTGTGGGGTCTGCGTTCGCGCCTGGTCCACAAAATATGGAAATAAAAAATTTAAAAATTAAAAAAAAACGTTTACAAGTGTTTTTGATATAGATGTACATAAGAATACTTTGATAAGTATGTTTTAACTTAAATAGAGATGGTATAATATAATTGTGAGGTCTGCGTTCGCGCCTGGCCTCCATAGAATGGAAATAGGCACAAACTTTAATAAAGACTTTTCATATCTATCTGTGTAAGTATACTTTGATAATTATGTTTCAGTTTGAAGAAATATGGTACATTAAAATTATGGGGTGTTCGTTCGCGCGTGACCTTCATAGAATGGAAATATATCACAAAGTTTAGCAAGGTTTTGTAATATAGATCCACAGAATATTGTGATAAGTGTTTCAGTGTGAACAGGTATGGTATAATAAATTATGGGGTTTATCTATTTTATTTTTACTTTCATCATATTTTGCTTTGGTTTTGATACCCCCAAATTCGAAGATATCTCTTTACAACCCTTCCTTTTCATAACCTATCAAACTTTCATAAATCAGAGTCCATTTTCTGTAGGCTGTTTTTGAACCCAGTCAACGACGGGTACTTTTGCTAGTATATATATATATATATATATATATATATATATATATATATATATGTGTGTGTGTGTGTGTGTGTGTGTGTGTGTGTGTGTGTGTGTGTGTGTGTGTGTATATATATATATATATATATATATATATATATATATATACAAAAAAAACCTTTAATCAAAATGCTACTTTCTTCAATAATGCCTTAAGAAATTCAGGATACAATGAAAAGATTCAATATAACCATTATGCTCCACCTGTATGCCGTCTTAAATCTGTAATCACACACAATATGACTCGCAAGAAACCAGTTCAAATAACAAGATCTGCTGCTATCAATAGCAATGGTCCACTCCACAAATATAATCCGAACCAACATGCTAATCGTAATACTTCTAACCCACCCTGTCGCACTAGGAGAAAGAAAAATATTTGGTTTAATCCTCCATTTAGCGTAAATGTTAAAACTAATATACCTAAAGAATTCTTCAATATTGTAGAAAACTCTTTCAAATACCCACACAGATATAGTTCAATTTTTAATAAAAACTCAATAAGAATTTCTTATTCTACTATGCCTAATTTAGCACAAAGAATCTTAGCATCTAATAACAAAAAAATTAAATCAGCCCAAAAAATCCCTTTCCCAATCCAACCAAAAAGCTACTGCAACTGTATTAACAAACATATTTGCCCACTCGATAATGATTGCATCCATAAAGATGTAATATATTCATGCACAATTACAGAGCTCCCACGCAATTCTCCCATAATAGACAATAACATTTTGCCACCAAATTATCCTTCCTCGGACCCTCCCTCTAATATAATTATTAATCCAATAAACGAATCAATCAGCCCCTCTATTTTCAATCATACAACCAGCTATAATAATAATAATAATAATAATAATAATAATAATAATAATATTTTTCATAGCAGCCATCCTTACACTGACAACACTAATTATCCCCTCCAAACCAATCCTGCTACAATCACTGTCCTACCCTCTGTTCATCAAAATGAACAAAATTTCAATTCTCATCCCAGTATAAATCAACAAATTAATATTAATTCTCGACCCCGAGCTATTAATAAAACATATACATATATAGGTGCTACTTCAACTTTAATAAAGAAAAGAATTTCAAACCACACTTCTTCTTTCAATAACCAAAATTCAAATAATAACCAGGGAACTTCTCTAACCACACTGGTTAAAAAGCTTAACTCTGCCAATACCTACTTTTCAATTAAATGAACCATTCTAAAAAAAGTTAAGTCTTACACTCCAGGATCTAAGTCTTGTCACCTCTGTACATCTGAAGCTATAACTATTATAACCTCCCCTCAAAGTAGTAATATAATAAACTCTAAAAACGAACTGATCTCCTATTGCAAACATATGTCCAAGTTTAAATATGGTAAATTTGAAATTACATAGCTATTAATTTAACCCTTCAAATATATATCTTTTCCCATAATTTTTTTTTTATAATCTTACCTTCTAAGCTTTTTATATTTTTAATTTTATTTGTTTTTCTTTATTTCTTTGGCCGGTTTTCCATCTGCTGTCTCCGTTTTATGGTATAAGTATACCTATTAATAAAATATATACATCAACCTACTCATTTTTATTATATGTGTTTGTTTACTTATATTTTACTATATGCATTTACATACACATTTATTTGCCTTATTCCGGAGTTTGTAGATACCGGCCAGTCCCTCCCCTTAATTTGTATGTAAGTATGTATGTATGTTTTTATTTAACTTGTATATGTTTTTGGATATGTTTTTGGATATGTGTATATATTTATGCATACGTGTGTGTTTGTGTATATATATGTATATATGTGTGTGTGTTATTGTATATGTATACATATATGTATTTATATTTATATGCGTGTGTGTATGTATGTACATGTTTGTGTGCATTTGTGTGTCTGTCTGTATGTATATGTATGTGTATGTGTGCATATATATATATGTATGTGTGTTTATATATAGGTTTTTTTGTTTGTTTTTAATAAATAGACGCTCCATTTCATAAACTTAGCCATTTATTTGTTCTTCTGACCAGTTTTCTTAATTTAATTCTGGGACTTTCACGTGCATATCTAAGTTGACCTAATTATTAACGCTAACTTTCGCGCTTTTTGTCTGGGTCAGTTTGACCTTGCTTTTCAAATTTAAATCTTCACCGCTTTTCGGGTTTTTTTTTTTTTTAACCTTAATTTACTTGATTCCTCCAGCCTTGACAGACGTGTTTTAAATATTCTCTCCAGTGCTTTTTCTTTTAATGATTTGGAATTCATTCCATTTGCGCTTTTTTCCAAGGAACTCTGCCTTTTGGATCATTTTGGACCATTTAGAATTTACCCATTGGACCGTTTTGGATTTTTCCATTCTTGCATTTTTACCCTTCACTGAACTATCCATTCATGTGAAATCTTTTTATAATTTTTCTTTTACCTCCTACTCCCCTTGCCTCACCCTTTTTTAACCAAGTAAGATCTGTGACTTACTTGTAGATTCATTAAATACTTTTATATGCAAAATCCGATCCTGCATTTTGCTAATTCCTGCCCTCTGATAAGAAGGAGAGTATTTCTTCGAAACTCTGCGGATTAAGGACTATCCACTTATCTTGTGCTTACTTTTTTAAAATTAAATATGTTCTTAACTCTTTTTCAAGATGTCTTTTAACATGTTTTATTAATCATTTGTTCATATATATATATATATACATATATATATATATATATATATAACTCAATGCCTGTGTGGGGTGTATGTCTTCCTAGAAAAAGAAAGGTTAGAGAATCTACATATAATCTAAAATATTTACTCTGGAAGAAAATGGAACCGTTTTCGAGTCTTTTAATGTACTCCTAAAGGAGCTACAAGGACATGGTCCCTTATCTCATCAAATATTCATATGGAATTTAAATGATATGCATATTTTTTCTGGGAAGACAATGGAAGCGGTTTTGGAATATTTTGAAATAGCATTTATATTTAGATGCGTCCACGTATGTCTGTAAGAAGCTATGTTCATTCGTTGGCCTGACACAGTTAAGATTGAAATAGCATTTTCATCGAGAAACGTATAAATTAAATTAACACACTGTAAATATCCGTTTCGAAATTAAAAAAAAAAAGTGACGAACCGGAAAACGCAATTGATCAAATGACCTTTGTGGCCGGAAACATTACAAGCAGACAGAGTAAGGGAGAAAAGAGAAAGAAAGAAAGAAAGAAAGAGAAAGAAAGAGAAGTTGGGAGTGAGAGAGAGAGTGTGTGTGAGGAAGGAAAAAAGAGAGAAGGAGAGAAAGAGAAAGGGAGATAAAGAGGGAGACAGAGAATGAGTAAGAGAGAATAGTATTTATAGAGAGAGGGGGAGAGAATGGAGGAAGGCCATAGGGTACTTAGAATGCTGACTGAGAATCCTTGTCGACCGCCGATACCAATGAGAGGCGGCGACGCACCATAAAATGAAAAGAAAAAATGGAGGAAAAGGGGATCGCCTCTGGTTTTCTCTTTTCTGCACGTGTGGGTTTTGCTGATAACAGTAAATGCGGGCAGTTTCTAAAAAGAAGAAAAAAGTGTTTGCTTTTCTATAGATACTACTTACTTGGATCAGTGTTGTTGATCACTGTACACTGAATGTCCGGTCGCCATTTTACCAGTGATGTCATGTTGCAATTGAAAGATTCCATGAGTCACAAATAAAAAAAGTTCTTCTACACTGGGATAAAAGCATTGGAGCAAGTGTTCAGCCCTTGAGAGTGACTAGATATTTCCTCTTCCTATCTCTCTTCCTCCCACGGCGAGAAGATGTGACCCCTATTGGATCTCTTATGTTAAGAATAAGTAGGTTTGGAAACTCTTTTTTAAGGATCCTGTAAACCTGGTCCAATGGTTATCGTACTTAACTCATTTTCTTTAGGTTTTGGTTTCAACCTCAGTCCGAGTATTTTTTTTTTATTGTTGTTTGTTTTTTTTTATTGTTGTTTGTTTTTTTTTATTATTGCTTACAACAAGTGAACTGTTTAGAAAAAAAAACATAATACTCGCATGCACATGTCTCAGATTCTGTGTGAATTAAAATATAATATTTGTGCGTATTTTACGACCTGGCAACACCGGGCGACCTGCTAGTGATATAAAAAGAAATGTCAGTGTGATTCTTGAAGTTTGACCGCTGTAGCATATAATGTTGGGACGATTAATCGGGATCGGAATCAGGAATGGGAAAATCGGATTTTTTTATGTATTGGAATCGGAAAAATTGATCTAAGTGTTTGTTTTAAAAAGCAATTTATTTATTTTTATTTGTTTAAAACTTATTTTTTTCATTGCTAGTACTGCTAGTAAAATGATAACGGTCAATTTAGTTCAATTATTTAAATAATAATTTAAATGTTGCTACTTTACGACGAACTACTGATAGTCGACTTTGTTTTAGAAGAGAAATATATATTTAGCTGGCTCATTATTTTCAGCAAATTTCTGAAAAATCACTTTAAAAAAAATAGTTATAAAGATCTATTCGGGTAACGTGCGCAACCCTATTCCAGGTAATTATTATTATTTTATTTATTTATTTTGCAAAATTATATGCATACATTACACGGGTTTTTACAGTAATCAGAAAAAAAAATCCTCTATAAATGAATATTTAGACATTTAAAAACAATCGGTAACTGTAACGGGATTCGGAATTTAGAAAAGAGGAAAATTGAATTATAATTGCATTGTTTAAACAGCCGAGACTTGGATCTTGTGCGCGACAGACGCATGCAGTCTGCGTCGTCTACGACGAATATGGGTTTACAATAACTGATTTAAATATTCCCCTACAGCGTTAAATAAAAGAATCATATTTTTAGAAAAAAATGCTTTTGTTCGCTGTTTTTTACAAGCGTTAATTTTCAGCAACAGAGATGCTGTCATGAAGAATATCTGTCATTTACTGCCGACGATAGAAACGCTGCCTGTAACGACGCAAAAAAACACCATAAGAGACCCATGCCAACCGGTTATATATCGACGCCATATCAACCCGTTGATGTTTCTATCGTTCATGTGTGTATCATTTGATATTGTTTGATATCGTCTGAAATCGGGTGATATCGTTTGAAATCGGTTGATATCGTTTGAAATCGGTCGATATCGTTTGATATTGTTTGGTATCGTTTATTCCACCGGGAAGCTGGTTGCCGTTTCCAGGATGTTTCTCAATCCAGTAACTCTCCCCGGCTCGAGTGTCATAATTGTACTTTTCGGTCGCCTACATTGAGAATTGAACCTTCAACCTTCAGGAGAATACCACTTTTACAATTGATTTCTCCAAGTTCTCTAATCATTGCCCTACGGCCCAAATTCCTGAGTTCGACGGAAACATTCCCGAGTTCGACAAGATACACCTGAAGAAAGTTCAGAGGTTACATCGACCGAAACGTTATGAAAATGACACTCAAGATGAGGACAGTAGTCCGATGAATCCAAATAATATGAATGACCAATCTTCATCTAAAAAATTCGTAGCAAATAAAAAACGTAAACAAATTCTTGTTGAGTCGTTTTTTAATCGTAAAATTTTTCCCAATTTCAATCGTTGTTACGAGAATTTTTATGGTGTTGTATCGCCGTCCACCTAAAAAAAAAACTCAGTAGCCCTTATCCTCGAGTAACCTTTAGCCCTTATTAATTTATTTAATTTAAAAAAAAAATGGTGAAATGAGTCCGGCTATTAATCTCTTATCCAATATACAAAATGTCATCCTTGTCACCATCGTTTCAATAGAAAAATAAACAAACATTTACAAAAGAACCCTTTCATACTTCACCGCTATTGGGACTTCCTAAAACATGTTTCTCGAAATTTCATCCTCGTTTAAAAATTGTTACGTTTTTTTCTGAATAAAAAGTCTCTTTCAAATATGTTTTGTGTTTTTTTACAAATACGGTAGCAAACAGTTTCACTCTCTATCCATCAAGTCCTCTCGCATAACTGATCTCATCGTGTTACTTTATTAACAGATATAATACGTACGTTATTATTAATTTACTTCTTACTATTCATTACATACTAAGCCAGATTTTGAGCATAAATAATAAGCGCTTCCTTCCAATTAAATTAAATTCTACCTTGTATCCTGATTATATCGAAGATTAACGGATTATCATTCTGTTTGATGTAGATTATTGGACTCAGACTATTAGCTATTACTTTTATTTATTCTTCAGAATCCCGTAATGAATTACAGAACACCTACCATTCGTATTCAACATGTACTCTCATTGAAACACATGATTCTCTAAAATATAATTTTATGAAAATAAGACACCGTACATGTTACAGCATGGCTTTTTATATATTTTAAACTTATTTGGAAAAATGAAAACCCAATTTACGAGTTAATCAAATCGTTACAATTCGAAAAAAATACGATTCAACAACAGTGTGTTAACACTTGGATGTACGAATGTCCACAACTGTAACAAACAGTGTATAAATAATTTTCCCTATACAGAAACTATAAAGTTACGAATACGAAACTGAAACATTACTGTGCTTATCATCAACCATACAGCTATGAGTTTATCTCTTCAACGATGGACGCATTATAAAAATCTTTCGCATTCTTCTGTAACAATTAATGCAATTATTATTATGAATTAGTTAATTTCGTTTTAATTCGGTATCTTTACAAATTAGACTGGATTCGGATTTTCTAATCAATCGAATTACTAATAAGATATCATAAACTAAAAGAATTTTAAAACATGTACATTACGAAACTAGATTTCGTAGTTCTATTTTGTAGTAAAAGATAAATAAGACTGATTTATGGGTGACTTTTTAACCGATAAGTATAACAATTCTCATCTCTAAAAAACAAAAGGCACACATGACCTGTAACAAATTAACTACAAAAATAATCTAGATCAGCCCAGATGATGTCGTTCGCCGGTTGGGACGCTTCGGGCGTCAGGCAATAAATCATACGTGAGAGGATTCTCACATAAGATCGAACAGGGCAGATATCGCATTCTGATTCGAGTTCGAAGATCAATTGTTTTTTGTTTGTTAATGTCTGTTTGTTTGTTTGTTTGTTTGTTTGTTTTCTCAATAAATCTGTACCGTACTTTGGGGTAATTGTGCCAAATCCGGTGGTAATTGCGCCAAATAAAAAAGTGCTCTTTATATGTGTGGTTGCCAAAAGAGCACTTTTAGCTACTTGGCTAAAGTACGGTATATTTTAAACCTACTCACTGAAATGTGATTAAAACTGATTGAAACTTTTGGAAATAAAAAAATTGATGGATTACTAAGGGAAAACTTTGTATGCATAACGTACGCTATTTAGCATCTCTCATATCATGAATAAAAGAGTGTATATATATTATATATATATATATATATATATATATATATATGATTACTTAATTTAATCACATAAATTAATATGTGAAGATATAATTTTATGCATAAATTTTCAGTATTTACTTCAAAGGTGCTCAATACATAGGTAAAGTTAGGTAGTAAGTTATGAAAATATATCTAGTAATTAAGCTTGATTGACATATATATTTTCATAACTTACTATATATATATATATATATATATATATATATATATATATATATATATATATATATATATATATATATATATATATATATATATACTGTATTAACAAAACCAAGACTTTAAAAAAGGAATTGGTAGCAACAAAAAGTGTATTTCATTGTAAGTTACAATTGTTTCAAGACCGGTTGGACAATTTCAAGCATTATGGCATTTGAAAATTTTCACATAACCAGCCTTTCTTCAGACTTCTTGAATAAAAACACTTTAACAATACATGATTATTCAAAGAAATTTCCCTTTCTCAATACTAGAATATAAATATATTTTATAAGTTTATATGCTTCGTTATGGAGATGGGTTTTTACAGACCATATGCATGCAAACAGGTACAAAATAGCATAGTAGAGCATTCCGTTCCTAAAATCTTCTAGTTAAAGTACTCAGTTGTCGTTTAGGATCAATTATTTGGTTGGTTTCCTTATGTAACGCTGCTTTACGATAATACTTCTCGTAGGTATATATATCAACATTACCAATTACAAGCGTGTTAGACCTATAGATCTTTTTAGCTAATCGTTTTCGGGTGTTTATTTAGTAAATATGTAAAGTGCACTCACCTTTATCCAGTTGGGGCCATATTGTATTTCTGTTTGTTTAGTTTAGTATTAAACGGTTGCATTTGAGATGAGGTTGAGGGGTAACAAGAGAATAGTTCCTTTCCTTATTTAGCTAAGTTATTTATGCTAGCCGATTCTTCGACGTTTTTCGCTGAGTATAGTTATTAATTAGAGGTGTGTCGGTATTTATTAAGTATAGTTATTAATTTGTGGTGTATCAGGACTACTTTGTATTCTTTCAATTCTTCCCTTGGTTCATTTATTAATTAATTAAAATATTGGGAGTGAGGGGTTGTGAATTGTAGTATTATTACTATTAGGGGATTGCTATTTGTTTTTTTGTTTTTTTACATCTTATGAAAGTGTAGCCTTCAAAGTGTTTGCAACTTATAGCTGATTCTACTTTTACATTTAGTAATTTTTCACGATCTTTAAAACTACTAATCTCATGTTTCTCCGGTAAGCATAAATAACAGGGTGACGTTAATGAACTGCATTTTTTAGCCTTCCTAAGTATTTACCATAGGAAGCACCTCAATGACCTTTAAAAACAGATTCTATGGTCATATATCAATGAATAATAAAGGATATGTTACAGACACCTCATTCTCAGTACACTACTGGAAGTTACTCGAGGCGAATAAAACACCTTTAATCGAATGGCAAATTCTTATGAAGATACATTACATCAGAAAATAGTTGTATCCAATAAATGATTTGTTCAAAATAAAAATTGGATAAGGAATTAAAAATAATTACTGGTACCCTATTCGAGAATGAGTATCCTCTTGATGTGATTAGGTCAGTTATGCAAAGAAAAATAACTGAGTTTTCTGAAGCTAAAAACAGTGACTAAATAGCCTAAATCTTCGTTTATCGTGGTTGGGGACATTAAGTGAGTAATTAGACAAAAAAATCGGCTGAACGGTTCAAAAATGTTATTTTGCTTCAAATGTGCGTGTTGTGTTCTCTACGAAAACCTTGATGCCATCCTCTCGTAAAGGTGTTCTACCTCCATAATAATAATAATAATAATAATAATAATAATAATAATAATAATAATAATAATAATGTAATTTACAATTTTAATTGTAGCTGTAGTGCCAACTACATGGGTCGAACTACGTTGAGATTGGATGGGAGAATCCAACAGCACGTACCTAACAAGATCAGAAATGGGACATACCGAACAACGAACGTACTTGCCAATACATACAGGTCTTCAATAACTGACCATTTCATTAAAAACCCATTATATGCAGCGAACTTCAGTACGAACTATTTTTCAATTTTGATTCGTGGTCACTCCACAATTTTATCTAAAGATCTTGGAGACGACTCACGTTCGGTTGAGGAGATTTTCTTTCTGTAAACACAGGTAATGTCTCTTAACTTTGAGCGTGGTTAACCTCTGTGATCTTTGAAAATATCAAAACGTTGCTTTATTTTAATCGTTTCCCTATTTTTCTTTTCACCCATCAACAGAATGCAACGTAACTTTATTTTAATAATGTACATATATTTGATTTTTCCTTTTTACATCCCTCTATACAGCTTTGATAAAGTGAGGGATGAACTGGTCAGCTGACCCTCCCCCTTATTTTATTTTCCTCTTCTCCTCCCCTTTTTAAACATGTTTTACGTATTTTACCTTTAATCATGAATTATAAAAGACTTTCCTTCATGATTGCACTATACATACATATATATATACATATATATATATATATATATTCAGGTTTGAGGTGTTCAAAATTTAGAACTAATGAAGACAACGAGGTTGTTAAATAGTGCTCAATAAAAAGAGCAAAATATTTTTATTTTTTATTATTTGGGGTAAACAGCTACATATGGTCGCTACAAATAGCTATATGTTTCAGTCAAAGAGACTTCATCAGGCGACCTGAAACCTCTCGACACCAAAAAGAAATCCAAATGCCATTTTTCTTTTTGGCGTCGAGAGGTTCCAGGTTGCCTGATGAAGTCTCTTTGACTGAAACAGATGGCTATTTGTAGCGACCATATGTAACTGTTTACCCCAAATAATATATATATACATATATATATATATATATATATATATATATATATATATATATATATATATATATATATATATATACATTAGTCTGACTACTTACAATAGGTCAACGAATCATATGTTTTCTGTCAAGAAGATAATAGGTCATTTGGTAGGCTTGAAAAAAGAAACTCTCTAACATGGAATGTTACAAACGACTTAGTAGTGTCACATAATCTGACAAAATAACCATAAAAAGCGGCACAAATAACACTGACATGATTAATAAGAAAAAATAAACCTGATATACTCCCCCAAACAAACCTCATCTCCAGCTCATTCATATAACAATTAAAAACTACATCAAAATAGTAACATTAACTTTAAAAAATATTAAGGATTTACTCAACATGCAAACCCGTCCTTATCCACTCTCTATGGACACTTCTTCCGAATCCAGCATATATAAAATAACATTTGCCTCATCTCCGATGTTTTTTATCGGAAAGGCGGCCAGAAATATTAAATCAAGGACTTAAAAATATAAAGAGGACGTCACACATAACGATCCCACTTACGCGTTAATCATATACAGAAACAGTTTTACTCACAATTTCGACCTTGCAAACTGCACCTTTGTAAAAACTGATGTTTCACTATTCATCCTGATATCCCCACGTGGCCCTAGTTGAAAGGAACGGCTGTCCTCTTGGGGAAGCACACTGCTTCGATTAACTTCTGGGATTGGCCTTCACCCATGACCTGAAGTGGAAATCTGTATCAGATCCATTACTAAAGTCACTGGAAAAACGGTGCGATCGTTCCATCGCTCTAGAAAGTATCTCATTCCCAATGCAATCCTTTACACATACAAGAGTCAAATACGATGAAGTACTGTTGCCATATCTGGGGAGGAGTTCCTAAGTGTACCCTTTCATACTTTGTCAGAATACAAAATAATTTTTGAAATTTAATGAGCAAGGACTTTTTCGCCTTCTTTACTTCGTCTTTATCGTTACTTTTATCGCAGGTGCTAGACTGAGCTCTAATCTAATGCCCCCTTCTCTTAAACGTTTGCAACAAATACTCGTCTAACAATTGTCAAAAATTTTCCTCTATCTGTGGCTAAAACTAATTTTTTCTCGATCTGTGCCTAAAATTGAACGAAAATTGCATGAGCAGAGGGTCTTTCCTAGAACTGTCTGTCTATGGGACAGAACACGGTGTTACTGCGTCCAGACTGACGATAGCATCTTCATATCTAATGTGAATAAGTTCCTACTGAGCTGTCCCCTTGAATGATCTAGCCCTACACAAATTCGACCATTACTGATCAGATTGTCTAAAGGGGCATAGATAAAGAAAATAGATGAATCTATGCCCCGTTAAAATGATGTAATAAATTTTTAAATATATTTTCTTTTTTTATATTTTTTTAGCAATATTATTTCGAATTAGATCTAATATTTGCTGATGACTTTTCTTCTGAGGAGATGAGCCTACGTCGAAAATCCATGAGTTAAGGAAAACAAACTGAACTGCATTCTTTATTGAAACAATAGGTTTCTGTTCTGAAAAATGATGTTTTTCTGAATGTAATTTAAACAAAAAAACTATAAATTATTTATTTATTTATATATATATATATATATATATATATATATATATATATATATATATATATATATATATAAAGAGAGATAGTATGTTTAAACAAATAATAGCAATTTTTATATCTACAGACACTAGTGTTTCATGCTTATGCAATCACCAGTGTATGTAGTGATAATAACTGCTGGTCGGAAGATTTGAACCAAATTGAGTCAACAAAGCCACGCTTGGCTTCACAGGTCTTTCCTCTGTGCCACTTGTAGCTAACATATAAATAGAATGAATTAAGTAACTATTCGGCAAGCTTTCACAGTTGACAGTCATATAGAGTATTTAACAAAAGAAATGAAATGAGGCGTTCTTGCTAAAGTTGACCGTGTTATATATATATATATATATATATATATATATATATATATATATATATATATATATATATATATGTGTGTGTGTGTGTGTGTGGGGGGTGTCGTCTTGGAAGTTCAAGTTAAAACTATATAACAAAAACTTATTTAATCTTTATATTTTTATCATTCGTTGGAAAACTATTTAGTCATCAAGTCATTTAATCACCTGTAATCAATGCCTCAACTCGAATTCACAATAGTCCTAATGTTAATTTAAGGAACCATCACTTGTTTACCAGGAAAAACTGTTTCGGGGATTTAAAAGCAAAACAGTATATTAAATCATGGCTCCTCAGCAGTGTTGATCAAACACCACCTATCTTAATCACAAGAACAAAAAATGTTTCAGATATTGGATCTAGTTACCTACTCATGATTAATTTTACTAACCTACTCATGTTATTAAAAATGTCTTCCTTACCTGTGAGATTCGTCCCTATCTCCAAATACAAAATGATATATATTCTAAAAATATTTATAAGATTAGGATTCATCCATTTTACTACTTATCACCCCTTATTATGATTAGTATTTTATATTATTATTTATTTACTAAAATATTATATATATATAATCTAATATTTGTACCATGTTTTTTTTCCTAAGATTAAGGGAGGTGGTGTGTGATCAACACTGCTGGTGAGCCATGATGCAATATACTGTTTTGTTTTTAAAATCCTCGAAATAGTGTTTCATGGTAAACAACTGATGATCCCTTAAAAATAAATTATTGCTGGTACTATAGAGAATTCGAGGGAGCAAGTTTATGCAGTGATTGCAGGTGATTAAACGACTTACTGACTAAATGGTTTTCCAACGAATGATAAAAAAAAAATTGTATAGTTTTAAAGGTTAAAAACTTCCAAGACTATATATATATATATATATATATATATATATATATATATATATATATATATATATATACAAATCTTTTACCATTAACAAACTCAGAACTGTTTTGCTTCAGTATATGTTTTTTTTTGTTTTTTGTTTTTTTCATCCGAATGGTATCTTGTTCGCTTTCATTCGAGGAGGTCATCTTCTCGGGAATTACCTCCCTTTTTAAAGAGAAACTTATTATTACATTGTCGGTCGCCTGTGCGACACTACCGAGAATACCGATGCTTCCGTTCATAGCTATGTTTCTGCCATTTCCAGAGTGTCACTTCCAAGGAGATGAAATGCCTCGAAGTAAACTGATAATGTGTCATATCTTGCTTTCGTGTGAATCAACCCTAACATTAACGAAATTCAAAATGAAGTTTGTATTTACTTTTTTTATTAAAATTAATGTGTTTTGATAAATTTTTACTCCGAAATTTTACTCTGAAATATGCAAAATTCACATAGTGTTACAGGGAAATATTAGGGAAAGTCGACAGGATTTATTAAAATCGATATATTATAAATGTATAAGTTCGAAGTGAAACATGTTTGATTCGAGATAAATATGAAAATCCATTAACTTAACCACATGACATAGTATAGGTTTTATGGTTGACATTAAATGTAGCTGTTGTCAGAATTTGAATTAACCCACACGTTTTGTGTGGTCATGCGAAATAAGGAATATTTACAACACTTGTTTCCCTAGTTTAAATGCTATTATAAGTTTAGGAATTAAAGATCGATTCAGTTTAGTTAATACAGTTGGTTTTAAAATAAAAATCGTGGTTGTCTTCTCCTGAAAATATAAAATAATATACCTACGTCAGCTTCGTAGGGTCAATATGTAACATACAGAGAACAGGAAAGGATGGATTAAATACTTGAAGAGTGAAACATTACCTAGATATTTACCTTTTTAAATTGTAAATATTTATATTTACTCTCTTAGCTGCCCCTCTCTCTTCTCTCTTTTCTCTCTCTCTCTCTTTCTCTCTCTCTCTCTCTCTCTCTCTCTCTCTCTCTCTCTCTCTCTCTCTGGGGATGACATATTTCTCCACAACTCTACCACTATCTATGTCACACAATTCCCTTGAGTTTTTAACTCTTATTTAAGACTAGCAAGGATACCCGGCCTTGCCCGGGGCAAGTTATATCGCTTTATTTTTCTATTCGTCTCTCTTTCTCCTCACCTCCCTTTTTTCCTTCATTAAGCTCTCTGAACACTCAGAGAGATAGACTAGTCTAACCTCAGGATATTTTTTCGTTTAGTTTTTCATGTTTTGCCGACAGAAATTTGCGATCGGAAGGAACCTACATTTGCTAGTAATCATGAATAGTTGTTAGAAAAATGTTGAAAAGTCGTATGTAATTGCCTTTAGCGATAATTGAATCTTTGTTCACGTTTCAGCGTCAAGGTTGAATGAAACGTGAATCTACATTTGTCATTCCAAAATGGCAAATTTGAGATTCTTTATTAACCAATCACATTGTTTCATTTACTATGGCTCTTGCGAAGAGGAGGCGACCAATGGCTGTGCAGATAAACATTACGTGTAAGAAAAAAAGAGTCAAAGTCCAAAACGAAATAAAAATGAATGCAAAATGCAAATAGAAAAGAACAAAAGAATCTAATTTATTTACAGAGAGAGAATGGCGTCCATCATATTTCATTACTCGTAGCCGTCGGTGTTCTTTGTGAGCCTGTCAAATTCAGTAAACATTTGGGATTTCGAACTGAATTCTTTATTCAACTTATTAGGATAAATTGTTCTCTTTGCGTTGTCCATGCCTTAGGGGAAATGTATGCAGTGAAGCGTATACACAAAATGAATTGCCCATGCCTTCAGTGGCGACGACTGTCGCTATCGAGAGAAACCTTGCTGCAGTACGTGAAAGTTGGACCGTGCCTTTCCAAAAAAAAAAAAAATGACTCAACTAATAACACTTGGATATAAACAAATGATCAAGATAATCAAGTAATCTGTACTATTAGTCATGCAGATGAGTGATGTCGTTGGACAATCACTGACAGGCGAAATTGACTTATTGAGAGATGTATATTCGGTGTATGTTCGCGTTGACGTTCGTGTTTCTAGCAATCCAGTTATTTTCGTCCTTCGTCTGTGTTGTTCTTAATGGCGTTTATGTCTTGTAAGTTCTTTATCAGTGTTTCCAGATATCCTGCTGTTCTTGTCCCTTGTTTATGTTGCTCCTGTTTCTCGTTACCGCTCATTTTTTAAAGATCTAATTTTAGAGTATAATTTTTTTAGTTGTGAACAACCGGATATGGGCTTCAGTCGGAATCAGTTTCTTGTACTCAGAGATCGGTCGGACCTAGTGTAGAAATTGATAGAAAAAGATGTGACGCCACATGGCTCAAGGAAAGGGCGTGAAAGAGAGAACTCGTCAATTTGATATACGTTCGAACACATTCAGTAATTGTCTGATGATATATGATTAAGCAGTTCCATATTATTGGTCAGTCGTTTAAAAGAAGGCGAATAAACGTCTTTAAGTCTTCAATCGTTTGTCTCGACTTAATTCTTATTTTCATGGTATTTGCAGGCGGTATTTTCTCGGTCGGACTACAGAAATTAAAAAAATAACTCATAAGAAATATCTAAATTGTATAGAATGTTAAATAAAAATACATTTAGTAAAATAAAAACAAAGTATGTCCAAGGATGGAATACTTCTGCCATATCTGGGCAGGAGCTGCTAAAAGCAGCCTATCCTGCCTTGACAGAGTACAAAATAGACTTCGTGGCGAAGTGGGGGATGCCCTTTTCTTTTCCCTGCAGCCTCTTTCCCACAGAAGAGACGCTGCGAGCCTGTCTTTTATCGTTATTTCTATGGCAAGTGCTTGTCTGAGCTCCAATCTCTGGTCCCCCTTCGCTAATCTTTCACGAGAAACACCCGTCTAGCTGAAACTACTATCATTAATTTCCCCCACTCTTTATCTGTGCCTAAATCCAAACTTAGATTCCATGAGCAGAGCTTCTTTCTCAGAAGTGCACGACTGTAGAACTCTCTTCCCTTTTCCTATTTCCTACCTGACTATAACTTGGGCGTCTTCAAGTCCAACATAAACAAACTCCTGACAAACCGCCCCCTTAAGTAAGACACTATCAAAACCCCCAATACTAATGATTACTACAATACTATCTCATTGATTACTGTACACTCAATAACCCTTATCCCCGAATGGCTTCCGGGCCTAAATAAGTGGTGACCTCCATGTAAAAAAATAAAAAAAAAATCTTAAAAGTATAAAAAGAAAAAGGTTTATTAATAAATTATTTTTCTTTTTTCTAAATTGTCCACATTAGTTTGAGACAATTTTCTTTGGCCAACTATCAGGCACTTGAATTTGGTGCGATAAAAGCCCAAAATCGAAGTTTGCTCTTGCTAAATAAGTATTCGTTCTTAAGCGACTCTTTTACAGCATCTTTCCTATAACGTTAAACTGAATATTTTTTAGCAAATAATGTCATGCTTAACATGACAATATCAAATAAATTGGTCTAAATATTAAGCCATAAAAACACTTTATTATAATTTCAATACGTGCGAGGTGCCTTCAATAAGTTTCCAGACTTTTTTCGTATTGGCAATTTTATTGATAGTACACACATGAAACTCTAGTCTCCTTTGAAGTAATTTCCTCCGGCTACAATGCACTTGTACCGTGCCAACAACTCCTGGAAAGCACCATGGAAGTCTTGTTGTGTGAACGTGTTAATGGCCCTCGTCACAGCCTCCTTCATCTCCTTAATTGTCCCATAACGACAGCCACTAAGGTTTTGCTTGGGCTTAGAGAATAACCAAAAATCACAAGGAGCAAAGTCTGGACTATAGGGGGGGGAGAAGCTGTCTTGATGCCCATCTTGGTTAAATAGTCTGCGACAAGGATGAAGATACCCTTGAGATAAACATCACGTGAATCTTCCACATCTTCACTTCCTCGCGAATAATTGTGTGTACAGTTCCCACACTGACATCAAACTCTGCACTTATTGTCTCTATAGACACACGACGCATGGTCCTTATCCATGAAACGCTTTCTCTTGTTAATGCAACTCTGGTGTTCTAACTACCTTACTCCTCCCAGGTCTCTCATTATCCTTCATAAACTCCCTGCCTTCCTTGAATTTCTTATGCCACTCGAAAACTGATACTCAATTCAACGCATTGCAATGCAAGATGGTTCAAAAGCAGTCTGTGACATTCCATAGGTTTCTGTGGAAGTTTAAAACAAACGTTTATTTTTTCTAAAGCGTTCAGATTGCATTTTTGAAATTCACCAGCTGTGACAATCAAACTTTAGTAGTGTGTATTCTAATTCCTGCTGTAGGTGTTCATTTGAACCTTAACTAATAACTTGTTCATTTCAACCTGAAATCATGTCTATGGAGACAATAATTGACCATCGTGAGTCTATAGAAATAATAATTGCACACTTAGATGTCAGTGTGGGAACTGTACACAAAGTTATACACGAGGAACTGAAGATGCGGAAGATTTGCACAAAGTTTGACCAAATGCAACAGTTCACAACTCCATCCTTGTCACATACTATTTGACTAGGATGGGCATCAAGACAGTTCTTCACCTTTGCTATCGTCCAGACGTTACTTCCTGAGACTTTTGGTTATTCATTGACCTCAAGGAAAACCTTAGACGCTGCCGTTATGGGACAATTGGGGAAATGAAAGAGGCTGTGCTGGGGGTTATTGACACGCTCACAAAAGAGGACTTTCATGCTGCCTCCTAAAAGTTGTTGGAACTGTACAACGAGTGCATTTCAGCCGGAGGATATTACTTCGAATGGAACTAGAGTTTCATGCGTATACTATTAATAAAAGTGCCTGGACGAAAAATGTCTGAAAACTTATTAAAAGCATCTAGTATATCTTGCCCTACTTCGGTATTGAGCACGCTTGCATTAAACTTGTTAAAACTTCATTGGTTGCTTTATTTCTGAAAAATATTAACCTGAGGTTATATATAATCTGAGGTTATATTTTCAAGAGGTTAAGTAACCAATGACGTTTAACGCGGTTAATACAAGAGTGCTCAATATCGAGCAGGGTATATACACTTTATTTGTATTTACATAAGCAGTGATATGTTGCTACACAGTCATGAACATGTTTCGGTCAGCTAATTACTAGAGACCTCTTCTGGCGATACTGCTTATACGAAAGCAAAGTTTGCTTTCGTATAAGCTGTATCGCCTGAAGAGGTTTCTAGTTACTAGTAGCTAGCTGATCGAAACATGCTCATGACTGTGTAGCAACATATCACTGCTTATGTAAAAATAAATAAATAGTATATATATATATATATATATATATATATATATATATATATATATATATATATATATATATATATGTAAATGTGTGTGTCTTAAAAAATTGAAAAATTACAAAAAGCTCATGAAGGAAGAACACTCTGTGCTATTCAACAATGCTTACCTAAATGAAAACATGCTGCCTAAATACACAACATTCAAATTACACGATTCAACCGCACAAAAGGAAACTTGTGCTCAGAACTTCGGATTCAAATTGTTAAGCGACAAATTACCATTGCTCAAGATGTTATTGAAATGCAGAAATTAAAAAATAAACTAAAGTTCGGTGTCCCTACCGATCAAGCCAAGGAAATCCAACGCTGTCCATCTGAAATTTATAATAACTTTGAAATAGCGCATAGAACATCTATCCAAAATAAAATAAACTCTTTGTATAAAGGATTTATTTTATCTCCTCAAAAGACGAGAAACTGCATCAATCTCTCAAACCAGGAACTTATCGAACATCAAATTAAATTTATTAACCAAGAACCTAATTGTCACATCTTTAACACATGCAATCATCAAATTAAAAGAGCTGTAATAGAACTTCTATCTGAAATTATTATTACATTAAAAAACGAACAAAAAATCACTACGCAACCAGGAATAAAAGACATACTCAAAGCCGAATCCATTAAAAACAGGTTCGATAAAAACAAAAGATCTAATACAATCATAACTTATAATTTGAAAAAAAAGCAGCTAATGAATTTAAAAATCACTCAAACATTATCGTCAGAAACATCGACAAAGCTAACATAGATATAGTACATAACAAATCTGATTATTTTCAAAAACTAGAAACCATTTTAGATGACTGCATAGAATTTAAAAAACTGAATAGAAATCCTATAAAACAACTAAAAACTAAGGTCAATGAATTTATAACTGCGAACAATGCTATAATATACAATTAAAAACTCCCTAAAATAATTGGGGATTATAAGCCCGGATACTTGTATAGCAATGTAAAAGCCATAAAACCTACTCTCCCCTCCGCCCCATTATTTCACAAGTAACAAGTCTTATTTATAAATTAACCAAAACAATCAATGATCTCATTAACCACTTACCTACAAAACAAATACAGCGTAAAATCTACCGAAGAACTTAGACAAATTCTCCAAACAACAAAAGTTAATAACAAAATCACCGCCTCATTAGACTAAAAAGCCTCTCCACCAACGTCCCAGTTCACGAAACGATTGATATCATCATGGACAATATATACAATCATCCATCTCTCCCTCCACTGAAAATCAAGCCTACAATCCTAAAAAAAAAAATTATTATCAATATGTACAACCGATGCCCTCCTTTATGATCATAAAGGCAACATTTACACACAAATCGATGGGGTAGCAATAGGGTCCGTATTGGGACCCACCTTTAGCAAATTTTATAAGGCCAACCTGGAGAATAAAATATTTAATACTATTTTTTTTAAAAAAACGTCTATTTTCGTTAGGTACGTCTATTTTCGTAAGGTACGTCTATTTTCGTAAGGTACGTCGACGATATTTTTATTCTACCTGTAAATAATAACGAAATAGAGAAACTAAGAAATCATTTTCAAAAAAACTGGCTTTCACTTATGAATTAAATTTAAACAATAGTATTCCATTTCTTGACGTTTTCAAAGACCCCCGACAAAAATTACTTCAATACGTCTCTGTCAAAAAAAAACAAAAAAGAACATTGCAACCTATTCCCGTATCTTAAACTTAAAAAGTGAATGTTCTTACCGGTACAAGACCGCAATTTGAAAAAAATTTTTAATGAATTTACGAATGCATTCGCACTGAACCTGGGAAATGTACAAAGATGGTCGTGGAATTAAGATTAAAATGGAATTTACAACCAGTTTCCACAAGAAAATGCAACGTGCCATTTGCGTCAATGAAAAAATTCGACCAGGGGTTCGACGGATTAGAAAATGTGGACATTCTATTGAAAATAAAATACAGTCAGTGGACTGCCCCCACGGTATATTTTTTTTTTTATTTTTTTATTTACACAGTGGTCACCACTTATCAAGGCCCGGAAGCCATTCAGGGATACGGGTTATTGCAAGTACGTACATTACGCTAGTGTGGAGATTTGATAAAGTGTTTACTTAAGGGGGCGGTTCATTAGGAATTTGTTTACGTTGGACTTGAACACTTCCAAGTTGTAGTCAGGTGGGAAGCAGGCAGACGGAACAAAGTTCCACAGTCGTGCAGTTCTAAGAAAGAAGCTTTGTTCATGGAATCCACGTTTTGATTTAGGCACAGATACAGAGTGGGGGGAATTTTTCATAGTGGATTCAGCTATACTGGTGTTTTTCGTGAAAGTTTTGGGAGGGGGGACCAGAGATTGGAGTTCAGACGAGCACCTGCCATGGAAATAACGATAAAACAAGGATAGGCTCGCAACGTCTCTTCTATGGGAGAGCGGTTGTAGGGTAGAGAAAAGGGCATCCCCCAATAAACCACGAAGTCTATTTTGTACACTGTCAAGGCAGGACAGGCTGTTTTTAGCAGCTCCTGCCCAGATATGACAGCAGTATTCCATCCTTGGACGTACTTGGCTTTTATATATAGAGAGAATTGCATCAGTAGTGATATATCTTCTGGAGCGGTAGAAGGATCCCACCATCTTTCCAGCGACCTTTGCAACAGACTTGATGTACGTGTTCCATTTCAGATCAGGAGTAAAGGTCAAACCCAGAAGCTTGTCAGAACACGGGGCCTCTCCCAGACGAGAGCCATTCATCCCAATTGATGCCAGATGGGGATCAGAGCGTTGATGATGTAAGGATAGGAGTTTGGTTTTAGATGCATTAAAGGTAACCAGCCACGTCTTCCCCCACTGAACCACGCGCTCGAGATCAGAGGAGAGAGAATCAGAGAGAACTTTGTCATTTACAGCCTTTGACGTGTAGCCGTAGATTGTCGTGTTTTCAGCATAGATGTCAACGAATGATTTAAGTATGTGTTTAGGGAGGTCATTGATGTAGATCAGGAAGAGAGTTGGGCCCAGGATGGACCCCTGAGGGACTCCAGTATTAATACTGCAGGCCTCTGATTTTTGTCCATCGACCACTACTCTTATGAGCCTATCGGAGAGAAATGATTTAATGATTGAGAAAACATTTCCAGATATACCGTAGCTGGAAATCTTGTGTAGTAGACCCTTATGCCATACCTTGTCGAAGGCCTTTGATATGTCAAGAGCAATTGCCCTAGAAAGGAAGCCTTTATCAAGAGATTCACTAATCCTGTGAGATATAACCGTCAGCACATCTGCGGTAGATCTTGCAGAGCGGAAACCATATTGTGTGTCACTAAGAAGGTTGTTTTTGCTGAGGTGGTTGACTATTTCTCTATTTAATATGGATCCCAGCAACTTACTCATAACACACAGGAGACTTATTGGTCTGTACTGAGAGGGAGATGACTTATCACCTGAATTCTTAAATACAGGGCAAACTGATGAGGTCTTCCAGGGAGTCATTAAAGCACTCCTCCTTAAGGCAATGCTTAAATAGTTTCGTAAGTATGGGAGCAAGTTCTGGTTGAAGCTTTTTTAACACTATAATTGGGATGCCGTCAGGGCCAGTTGCTTTACTGGAATCAAGGTCCTTGATTAGCTTGGCGACTACATGCACGGATATTTGTATGTTACCCAGCGTGTTCTGTGTTATAGAAGGAAATATGGGGAGTTGATGGCCTTCGTCGCATAGGGTAGAATTAGCTGCAAAGTTCTTTGCAAATAGTTTGGCCTTGTCTGATGCTGACGAGATGACCTCTGGTCCATTGATAATGGTTGAGATAGAACGCACACTTCTGTTCAGGATCCTATTTGTTATTTGCCAAAACTGGTGGGAACCAAGCCGCTGATCAGCTACCTTGGATTTAACAGACTGGGCATACAGCTCTCTTTCATTTTTTATTACTCTTTTACAGTGGTTGCTGGCAGTCCTGAAAGTAGCTTTAGTCTCAGTGCATCTATTACGTTGGTAGCTATGGAAAAAGTGATTTCTGTGCGCGATAGCAGCAGCACATTCGGGGGAGAACCATGGTTGGCTGTTAGGTTTTTGTTGGAATTTTTTAGATGGTATGAATTGGTCTATGCCTATAATTAACCATTCGGTCAGGTCTGATACTATAGAGGACACTTCCTTTTTAAACATGGAGTGCAGAGGTAAATCAGATATGAATGTACGGAAGCTATCCCAGTCAGCCATAAAGTATCGGTATACAGTACGGTGGAGGGGTACATATGGGGACTTATTACATTTGTTTTTATCTTAACTGATACGACGGAGTGGTCGGGGGATCCTAGAAGAGAATGAAAGGAACATGAACATAGCTCAGGGGAAGTTGAGAGAAAAAGTCTAGGAGGCTTGCATATTGACCGGGTGTATCGGGCACACGGGTGGGTTCGCGAACAATCTGAGTGAGGTCATAAGCAATGGCAAAATCATGACAAAACCTCCCCTCATCGTCTGTCTTATTTGAATGGGTCAGCCATTCCACGTTATGGACGTTGAAGTCACCACAGATGTGGATGTTAGCCGAGAGATGTGCAGACAGGATGTGGTCTATTTTCTCAGATATGCTCTTAAAGATAGTAACTCCGCTGTTGTGGGGCCGATTGAGGGCAAATATAAATGCAGTGGTGTTAGCAAGTGCAGCCCGGAAGCACATATATAAATTATGATCTTCTCTAGAGATATCCCTGCCACACGGGAAGCCATCTTTAATGTAGGCACATATTCCATGCCCATGGCGATCTTGGGGGTCAGATTTAGCTGTTAAATTAGAGTATCCGTTTAATTATGAACTCATCTAGGGAAGTGGTCAGCCCTATTCCAGTTTCGCTTGGAAATAATATGTTCGGTTTCGTCTCCTGTAATTGGGTTTCAACCTCTGGAAGGTTGGAACGTAGACCCCTGATGTTGGAGAAGGAGACCTGGTAGTAGGGGTCCACGTTGGAAGATGGGGTTCTAAGTTTATTCGAGTTTTTTTTCTGGAGATATTTCATTTTGAGGTTTTGGGTATATGTGAAAAAGAAATCTGTGTAAATCCGTGTCATGGCAAAATTTTCGACAGGGTTGAATGCATTTTTGGAAGACTTCCACTATACCTAAAAAAGAAGAGATTATTGAAAGCGTCTACGACACGTTTGATATTGGGCCTCCCCAAATAACACCAGACCCGAGACATTCGCGTAGGAAAACGAAAATCATCGAGCCGTCCATGGCCCACTCAAAGAGGAAAAAATACTGATACACCGTCCGGAGTTATCAGCTTGGGAGGGGGATGTGTTGTGGCGGAACTAACCTATGTTACTTACTAATAGACTATTCCAATCTCAATAAATACCGGAAGAATAAGCCATAAGGGGTCAGACGATCTCCGGTACTCGTACTGGACTGATGGCTGATTATCTCCCACATTAAAACGAACTTGTGTCACAATTTGTTTCGTGAGGAACAAATAAATAGCCAATCGATCTCCGGTACTCGGACTGGATTGGTGGTTGAAGTGTGGTGTCTGTATAAATGCTGCACTCAAATTAATTGTCCTTAGTCAATGGAGGAGGAAACCCTTCTATACTAAGGGTTTTTTTGGGGGGGGTGCAAACTGCGAGAGTTCCCCCTTTTGGGGGAGCTAGTTTTCTCCCACATTAAAACCGACCTTGTGTCAAATTTAGTTTTACGTGGGGAAGCAAATAGAAATCAGTCGATATACGGTGGACCAACCAAGGTCGTTCGTCGGCTACGACGAACGACCCATCTATTGTATGCTTTGCAATACATGTTGTTACTTTATTTTGACGTTTTGTTTTTCTTTGTAACCCTTTAATAGAGCTATAATAGGCCGTGATCTATAAATTTAATTTTACTGGTACTTACAAATTAATAAATATTAATTATTTGATTATTACTTCCAGCAGTGGAAGATTTTGTTCTAAAGAAAATCAAACAGAAAAGGATAATTAAAGGAATCGTTTTGGGCATCGGAACATAATCGCAGATCTGTCCGATTCTGATATCGATTCTTATTCCACCAAAAGTTCCGATTTTTCAGTTCCTGATCTCGATTCCGATTAATCGACCCCACACTAATATATACTTATATTGATATATCATAGTAGTTTGCTTTTGTTAATCGATTGGTTATTCTTCTCATGTATAAACCTAATCTTGAATTTATTCACATAAAACAATGCTTAGTGGATATTGTCGTCATGCAAGCCATCATATGATGTTCATTGATTATTCATTTTTATTATTCGCCAATTGTTAAGGCCAGAAGGCCACTCGAGGATAAGAGTTAACGAATGTAGGGTGGTAGTGTAGCAATCGTTAATGGTGTAAATTGGGTAGAATTTAGATCATTTATGGAGACACCTCAACAAAACTTGTTTACATTGGATTTGAAGGCTACCATGTTGTATACAACTGGGGAGCAGGCCAGAGGAACAGTGTTCCACAGGCGCACAGTTCTGGGAAAGAAACTTTGTTCATAGAATTTAGACACAGATAGAGAGTAGGGGGAAATCGTTTATAGTTGTTGTAGCTAGTTGAGTGTTTCAGTGTTTTTTTTTGTGATCGTTTGAGAAGGAGGAACCATAAATTGGAATTCAGTTGAGCACTTGCCATGAAAATAGCGATAGAGCGGAGAAAGGCTCGCAACGTCTCTTCTGTGAGAAAAAAAAAAGTTGCAGGGGAGAGAAAAGGGCATCATCTACTAGGTGTCGAAGCCAGTTTTGAACTCTATCAAGGTTGGATAGGGCGCGTCGAGCGGCTCTTGCTCAGATGTGGCAACAGTACTCCATTTTAGAGCGTGCCTGGCTCTTATACAAATAGAGGATTGCATCGGCAGTGAGATATCTACTGGAGCGATAGAGTGATTCCAGCATTTTCCAGCGATCTTGATGCTGGTAAACAAATATGTAAGTGGATTAGAATACCGGAGTATTAACGAGATGTGACCTATGAACCAAAACAAACAAACGAATGAAGGTCATATTAACATTATAAATCTATTATATATATTAATAAAATTAATATCTTTTAATTAATAGATATCAGTATAAGAACTTCGTTCGTTTGTTCATACGTCACGTCACCTTAATATCCTACTTAATATCCTACTATTCTATATTTTTAACAGTCTTCTCATACACTTACAAATATATAGTTACAAAAAGATGTACCAGGCGTTGCCCGTTATTACGTGTAACGTTAAATTCCTTTAAAAAATAAAGTAAAAAAAAAAAAAAACGAAAGAAACTGAGACATGTGCATGCGAGTATTATGTTTTTCTAAGCAGTTCACTTCTTATAAGTACAAAAAAATACTCAAGCTGAGATCGAAACCAAAACCTAAAGACAGTGAGTCAAAACGATAACCATTAGGCTAACTTAACAAAAGTGTTTTAAAACCTCGTGAAACAGTTCACAGATATATAAAAAATATGACAACCCCCCTCCATATATATGTTTTTCAATGTTAGCAGCCATTTTTCCGGATGAAAACCAATTAAAAAGTTTTCCACGTGTTTGAATAACCTCTATATATCAAATTTCAAGTCTGTAGATAAAACATTTGTTGAGTATATAGGTTGAGAAGTGTCCTCACACACGCATTCTCACTTTTATAGATATATATATAGACTACAATTAAGGTGTGTGTTTAAAAATTACTAAAATTGAACGAATATTTTGCAGGTAAAATAGAAATAAAATAGATATTTGTTTTCTGTCCAAATGAGAAATGATCAAAATTTGTTTCTACCTACTATCAAACTAATAAAATACCTCTGTCGTTATTATTAGAAATTAGATTTTCACATCAAATCAAAATAACAGAGAACTAGTCTGTCTGTAACCAAAACTACGTTATATTTCTTAAAAGTAATACGTTCTATTCTCACGATTAATTTGCCCACTAATTCTGATAGCTGATATATTGCCAGTTGGTATTCTGATCTTGACAATCAGGCCGGCAGAAACTGGGTCATTTCAGTGGCTTTCTATCTGGTGGATTGATGTATTCGTTACCAGAGTGCTCCTCCTTTTTGTTTTGTTTTTTTCAGTAAACATTAAAAATACTATCCTAATTCCCTGTGTTATGGAATAGGCAATCACTGAAGATATTAAGCAATATTTTGGTGATTTGGTGAAATATCACGTTATTTCAGTTGCCTGAAGATGTTAATAGGCATTCTGACATAATAGTTATTTGTTTATACGAGTTTTAAAAAAATGAAGAGAACGTGTGCTCTGATTTGCTTCACTTCATGGAATAAAACTATTATGATAAAAATAGTTTTCTTTTATGAATCTGTATTTCTCTTACTCTGTCTGCTTGTTTGTCTATCCGTTCGCCTTTTATTCTGAAACTACTTTCCTAATCAGGCTGAAATTTTGTATAGACATTTGTTATGATAAGGTGCAGCGGACTAAGGATTATTGAATCCGTTCAGTGAATAGTTAAAGATTAATAGAAATTAGTATATAAGTTCAACTTTATCTCGGAAACTACAAAGCCGATTTGGCTGAAATTTTGTATGAACTTGTGTTACGATAAGGTGCAGCGATATCCGCACGAGGTACGTTTAGAAATTAATACATAAAAATGGAAATTAGTATTTAATGCTAATACCGCAATATCGTATTTACTTTAGCATGAGACACTAATTATAAGTCAAAGGGCTATAATTTTTGCCCGTTTTTAATGTGCTAAAAGTTGAGTAATCTATTACTATGAACAAAGTAATCTATTACTATGAACAGAGGTTAGTTGGAGACGTGATGAATAGGGCTGTGACAACAGAATATTCTTTTCATTCTTTTTACTCTCGGGTATATATCCAACACAGTTAGATACGCTTAATCAACCGAGAACCACATCCGTCTATATAAAAACATATAAGATATTAACAGATATATACTCAAGAGTCAAAACAATGAAAAGAATATGCTGTTGTCAAGGCTCTGGTGATTAATTATGGGGAGCGGAGAGAGTATAGAACTCATAGAAAAACGCGAGTGGCCATTTCGATTTTTTTACCCAAAATTGCCAAGAAGATAACGATGATGATGATAATGATGAAAAAATAAATAAATAAATAATAATAATAAGAAGAAGAAGGGTAAAAATAGAGACTGCAAAAACTGCAGCATAGAATGTTATATTTCTCTCTGACGACACTTTATTATTTACAGAATTAAGTATCGTCAATGTGTATTCAAATTAAACAAATAATTCAATCAAATGAATTTCAGATTCTGTTTTATTTTTTTGTCCATATTGTTCATTGGCAACCTTTATTTTCCGGGAACATAAATTATACAAATAGAATATTCCATGGGTAGTATTTTGACTCGGGATGTTGCTAAAATAACTAAAAGTTCAAAGCATCCTATGTCTGGCTAAGATTTCACTGGGTGTGCCAAAAAGGCCGCTTTCGGAATTTCGATTCAGAATTACAAGTTGCGTGTTTGACATTTTAACCATTTGATTTTATCGTGTTTCAACTTCCGTGAATTTGAAATAGGAGAATGGAATGTTCTATTTACTGCCTATATTAAACCAATTATCTGTCAACGTGTATACACACATAAGTACAAATTCCCTCATATATATATATATATATATATATATATATATATATATATATATATATATATATAAACAAATTTGAAGTATTCCAAATTATACTGGGTTAATATAATTCAGTAATTGTTCATATACCAATAAATTTAAGCCAAAAAGGAGAGATGGCTTAAAAAGTAAGCTAGAAAATTATTATATTTTATAATTGAGCATTCATATACTGTTTCAACAAAATCAAAGACTTCCAGAAATTGGTTGATAGCAACAATATATATATATATATATATATATATATATATATATATATATATATGATAAAGTCGTATTTCTGTCTGTCTGTTTGTTCTCAAACAGTACACTGTTTCATAAATAAATGTTTATACTAAAAACAGACGTTTACACACTTTAATTCCAATATGATTTAAATATATACTATTTATTTAAAGGAAATCTACATTCAAGAAGTAACTTAATTTACGTATTACATTAAAGAGAATCTATTTTAATAATATAATTATGAATTTTTGTTGCAAGGGAATTCTTTTTCTTGTTCTACTTAGAAATATTTTTTAATTCATATTTAATTCATGTTTGATTTATTTTCAATTATTATTTTCCGACACCAGTTGCAGTTAAAAACTCAAGTAAATTTATTTATTCACGCAGTGAGAGTTATTTCCCCTTACATTTTAAAGCAAAAATGGGTGCGTTTTATGTTTCCATAAATCTAACATATGGTCCACCTTCAGGATAATCATAAGAAATTAGGATATTTGATGCATCTTAAATAGTATGACTAAACCCTCCGCCACCAATATGATTCAATCTGGCAATACCCTGTATATACAGCTAGCATATATATATATATATATATATATATATATATATATATATATATATATATATATATATATATATATATATTAAAATACAGCGGCTATTTAATATTTATGTTGGGAAGTATGAAGGTACAGTAAGTTAAATAATTTAATAAATAAAGCAAAAAATTCCAAGAAAATTATAAGAAACTCAAAGGAAACTGAAATTAATTGATTCCGCACCCTCCAAATGAATACAATATACTCCAACACAATTTATATATATATATATATATATATATATATATATATATATATATATATATATATATATATATATATATATATATATATATATATATGGGGTGTATGTGCGTGTATACATATGATAAAAGTTTGTATTTAACTGTTATCCATATCCACATGAATATACACGGGAATCGTCAGTGTGGAGGATATCGTTGATCTACTCCCCCCCCAGTTCTCTGTTAAACACGATCTATAATAGTAGCCCCTTAATTTTTAAGTGGCAATATACCTTGTTGGGAGTTAAAATGAGTAAAAGAAAGAAAGAAAAAAAAAGAAATGGATGAATGGCAGCAATTATTATTATTCAATCGGGAGGAGGGGTGTAATTTCTGGACATGCTTTCTACAGGTTTTCTAATAATCATTTTCATTCCCAAGCAACACTAGGTTTTCTGTTATATATATATATATATATATATATATATATATATATATATATATATATATATATATATATATCAGTATAGTTCCATTCCAAGATTCCAAGATTTAAATAACATTTTTCATGCAAAACCATGGAGAAAAACATGGAGAGTAGATAATACAGTGGATGTGTTATCGGTAGCTCCAGAAACTCTCGCTTCTCCTTTTTTGTCCCTCAGTCCTCATTCAATGAGTGATTTTTCTGATAAAGAGTGAAGAAAAAGCTGCTTAAAGGTCGGTAGTACTTTGTGAACAGTAGTCTGAGATGTCGGAAATTTTTCTGTCTCTATGTCTGTCCTTGTAGCCATGTCACTAGTCAGGGTGCTGGAGGTAAACGTTTTGTCTGGGCTGACGTTATCCGCCTGATAGTCAGAGACCCGAACCTTGGATTAATCACTTAGAATGCTGTCCTATCAGCAGGCGCAAAGTACTGGGACTGCTGTATTGCCATTTGGTGAGTGGATGTGGACCATGCAGTAGTCTCTAGTGGGGCCTCTCGATGCCTTACTAGTGGGTAATTGTTACGGTTTTACTTTTTCGTGTGCTACAACAAAATTTAAAAAATTCCTGTCTTTTTCTCTCTTCCTTTCCCTCTCTGTACTGCTCTAACCAAATATGCCGACCTGTTCCACAAATCCCAAAACCTCAACAGGAAATATCTCCAGAAAAAATTCGAATAAACCTAAAACCCCATCTTCCAACGTAGACCCCTACTACCAGGTCTCCTTCTCCGACATCAGGGGTCTACGTTCCAACCTTCCAGGCGTTGAAACCCAATTACAGGAGACGAAACCAAACATATTATTTCCAAGCGAAACTGGAATAGGGCCGACAACTTCCCTAGATGAGTTCATAATTAACGGATACTCTAATTTAACAGCTAAATCTGACCCCCAAGATCGCCATGGGGATGGAATATGTGCCTACATTAAAGATGGCTTCCCGTATGGCAGGGATATCTCTAGAGAAGATCCTAACTTACCCTATATGTGCTTCAGGGCTGCACTTGCTAACACCACTGCATTTATATTTGCCCTCTATCGGCCCCACAACAGCGGAGTTACTATCTTTAAAAGCATATCTGAGAAAATAGACCACATCCTGTCTGCACATCCCTCGGCTAACATCCACATCTGTGGTGACTTCAACGTCCATAACGTGGAATGGCTGACCCATTCAAATAAGACAGACGATGAGGAGAGGTTTTGTCATGATTTTACCATTGCTTATGACCTCACTCAGATTGTTCGCGAACCCACCCGTGTGCCCGATACACCGAAATATGCAAGCCTCCTAGACCTTTTTCTCTCAACTTCCCCTGAGCTATGTTCATGTTCCGTTCATTCTCCTCTAGGATCCTCCGACCACTCCGTCGTATCAGTTAAGATAAAAACGAAATGTAATAAGTCCCTAGACGTACCCCTCCACCGTACTGTATACCGATACTCTATGGCTGACTGGGATAGCTTCCGTACATTCATATCTGATTTACCTCTGCATTCCATGTTTAAAAAGGAAGTGTCCTCTATAGTATCAGACCTGACCGAATGGTTATTTGTAGGCATAGACCAATTCATACCATCTAAAACATTCCAATAAAAACCTAACAGCCAGCCATGGTTCTCCCCCGAATGTGCTGCTGCTATCGCGCACAGAAATCACTTTTTCCATAGCTACCAACGTAATAGATGCACTGAGACTAAAGCTGCTTTCAGGATTGCCAGCAACCACTGTAAAAGAGTAATAAAAAATGAAAGAGAGCTGTATGCCCAGTCTGTTAAATCCAAGCTAGCTGATCAGCGGCTTGGTTCCCACCAGTTTTGGCAAATAATAAATAGGATCCTGAACAGAAGTGTGCGTTCTATCTCAACCATTATCAATGGACCAGAGGTCATCTCGTCAGCGTCAGACAAGGCCAAACTATTTGCAAAGAACTTTGCAGATAATTCTACCCTATGCGACGAAGGCCATCAACTCCCCATATTTCCTCCTATAACACAGAACACGCTGGGTAACATACAAATATCCGTGCATGTAGTCGCCAAGCTAATCAAGAACCTTGATTCCTGTAAAGCAACTGGCCCTGACGGCATCCCAATTATAGTGTAAAAAAAAGCTTCAACCAGAACTTGCTCCCATACTTACGAAACTGTTTAAGCGCTGCCTTAAGGAGAAGTGCTTTAATGACTCCCTGGAAGACCTCATCAGTTTGCCCTGTATTTAAGAATTCAGGTGATAAGTCATCTCCCTCTCAGTACAGACCAATAAGTCTCCTTTGTGTTATGAGTAAGTTGCTGGAATCCATATTAAATAGAGAAATAGTCAACCACCTCAGCAGAAACAACCTTCTTAGTGACACACAATATGGTTTCCGCTCTGCAAGATCTACCGCAGATGTCCTGACGGTTATATCGCACAGGATTAGTGAATTTCTTGACAAAGGCTTCCTTTCTAGGGCAATTGCTCTTGACATATCAAAAGCCTTCGACAAGGTATGGCATAAGGGTCTACTACACAAGATTTCCAGCTACGGTATAACTGGAAATGTTTTCTCAATCATTAAATAATTTCTCTCCGATAGGCTCATAAGAGTAGTGGTCGATGGACAAAAATCAGAGGCCTGCAGTATTAATGCTGGAGTCCCTCAGGGGTCCATCCTGGGCCCAACTCTCTTCCTGATCTACATCAATAACCTCCCTAAACACATACTTAAATCATTCATTGACATATATGCTGATGACACGACCATCTACGGCAACAGATCAAAGGCTGTAAATGACAAAGTTCTCCCTGATTCTCTCTCTGATCTCGAGCGCGTGGTTCAGTGGGGGAAGACGTGGCTGGTTACCTTTAATGCATCTACAACCAAACTCTTATCCTTACATTATCAACGTTCTGATCCCCATCTTGCATCAATTGGAATGGTTGGCTCTCGTCTGAGAGAGGCCCCGTGTTCTGACAAGCTTCTGGGTTTGACCTTTACTCCTGATCTGAAATGGAACACGTACATCAAGTCTGTTGCCGAGGTCGCTGGAAAGATGGTGGGATCCTTCTACCGCTCCAGAAGATATCTCACTACTGATGCAATTCTCAATCTATATAAAAGCCAAGTACGTCCAATGATGGAATACTGCTGCCATATCTGGGCAGGAGCTGCTAAAAACAGCCTATCCTGCCTTGACAGAGTACAAAATAGACTTCGTGGCTTAGTGAGGGATGCCCTTTTCTCTACCCTGCAACCTTTCTCCCACAGAAGAGACGCTGGGAGCCTATCTTTGTTTTATCGTTATTTCCATGGCAGGTGCTCGTCTGAACTCCAATCTCTGGTCCCCCCTCGCAAATCTTTCACGAAAAACACCCGTATAGCCGAATCCACTGTGAAAAATTTCCTCCACTCTTTATCTGTGCCTAAATCAAAACGTGGATTCCATGAACAATACTTCTTTCTTAGAACTGCACGCCTGTGGAACTCTGTTCCGTCTGCCTATTTCCCACCTGACTACAACTTGAATGTGTTCAAGTCCAACGTTAACCAATTCCTAATGAACCGCCCCCTTAAGTAAACACTTTATCAAATCCCCACACTAACGTAATGTACTTGCAATAACCCGTATCCCTGAGTTGCTTCCGGGCCTTGATAAGTGGTGACCACTGTGTAAAAAAAAAAAAATTGAAAACCGCTCCTCCAGTATGTTAAAATTTCGGTTCATTTTTACGGATCCGTTTTGTTATGCAGAAAAAACGGTTGTTATTATTATGTCTATAGTGTCTCTTATCATGCATATACTCTTCAGAAAAATTAGAAATTTTCTGCTTATATGGAAAAATAGATATTTGATCTGTTGTTATATGTAACATACACTGAGCTTCTAAACAAAGTATTGACACAAAAAGTAAAATTTAACTGAAAAAAGATATTTCACCATAACAACACACACACACACATATATATATATATATATATATATATATATATAGAGAGAGAGAGAGAGAGAGAGAGTAAGATGATTGATAATTTATAATTAAAATTAAAAATTGGTATCATGAGGAAGAACAAACAAAATCAATATATTGTACGATCGTTTCGGAGACGATGTTTTTATTGAGATTGCCTTGGACAATAATTTTATCATTGTGTTTTTTTAAAACAAAGTCTCCTCATCAGCAAAATATTGGGTGTTTTTTTAAGATACCAAAAATAAAACTGGCATTTTTTTTTTAAAGTAAGGCAGATGTATATATATATGTGTGTGTGTGTGTGTGTGTGTGTGTGTGTGTGTGTGTGTGTGTGTGTGTGTGTGTGTGATTGTTAAGATGGATGAAATTTGGAGGTGGAAGGACCTAAACGCTCAACGTTTCGACCGATTTATGCGGGACCATCCTTAAAAAAGCTCGCATAAATCGGGCGAAACGGGAGAGTGCAAATGCTGAACTTAGTCAATTTTATGCATCGTTCACTGTGCACTTACTGGGGACCATGCAGGCTTCACTCGTTGTATTAGTACTATCAGCAATGAAAGACTTTGTTTAAAACAAAATCAAATAAAAAATAATTAAAGGAATTGTTTCGGAAAATAGGCACAAATTTTCCTACTTCCGATAACCCCAAAAGTTCCGATGTTTCCGATCCCCGATTCAGATCCCAATTCATCGTACCAACACTTATATATATATATATATATATATATATATATATATATATATCGCCTTAAACTTGCAGAGATATGAAACTCTTTGTGTGTGTGTGTGTGTGTGTGTGTGTGTGTGTGTGTGTGTGTGTGTGTGTGTGTGCGCTCGCGCGTGCATTTAACTAAACCGTGATCTTCCATATATAATCACGGCTAAAGATTAGCGTGCTTACGTATACTTGAATATTTATAGCATGTGAAAATTAATTTATAATCTGGGAACGAACTATTTCGCCATTGAACATGTGATGGGAAGCCGACGTTTATTGCTGAGAATTTTTTTTTTTTTCTTTTTCTATTTTTAGTGGAAATGTTGCGAGTTTTGGTATTGGAAATAACGGTGACCTTTTTTCATTATCCTTTATCTTTTTTTTTTTTTTTTTCATTTTTGTGAGGGCGGGGAGAATCTGAAAGTTTTATTTTTTAACTCTTGTTGAATCATGATAACAAACAAGACACCGGGAGTATTGCTATCTTAAAGATGCGAGTTTCGCGATAAAAATGACATTTCAAATTTTTAAGCAGGACAGACAAACGGGTTGAATAACAAACTGACTGACATGCAGAATCTCATCTAAAATGTGTGGACGAATGAAAATACATAAATGGTGAAAAAGTGTTCTATGTCATTATTATAGAAACTCTGAATGAATCAACGTTTGTTTCTTTAGAGTTTTTTTTTCTGTGTAGTCTATTAACATAAAATATATGTTAAGATATTCCTAAGATTGAAGATTAAGTTGTATTGGAAAAAAAATAATTGATACTCATCCAGAACCTTACCCAAGGTCACGCACGACGGTATCTTCGGGAAGTTTATATTAAGCTGCCGAAAAAGTAGCCGTAAAAAGCAGGTGCGATTATCCAATCAGCAATCAGCTATCAGACGAGAAAATAGTTTTCGCTATTAAGCAAGACAAATAAAAAAAAAACTTTTTCTGATCCTTTTCTTGAATAAAAAATGTATTTCTTTGTAAGATTTGTTGAATAAAATTTCAAATAACTAAGCTTACGATAATTCTTGTGTGTGTGTGTGTGTGTGTGTGTGTGTGTGTGTGTGTGTGTGTGTGTGTGTGTGTGTGTGTGTGTGTGTGTGTGTGTGTGTGTGTGTGTGTGTGTGTGTGTGTGTGTGTGTGTGTGTGTGTGTGTGTGTGTGTGTGTGTGTGTGTGTGTGTGTGTGTGTGTGTGTGTGTGTGTGTGTGTGTGTGTGTGTGTGTGTGTGTGTGTGTGTGTGTGTGTGTGTGTGTGTGTGTGTGTGTGTGTGTGTGTGTGTGTGTGTGTGTGTGTGTGTGTGTGTGTGTGTGTGTGTGTGTGTGTGTGTGTGTGTGTGTGTGTGTGTGTGTGTGTGTGTGTGTGTGTGTGTGTGTGTGTGTGTGTGTGTGTGTGTGTGTGTGTGTGTGTGTGTGTGTGTGTGTGTGTGTGTGTGTGTGTGTGTGTGTGTGTGTGTGTGTGTGTGTGTGTGTGTGTGTGTGTGTGTGTGTGTGTGTGTGTGTGTGTGTGTGTGTGTGTGTGTGTGTGTGTGTGTGTGTGTGTGTGTGTGTGTGTGTGTGTGTGTGTGTGTGTGTGTGTGTGTGTGTGTGTGTGTGTGTGTGTGTGTGTGTGTGTGTGTGTGTGTGTGTGTGTGTGTGTGTGTGTGTGTGTGTGTGTGTGTGTGTGTGTGTGTGTGTGTGTGTGTGTGTGTGTGTGTGTGTGTGTGTGTGTGTGTGTGTGTGTGTGTGTGTGTGTGTGTGTGTGTGTGTGTGTGTGTGTGTGTGTGTGTGTGTGTGTGTGTGTGTGTGTGTGTGTGTGTGTGTGTGTGTGTGTGTGTGTGTGTGTGTGTGTGTGTGTGTGTGTGTGTGTGTGTGTGTGTGTGTGTGTGTGTGTGTGTGTGTGTGTGTGTGTGTGTGTGTGTGTGTGTGTGTGTGTGTGTGTGTGTGTGTGTGTGTGTGTGTGTGTGTGTGTGTGTGTGTGTGTGTGTGTGTGTGTGTGTGTGTGTGTGTGTGTGTGTGTGTGTGTGTGTGTGTGTGTGTGTGTGTGTGTGTGTGTGTGTGTGTGTGTGTGTGTGTGTGTGTGTGTGTGTGTGTGTGTGTGTGTGTGTGTGTGTGTGTGTGTGTGTGTGTGTGTGTTAAAGTTTTGTTTTCAGCGTTTTAAATTTATTGTCAGGAAGTGTTCACATCGGCTTTTCCGGCGACTTTTGCGACTTCTTACCGTAAACTGCTGAAAGATGTCGACACGAATTTAGGTCAGGTTTTGGATCCGTACCAAAAAATGCAATTGCTTTAATCTGCTATTTAGTTACCCACTATCTATTGCTCGCACATTTTCTCGCTATATAAGGAAGGGGATCAAAAATGAATGGTAGAATTCAATGCTGCTAAGACGAAGCTTCTTTCCTTTAATAATTACAAGAAGCCTTCTCAAACATGAATAGCCATTAAAACTACTGAAAACTCTTTGTCAAACTATTCGGCTTCACATTCACAGGTAATATATATATATATATATATATATATATATATATATATATATATATAAAACAAAAGTCTATATTCCAAATTTAAAAATGTTCACACGTTACCATTTATTTCTTTAAGTATGTTGAAATGCTCAATTCTTGACAGCACCTGTTTCGTAGCGTAGAATCATTCATGTAATTATTGTCATTTTTTTTTAATTTAGTCCGCCCTTAACTCATCAGAAGAAAAGGAACTCTTCAACTTAAAAAGAAAATTAAGGAATATACGTATGTTTACAAAGTCTGAAAATCTGAAAAGAAGTTGCAATTATTTTTCTACGCCATCTTTGAAGATGTTAAGGGCGAAATAAATTCAAATATTAACATAATAATCACATGAATGATTTTGCTCACCGAAACAGGTGCTGTCAAAAATTAAGCATTTCAACATACTTAAGGAAATAAACGATATGATATTTTACGATTTGAGATGCTTTTTGTCTAAAAGGTGGATATTTTAAGCTGGTTTTAAGCACCTTTGTTGCTGCGGAGTTTCTATTTGCCTTCTCGGTTTGAAGCTATTTTTTAATTGACGTGAACACTAGAATATTTCAATTAAAAGTCAACTATGAACAGGTAAAATTATACAAGAATAAAAGGCGAATCAAATGATGTATAGGTTGTTTAAACAGTTACATTTAATTTAGCTTAAATTTGAGGTTTTTGAAAAAATTGCGGTTTTCTTTTTCTTTTGAGGTTTTTGAAAAAAGTGCGGACTTTCTTCTTTGGCAGTACCGAATATATATATATATATATATATATATATATATATATATATATATATATATATATATATATATACGGAGATATATATATATATATATATATATATATATATCCGTATATATATATATATATATATATCTCCGTATATATATATATATATATATATATATATATCTCCGTATATATATATATATATATATATATATATATATATATATACGGATATATATATATATATATATATATATATACGGAGATATATATATATATATATATATATATATATACGGAGATATATATATATATATATATATATATATATATATATATATACGGAGATATATATATATATATATATATATATATATATATATATATATATATATATATATACGGAGATATATATATATATATATATATATATATATATATATATATATATATATATATATATACGGAGAGAGAGGGAGTAGATTATTAAAATATACATGACAAGTAAGCTATAGAGGAGATTCTACGCTTCATTCCGTAGGGAATTGTCATGCTAAAATGCGGAGGCCTCTGTGTAGCTTAATTTCTGTATATATTTTCATAACTTGTTACATAGCTCTATTTAGGTATTGGTACTGTTGAAATAAATACGATACATAAAATATATCTCATTGCGACATTTTATGTGAATACATAAAATACACACACACACACACACACACACACACACACACATATATATATATATATATATATATATATATATATATATATATATATATATATATATATATATATATATATATGACTTAAGGATAAAATAAATGGACAATTATTATTATTAACCAAGCTTGAAAGTATATGGGATTGAATAAAATCTATATTGTACTTAAAACAGTGCAGGTATTAAATCAGCTCAATGTCAGAACTTTCCGGTCAAGCAGAGCTAGTATTTAGTAAATTGAAATACATAGAATCCCTGGATACGGTGACCCTAATAGACGGTTTTTTTCAGGTTACGATGTGAAATAGTATGTTTTTCCGGCCCCTCGTTACGGTATTTTCCCCGCCTTACGATGTTATTTATAATGTTATTCGATTATATACATGTGTATTATATACTGTACTGTATTTTGTTACTTATTTTTAATGCCGTTCTACTGCAAATATATTTACAGCATATTAATCATATCAGTTTCATGAATTCAACACCAACAAAATCTTTTATCTTCGTATGAGACTAAACTGCATCCGGTGACAAGACCTCAATTTAGGATATGTTAGGGTGTTTAAAGTAACTGCTCGGTTTTCGTTACTTCCAGTTTCATTTTAATTACGACTGTTAATTCGTGACAGGATTCCATTCTTGGAATGAATGGAATCTGTCTTGCGTCTGATATGAAAAGCCAATGTTTCTGAATTTTACGAGATGAGGTTTGATTAGTTGTATTATTTGAGGTAATCAGGCACTGTTCTCATCTTCAATATTATTCTCACGGTGTTTTGGTCGACGTAACCTCCGATATTCTTCGGGTTTATATTGTTGAAGTACCTGTGGCGTAACGGATAAAGGACTAAGTAAAGTCAGTTCTAAAGTGACATTCTTCTGGGGTTTAAAGGTCATCATCAGTACGGGCGATATTAAGAATATATTTGGGGACCACTTAAGACTTCCACCCGATCATGGTTGACGAAATGAGAACATGCTACCACCGTGTATTAAATAAAATGGCTCTGTTCAAAATTATTTTCAGATTTCGAGTTCAATAGAAAGTTTTCCAAATTCAAAAAAGACAACTGAAGCAGGTCGGAGATTACATCGGTCGAAACGTTGTGAACATAACATTCAAGCTGAGAACAGTAGTCGGAATAATCCAAATAATACCATGAGAATCCAATTTGAGGGTTTAGTGGAATTTAGGGTCAACGCTAATATGTGATGGGTTGAACAAAGCCTATTGTTTAAAAATGGGAAAATCCGGGAAAACAAGTCGAACGCACCAACTCTTCATGGCTGACTTGGACTTTTACCCACTAACATCATTCAAATACAATCTTCTGCACAACTTTAAACGTTGCGCCATTCCATCGAGTTAGAAAGTGATTCACGACCGCACTAAGCCTTGCTCTTTTGCTAAAAACTCAAGACTTTTATGGACGACAAATTAAGTCGCGACAAATATACGACAAATGCTCCTGTACATTCTCTGTTCGGGTGATATTTAGGCACATCAATCACGCAACCTAGGAGTCTTATGTCAAGAACAATGGGAAGTAACTGATTTTAATTTAGACGGACTGGCACATTTTCTGTTTTTCGTTAAAAATCTTTGTAACAAAATAAATAAAAAAATTTTTTTACGGAATTTAATGGTATGTTTATATATTTACTTTTACAGGTATTTTTTGTAAACATTTACTGTTAAAAAAATAAAAAATATAAAAACATTTACGATTAAAAAATAATAAACAGGTTATTCTTTTAATTTTAGGAAACATTTATTTTTTATATTCGATCATATTTTCTTTAAAATACTCCCCCAAGTCTGAAAAAAATATATTTATTTTTTACAAAGACGTATAGCGAAAAAGAAAATGAAACCATAGGAACGATTAATCACGCCTTAATTTATCGTGCCTAAATTTATCGTGCCTTAATCTCTCGTGCCTTAATTTGTCACGCCTTAATTTATCGTGCCTTAATTTATCGTGCCTTAATTTGTCGTGCCTTAATTTGTCACGCCTTAATTTATCGTGACTTAATTTGTCGTGCCTAAATTTGCCGTGCCCAAATTTGCAGTGTCTAGATATCACATGAGTAGAGAATCAGCTGAATCAGTTATCGTGCTTTGTCGTACATTTTCGTGCCTTACTTTGTCGTGCGCAAATAGTAAAACCACTACGCCAGAGTTGTTAGATAGTAATAAGCTCCCGTACGTGTAGATTCGTGTTAAGTTTCTGTTTCTTCTGTAGGGCGTTTCTAAAATTGCTGAAATAAAAAAGACAGAATAAGGTCAAGATAAGGTCAAGATAACGTATTAATTATTCATCCAAAACATGTCAGATGACAAAAATAAAATCGTTTTTATATAAGCCAATGCTTTTAGGCGGCAAATAAGATCCGCTGTGTGCCTTTCCCCATCTACTGTTCCTTTGCCATCGTTACAGCCGCCATCTTTCTTTCGCTGTATCTTGTTTCTATTTGGTAAAATATACTTCTGAAACTATTTTTGGTTAAAAGAAATTGTGATAAAGTGGAAGAATAGGTATGTATCGTTTGATATGAAGTATACATATATCTGCTTACATATATACGTATACTATATATACATATGCATACATGGTAAGTTTTGAAAATGTATATGGCAATTAAGCTACACAGAATTTTCCGTATTTTATGTTCGGGAAGATTCGTCAGACTATGGCATTGAATTGCTGTTACTGTTACGTTGTAGGGGGTATAAGGTCTATGCCTATATATATATATATATATATATATATATATATATATATATATATATATATATACCAACTCCATCTCATTCAAACAGGAAAGGACTTAAAAAAACACACATTAGACACCCCCCAGTGGACGCAACCTAAACATAGACGCACACAATATCACAGCCAAAAAAACATCTAGACAAGTTCATCATAGAAAACCTTCACAAAAACACCAATTATAATGTAACAAAGGACGAACATCGAGCAATACAATCATTACGAAACAATCACCTCATAACCATAAAACCAGCGGACAAGGGTGGGGCAATCACCATCATGAACACTAACAATTACATAACAGAAATAGACACGCAACTAGCAAACAAGGGATTCTACAAATTACTCCCCACTAACCCCACCCTCCCATTCAAATCGGAACTTAGCCACCTAATTAGCAATCTAGACCATAGCACTAGAACCACGATCGAGAAATTAGTGCGAGACCATCCAAACCCATTTGTCTTTCACACTATCCCCAAACTCCATAAACTCCCCAAAATAGTTAGCGACACACTCACACACCTCTCACTCGGTAACACAGTAAACACTGAGGTACCGATTAACGAAACCTCAAAAACATACCGCATAGCTAAGGCCCTCAGAATAGTACCACCCGGCCGACCCATCGTTTCGGGTATTGGAACCCCCACAGAATACATCTCGGGGCATATAGACAACATTCTCAACCCACTGTTGTCAAACATCCCCAGTTACCTTAAGGACACCACACACTATCTACAAATTTGAAATAGGATTGGGACCAAACAATGCAATTCTTGTGACTATGGGTTTGTCCTCACTCTATTCCAACATCCCACATGAGGAAGGTATATCTGCGTGCAAGAACTTCTTACGCACTCAAAATCTACAAGACACAAACATCAACGGCATATGCAACATTATACAATTTATCTTAACACACAACAACTTCACATTCAACAACCAACACTACCTACAAATTAAAGGCACAGCCATGGGAACCAAAATGGCTCCCAGCTATGCCAACATATACATGCACATATTTTAACAGAAATACATTCACACTTACCACTTAAAATCACTACACTATAATAGATACATAAATGACATGGCCGCATGGCGAAGAGGCATTGATGGACTTCTATCAACATATAAACAGCTGTCACAACAGCATAAAATTCACAACAGAACATTCCACCACACATATCCCATTTTTAGACGTTTTAGTAAACATCACAAACAATCATATCACCACATCACTCTACACCAAACCCACAGATGGCCACGGTTACCTTAATTTTAATAGCTGCCACCCTATCAATATAAAAAGATCTATTATATACAGCCAGTGCCTGCGGGTCAAACGAATCTGCTCAGACCCGACCGAGTACGAAAAACAAGTAGGAATTCTGGCCAACTACTTCCTTCATATGAATTACCCCCTTAGAATAATTAAAGAACCAAATAGGAAAGCAGAACACAGAAGCAGGATAAATCTACTCACATATAAACGTAACACACATAATCCCCAAAAATACCAATGGTATTTGATTACAACAATAACACAGGCAAACTCCACAAACCCTTAAACAAGTATTTAGACAGCTGCAGCATGACGCCACCTTCAACACCATATACAACACGCTTCCACTCAGTGCAAGAAGACAGCCACCAAATCTAAGGTCACTTCTAATATCCACAAAAATACACAACACTTCCGCACCACTAGGAAACAAATTATGCAACAAACCCAGGTGCAAAATGTGCAAACACATTAATACTGGCGACACATTTACACCCCCAGGTACAAACACTCAATTTAAACTCCCTCCGCTCACTTGCGATAGTCCCAATGTAGTTTACATAATATATTGCACTAGATGCACAAAGGGTAAACGTGGGGGAAACAGGCCGAGATTTCCGCTTACGTTTCAACAACTACAAACAAACAATTAGGGACAAATCCACACAGCACACAATAGCAATGCAATACACCCTCCCAGATCACAGCATAGACAATATGCAATGCGTACTTACAGCCTCCAACTTTCGGACGCAGAGACAAAGAAGATAACATGAAAAGAAACTCATTCTGAGATTAACACCCACATCTTCGGTCTAAATAAAGATTTGGGACCGCTAAATGAGTACTCTTTTCATAAAAAATAGAAACCCAGCAAAGACATTTCCCCACGGGTCACAGGACAGAGTGAGTATTCACGGTGTAAGAACGGCTTAGCATCCCCCACTAGAAGTTAGTTTTTGTTTACGCAAGGCCTTTTACTCCATTTTATTTTATTTTTTCAGATTCCACACATTTCAATTTCCGACATATATTTAAGTCCATTTTCTAAGCACGCATACGTGCGCACACAAATGCACAGGTGTAGAGACGGGTGCGCCCTCCATCCCCCCTCACACACCCTGTATATTATAGTACCCTTCTATGAAAATATACAGGATTATGTTCACTATTATTATTATTATTATTATTATTATTATTATTATTATTATTATTATTATCAGCGTTATTATGACTTATTATTATCACTATTATTATTGTTATCACTAATCTATATATATGTATATATATATTATTATTATTATTATTATTATTATTATTATTACTACTACTACTAATATGATTGCTATTGTTGTTGTTGTTGTTTTTACTATTATTCAACTCCTCGTTTAAGCACTGCAATGCATCTTTCAGTTTCATTTCCAACATTAAACGTTATTAACCTCTGATTTCTCTAACCGGCATATCGAGCTTCCAATTTTTGTGATGGCTTCTAATTTAAAAACAATGCTTTCACTCAATACCTAGCACTTACTGTATGTATGTATGTATGTATGTATGTATGTATGTATGTATGTATGAGTATATATTTTCATATAGGAGTATACATGGGAGTGGGAGAAGAAAGAAAAAGAACAATCCGAATACTTTAATAAATTTTAATATGTTTCAACATGAATAGAAAAAATTAAGTAAATGATGATCAAAAGAATAATCTCTGTTTATTTAGTTATTTTATTTCATTTTATTTATTTTTTCCAACATCATATGTTTGTATATATCAATTAACGAAATCTACAGTAGTGTTTTAAAAATAAATAAATAAATGCGTGTGTGTGTGTGTGTGTGTGTGTGTGTGTGCGCGCGCGCGCGCGCGTGTGTGTGTGTGTGTGTGTGTGTGTGTGTGTGTGTGTGTGTGTGTGTGTGTGTGTGTGTGTGTGTGTGTAGGTGGGTGCGTACGTGCAGACAATCCCGACAACCTAGACCCACAATAAGTCCAAACTCTTGGAAAATAGATTCTACTTCACACCCACTTAGCTTATCATCTAAATCTGCTCAGCAATCTCCAGCTGTATATGTGAACACGTCCATAAAAGTGGATGAGTGTATGCTGTGTATGTATGAGTACGTGAAGAAGCATATGTGGTAGTGTGCGAGTGTATATACATGTATGTTCACATTTACGAGTGTGTTCGTGGGGTGCGTGGGTGTCCAATACAATTTTTTATGAAAGGCTTAGTTTTGAATAAAGGCCACACAAGTTGCTGACCATTTCAAGTCGAAAATGCTGGAAGGTTCATATTCAAATAGATCTTTACCTTAATGGTTATACCCGTGCCCCTCCTCCCGCTGCTTGCTCTGTCCGCTCACTTATGTTTTCTATCATTCACACTGAGGAAGATCGAAGGATTGGTCGAAAATATGTGCTTTTGAAGGAAACATTCTTGTTTTTTTCAAAAGACGTTTTGTATTCCTACACGTCAACACACAGGAAATAGATACAGAAAAGATATAAACATTCATATATTTTTCGTATTGATTTTTTATTCATACATATTTATATATATATATATATATATATATATATATATATATATATATATATATATATATATATATATATACGGTGTATTTCATCGTTGGTTACAATTGTTTCAAGACTATTCGGATCTGTCGAAATATATTTTCTTATAATATATACCAATCCTTATTTAAGAAGCTCAATGTAATTACAGAGCAATATAGTGAATAAATAACAAAAGACTATATTCCAAAGTTCATGATCTTGAGCATCTTATAATTTATTCCTCTAGTTCAATTAACATGAATTGTAAATGTCAACTGAATTAAAGGAATAAATTATAAGATGGTCAACATCACAAACTTTGGAATATAATCTTTTGTAATTTATTCACTAGATATATATATATATGTGTGCGTGCGTACGTGTGTGTGTGTATGTGTGTGTGTGTGTGTGTGTGTGTGTGTGTGTGTGTGTGTGTGTGTGTGTGTGTGTGTGTGTGTAAGGCGCTGTATATAAGATGCGTTGGGTATATGATGAGTTGTGTATATAAAGAGAAGTTTCTTCGTGTCGTCTAATGTTCATAAATATGAATATGTGTGTGGTATGGGTTACAGGACATTTACAATACGGATAACAAAGAAAACGGGACAAAAATCTGGGTGGTTATGCGTCTTGCCAATAAAGAAATCGTCCCTGAATTCATTAGTATCTTTCTTGATGAATCTGCCAAAGAAATGACCAGAAAATTTCGGTTATATTTTAAACAGATTTTATTTCACTATATTTTCATTGTTGGAAGATTGCATGCTTGTCTTAGACTCTGCTTCATCCCCGTACACGGCCATCACGGCTCTATTTCCACACTCTCTTCGTCCATCTTGCCCTCTCTCTATCTCTGTCTATATCTAACTGGTATCTCTCTTTGTATATATGTAACTATTCCTTGCTATTACATAATTCATCTCACATCTTTTAACATGTAACTTTTTAAATCATGTATTTCTGTTTGTTAGAAACATATTTTGTTTATTACCGTATTCGTTCCTCGATTGTTCTAAGTTAACAAAAATATTTTTACTAAACATTCTTTTGTTTCAAATATTCCCTCTGTATACTTTTTTCTACATAACAGTTACAAAACAATAATCGTGTTCATTATTTAACATTTTACTTTTTTTATAATAATAATAGTCGATGTTCTAAATCAATTATCAGCAAGTCCGGTCGATGTTGCCCCGGCATAACCCTAACCCTAACCCTAACCCAAGTCCAGTCGATGTTGCCCCGGCATAAGTCAATCTTCCTATCATCTATTTTTTTTAATGTACGCATTTTTAAAATGTCCGTACATTTTTCTATAACCCCAGTCCTATTCTTCCATAGATTTTTGCACCTCGCCAGGCTAAGAAAGGTCAGGCCCCATCCATAAAATATGTTTCATTTTCGTCAGCACGTCAAACCAACTGACTCTCCTGATTTTATTCCGACCGAAATCTTCATGCGATCTCATGGCATATCTCTTTTGGGTGTAGGGTACGAACTCCTATGATCAATATCAGCTGTTTAATTCAGCCACCTTTTCTGCCTTAACAATAGCGATCCAATTTGCCTCTCCACCAAACACGACGACTCATCGTCCGACGGTTTTCTGAACCTCTATTTTTTTTTTTTGATGATTTCACTCTTAAACATTTCCATTTGCTTCAGACTATATTTTGGGGAATTAAAACAGAAAATCCCTACTTGCAATGTTTACTAGTCAACTCCTAATTATACAAGATACCTTTTACCATACGGATTCACTCAGATTTCTCAAACTTGGATTCTAAGAACTCAGCAGAAACCCCGATTTCCTTCTTCTCGCCTTCGCTTCCAAGGCGGAATGTCAGTTCTGTCTGCCCGACCCTGTCCGACCTCTGACTTCTCTCTCTGGCTCACCTGACTTACTGACTGGCTGAGTTACTCTAAAGCTCTAACTATATTGAAAATTCATGACGTCATGTTATTTTTTGGGGGGAGGGGGGAAGGGTAATATTAAACGTTGGTGTTATATGTGATGTCCTTTGATGATGTAAAAAAATTTATTTCCACTTTTTTTACAGAACTCTTTTTTGTTTTCTTCCAAAAAAAAGGGGGGGACTGAAGATGTTTATTCTTTGTTCATTATGAGATGTTTATGGAAATTGAATATATACTTGTTATGTAGTTATATATGTTTATATTTGTGTTGGAAGAGTGGAACGCTGATTTAATTAGATAAGAAAAACAGTATTGAAAGTTTTAAACGTATGGGACAGCATATTGGATTAGAATTTTTGAGAGGGGTAGTATGATGTTGAATTACGTACGCTATTAAATATTTTATTGTTTCGAGAGTGTTCGCTAAATTATTTTTACCGTCACGATTTTTTTCTGATTTGAGTAGATCGACAAAGAAAAAAGAAAAACGCACAATGAGAAATGCTCCTGTAGTAAAGAAATCGTTTTCCGCGTGCTGTGGGTTCTACAAGGAGCGGTTGCGGATATTGACTTCGAGTATAATAGCTACTCGACACAGCGATTAAAAATGCGGACGAAGTTGATATTTATTTGCTCCCCCATCGAGCAAATTAGGCACAAGGCCGAGTTTTAATGTGAGGAGTGAAGGGGAAATGGGGACCAACTCCCCGGGGAGTAGGGGAGCTGGATAGTGACAATTGGTATGAAGGGTTGCCCCCACATTGACCAAGATCTTATATGTGTGGTTTCCCCCACATACGGTCTTTGCTTGAACTTTGGTGTCCAGCCCCGCAGGGGGGGGGGCGAGTTGCGAAAAAGAAAATGCGGACGGAGTTCTGTGGGTTAAGAACCAGTTGCTATCACCAATTTTGGGGTGAGCGTTTCCCCAACACAGACTTAGGCAGGCACAAGAAAAGTGAAGCCGTTGTGATCGCGAATCACTCAAGATAAGTAAAAAAAAAATGAAAGGAATTAAGAGGTCGCCGATACGTGACAATTCAATCAGTAGATTAGTCCCTAACGGGAATGGGAGTATAACAAGATATCGTGTTGAATGTTAGTGGTATGGATGTGGGGTAGCTCTGTTTTTATTCTTGGACGCTCTGGTGGAAGTGAAGCTAGGAATTAGATGTACGCGCTGTCACGGTTTAGTGCAAGGGAAGGAGGTTAAGTTAGTTAGGGGCGATGTTTTCCGGAGTTTCTGCTGAGTTCTTAGAATCCAAGTTTGCATGACAAAACAACGTGCATATCGGACACGTGGCCTGACATGCCTCACGTGTCTGAACATGCCTTATTACAAAGACCGATTTCTCTAACCTAATTTTCAATTAACCCACTTTACAAATAAGTATAACATTTTCCATTGTTTGTTTTTAAATTCCTTTTTTTGATTTCATTTCTTTAACAGAAACAAAATTGCATCATCACATTCCTTTTTTCAATAAACAGATCTCTAACTTTTTTTATGTGAACTAAACAATGAGTAATTCTACATTCCATTTTCAATAACATTCTGTATTATTTATTTTAACTTATGATCGGAATCCTCAATTCCACTCTTGCTTCCCAGGTTCCAATCCTCGACTATCCTATCTCATATTTACTCACGAGAACAGGCGTCTTGTTCTTGTAACATAAGGTCTATATATATATAAGTAAGGCGATGTATATAAAGTGCGTTGGGTCTTTGATGAGTTGTGTATATATTGAAGTGAGGAATTTAGGATGGTGCAATAAATAAAGTAGTAGGTCGTAAACTTAACATATAGAAAATAAACTAACTATAACTTAAATAAGGGAAACAGAATAAATTTCAATTTAATAATTGTCATTGGCAATAAACTAACACTAATTTCAATAGCACAAAAAAGAAATCAAATATTAAGGAATTGCAAAATATCAGAATACAAGTTTGAAATAAACCAAGTGTGAAATTTAACCTAGATTGCTATAAAGAGGATAATGTGAGAAATACAATTTAAAACTAAGCATTGGAGTTTAATAAAGACAAAAATCAAAATAGTGAATGAAAAATATAAAGTAATGATTCCGGAATAGTAAAAAATGAAAGATTTAACATTTAAATTAATTACATAACCAGGATGAGGTGAAGATAAATATTAACTAAAATTATTTAAATAAACATTTTAATTTATAGTCTTTCTTACAAAAATAGCAGGTAAACGGAAACAGGAAAAACAAATAAACCGTACATGTAAATAAAAATTTATACGAAACTAAGGCAAATTGAAAAATGAATAGCTGGACATAGAAATAGAGACTAAAATCAGAAAGGTGTAGTTTATGAGTTGGGGAATAAATCATTAAATAAATAAATCAGAGGAAAAAATTATAAAAATAAAAAATATATATTAAAGATTAAATGAATAAAAACAATAAAATTTTAGAAATATCAACTTATAATAAAACATAAGGAAGTGGGAATCGAAAAAAATAAAGAAATAAAATAAAATAAGGATGAACGAGGTGAGTGCAAACTGCTTGTTTCCTTAAAATAGGAATTATGAAATATATATATATATATATATATATATATATATATATATATATATATATATATATATATATATATATATATATATTACGGTTATGGGGGGGGGTGATTCGCAGTGTTATTATTCTTTCAAAGACTCCGCTGGGGTTCTCTGTGAGTCTACTGGCTATGTCATTTTTGATCTCAAAAGCGACTGTAGATCTTTTGGGTTGATCTACAGGACAGCGCTTCTAGAAATAGATTCTTCCTGTATCTCTCAGTTGGCCCTCCCCGCTGAGTCTTGTCTCCTGCAATGCAGCTATGTCGATATTTGTTTTTTGAGCTCCAGATCTATGAGTGCTTCTATGTGGTCTGTCACTCAAGTCCATATCAAGCATGTTTCTGACGTTCCATTTAGCGATGTTGAAGTCTTGAATGTTGTTATTTCTTGTTCTGTTGTTGTTACCGCTGGATTGTAGATCCACTACCCGCGGTTTCACAGTCAGATGACCTAGTCAGTAGACTCACAGAGAGCCCCAACAGAGTCTCCGAAAGAATAATAACACTGTGTATCACCAAATCCCATAACCGTAATATCACCATCATCAACTTCTACGCACCGACAATGACCTACCCAGACCATAGCAAACGTCCCTGCAGCAGATAAGTTAGTTCTCCTCGGTGACTTCAATGCCAGGGTGTGCCATGACTATAATACATGGAGCCCTGTTCTCGGAAAGTTTCGAAAGGGAACTCCCAATTCAAATGGAGTACTGCTGGTCTGTTTGTGCACGGAGTTTGAACTGGCAATTACGAACACTTATTTCCAACATTCGGATAACCATTACTACTCCTGGGGACATCCCAGGTCAAAGAGACGCCATCTCCTGGATTATGTTATCACAGGAAGGAAGAGCCTCAAAGATGCCAAGAACACAAGAGCTATGCGAGGACCAGATTGCCAAACCTAATCAAGACTACCTTCAAGTTCTCCATAAAACCTGCATCCAGCAGGACGACAACGAAGCGCAAGAGAAGGCTAGACACATCAAAGCTCGGAGATAGCAAATTGCAATATAGACTACAATTTGCAATCAGCTCAGCATTAGAAGAAATCACTGATAGTTCTGATTCACCAGAACTAATGTGGGACTTGCTAATCAGGCCAGTATTATCCGCTGTGTCAGAAGTACTTGGTTACACAAAAAAAGCAGAATGCGGACTGGTTCAATGAGAATGACCTAGAGATTAGAGATGTAATAAATAAAAGAAACCGAGCATTAAAATCAAAGCTAAGCAACCCGACTAGAGCAAACCAGAAGAAGCTGAAACAAGTGAGGGCAGAAGTCCAGAAAAAACTAAGAGAAATGGAAAACACCTGATGGCTCAAAAAGGCTGAAGATATGCAGAGGCAAGCCGAGGAAAACAATTCTGCAGGTTTCTTCAGATCACTGAAGGAAGTGTATGGCTCTAGAGCCCAGATGACTAACACCCTCTTATCAGAAGATGGAAACACCATACTGACCCAACCAAAACAGATAATTCAAAGATGGGAAGTGAACTTCGGCACCCTACTGAATGTAGAATGCAATACGGATGAGGAGATCTTAAGTCACATAATAGTCTTCCCCCAGCAGATGAACCTGAATGACACACCAACTCTTGGGGAAGTAAGAGAAGCAATTGATAAAACTAAAATGAACAAATCTCCAGGAATTGACGATATACCAGCTGAAGTGTACAAGTTCGGTGGAGAACAACTCATGAGAAAACTTCACCAACTAACAGCAAAATGCTGGCAACAAGAAACGCTGCCACAAGAATTCAAAGATGTCATGATCATCCCAATCTATAAAAACAAAGGTGACCACAAAGACTGCAGTAATTACCGAGGTATATCCTTGCTGACCATTACCGGGAAAATAATGGCTAAAGTGGTGCAAGCTATATGGTTATATATATATATATATACATACACACATACTTTATATAAATGTATATATATATATATATATATATATATATATACACATACTATATATATATATATATATATATATATATATATATATATATATATATATATATATATATATATATATATATTCTAACATTAGGACGATTAATCGGAATTGGACAAATCAGAAATGTTTTGGGTATCGGAAGTGGAAATATTTTAACTTGATTTCGTATTCCAAGTTTGTTTGTTTTTTTTTTATTTACAACATAAGACCAAGAGTCAAAGGACCGAGTCTAGGAATCCCATTCCAGAATAATTTTTGAACCTAATTTATTTTTTATTGGTAAATTATGGTAAAATAGTAAATATTCTAAAGTTTACATGCCTTTTCCTTTATTAAATGTTCTGAAATGAACACAATACGTAAAGGAAAAACATTAGAAGTTTGTCAAATTCAAAAAGAAATTATATTTACATTTAAAAGTAACTACATAAAAATTGGATTCTACATTTTAGGCGATTACGAAAACAAGAAATCATTTCAGAACTTTTATTAAATGGTTAGTTGCGCATATAAATTTAACGTAAAATGACCCCTCATTTTCGAACCATTCTTGCATTTTAGGGCAGTTCACTAAATTTTTCCCACTAAGCTTAAGTCCGACCAACAAACTTACATGCGATCGCTTTATTTATTTTTCGTATTAGTATCCAGTTTTTGGTGTTAGTAAGAAGGAGGTGTGTTTTTATGACTTTTAACAACGACATATTTTATACTAAACTTTGATAAGGAACATTAACTATTAAGTGACTATGTAGAAAAATAAATGCAAGGGCACAAAACGTCGCTCGTTTGCATGGTACCACTTTCGTCTATCTACCTCTTTAGCATTTCGAGTTCGAAAATAGGAGGGTTTACTTTTAAACGACTCTTGTGTGTATATATATATATATATATATATATATATATATATATTTGTTTATTGTTATATAAACATGCTCACATCCCGCTGCTACAAATAGCCACTTGTTTCAATCAAACAACAGATATCATCAGGCAGCGACTTGACTATTCAAAAGTTCAATGAATAATCTATTATTCATTGAACTTTTGAATAGTCAAGTCGCTGCCTGATGATATCTGTTGTTTGATTGAAACAAGTGGCTATTTGTAGCAGCGGGATGTGAGCATGTTTATATAACAATAAACAAGTATTATCAGCTCTTTTTATTGAGCACTATCTAACAACCTCGTTGAATTCATTAGTCCATTACTTTTGAATATAAAAAAACCCCGAGTATATATGTATATATATATATATATATATATATATATATATATATATATATATATATATATATCAAAGAATGAGAGTTCATATAGAAACGTTGTTTTAATTTGAATAAACTAAAATACACATCAAGTGCGCTTGAAAGCCAAATACAACGTTACAGAAAGAAAATAACGTTGTGATTTGGCTTTCAAGCGCACTTGATGCGTATTTTATTTTATTCAAATTAAAACAACGTTTCTATATGAACTCTCATTCTTTGGCGGTTTTCTCGCGTTGGCTATGCACAGTTCAAACATTTCTTAATACAACTGCTAGAAACAACGCGCAACTCTTTACAAACAGACTTCTTTCTCCAAATTTACAACATGGCAAGGAAGAAGAAAAGAAAAAAAAGAAACAACACACTGAAGATGGAGTATACCTCTGAAATATATTTGTGATAAATTTCAAACAAGTAAAATATTTGTTTATTTTCCTAATATTACGTTGTATTTGGCTTCCAAGTGCACTTGATGCGTATTTTATTTTATATATACTAGCAGGCCGTCCGAGGTTGGCCGCTCGTAAAATACGCGTACATCTTATATTATAATTAATACAGAAACTGAGAAATGTGCATGCAAGTATTATGTTTTTTCGAAACAGTTTACTTCTTGTAAGTAAACAAAAATACTCGAGCTGAGATTGAAACCAAAAGCTAAAGACAGTGATTCAAATACGATAACCATAAGGCCAGCTTGAAAAATTGGATTTTACCGTCACTGGATTATTTATCTTCCACCAGACTATCCATTCATGTGTAATCACCTTTTTCTTCACCATATTCCCTCTGCTTCATTTTTTTGTTATCAAGTAAGATCTTTGACTTACTTGTTGTTTCATCAAATACCTTTGCATGCAAAATCCGATCCCGCATTTTGCTAATTCCTACCCTCTGATGAGAAGGAAAGTATTTCTTCGAAACTCCGCGGATTAAGGACTATCCATTTATCTAGTGTTTCCTTTTCAGATTAAATATGTTTTTAACTCATTTCAAAGTGTTTATTAACATGTCTTATTAACTGTTTGCTCGTATAAATATATCAGGTTGTTGCATAAGTTCTCGCCGGTTAATAAAAAAAATGTTAAAACATGTTTTGATATTTGGCAAAGTGTTATAGATCATCAGAAATCACGTATTCTGTTCTACAAGATAATGGTCATCGTTTTTTGCTCATATAATTTTTTTCTCGTTTTTCAGAACCGTCAGAAGGGGTGCCTGCACATGAAATTTTGTGCCAAGAGGTGCGCAATCTCCAACTACACCTCTCCTGAGTCGACACTGTTAAATACCAGTAGCAAGTGAAATGTATATACAGGATGACTGGAAATGAATGCCGAGATAAGCAGAGAGTGCATACAGCGCCTTGAATTCCCAAATGGCCACCCATCTGGTAGTAACATGGCTCAACGTTGCTTAACTTCGGTGACCTGACGAGCATATATATATATATATATATATATATATATATATATATATATATATATATATCCAGCATTGCCCGTGTATTCTGTACAAGTAATAGCAGTCTTGTAAAATGTATTTTGCCACACTCTTTGATTTGAAACATGATTGAAAGGGCATCTAATCGATGGGCAAGAACAAAGAGAGTAAATTAGTTCGTTTATTCAACAGACGAAATATGACACGAGATTCTCGTTCCTTCTCACGAGAAAACAAAGATGCATTATACTTTTATTTACTTTAAATATCTATCTTAACAATGACCCAGACGAGGTCAGAATAAAGTAACAATAATAACACTCACTCGAATGGAAGCCTTTCTCTGTTCCGATAAAATAATGCGCAGTAATAAGATGTCATTCAGAAATGCGGATGAAGGAGTGATCTAATTCATGTGTGTGTGTGTGTGTGTGTGTGTGTGTGTGTGTGTGTGTGCGTATTTTTTTGTCTTTTGTTGTTTTTTTTTTGTTTTTTGTTTTTTCTATGTTTCTTTGTTCTTTGTTCACCCTAAACAAAGCGTGAACGTAAGGGGCTACTATTTGAGGTAATGTCTAATAGGGGGTTGTGGGGAGTTGAGTAGCGAGATGTCTGTTCACTTCACATTATATTTAAACTTCTGCAAGTTAGTACAGTCAGAGCAGCATACAACGGGGAGGGAATTCCGAAATCTAGCAGTTCGTGGGGAGAAACTGTTGGACTTTCTAGTATTTCCGGCGTTTACGGACCTCAATAATTAAAGAATACTTATTGCTCGTCGGGTAGGTCGGGAGTATGTACGTTAAGAAAACACAAGTGTTATGAGTGCCCATTTCTATTAAGGTACTTGTAAAACAGGCACAGGGATGCAACATCGCAGCGATAATACAGAGTTTGGAGCTCTGTCATAGTATGGGACCTATTATATTTTAGACGCATTTTTTTGATCGGTCTAAAGAGGGAAAGACTAAATGTGCAGTGATCAGCTAACCCAAGCTGCTCGTCACATTAACAAAAAAAAATTCATACGGCCGGAATCTATTCATTACGGGACAAATTAATTGTGTCACCGAACACCCATGCAAACCTGTATCGCGCAAGGAAACGCGGTTGTAATGCGTCACTTTGACACACAAACTCTTGGGACTACATTTTTATCTCTTCGTGTATGAATGCAGTAAATAGGTGAGAACGTTCGAGAAAACCGGTACATAAAGATTAACACGCAAAATTTTAAACAGGTGAGACAGTGTTTCTCAAGTTACCACACTAACGCCTGTTATGTCGTTCATGTCAAACTCCGTCTGAAGGACGTTAAACCGCGCCAAATCAAGTCCAGAAAGCATCTCCACAATTAGCAATCACCACTGCCCGTGGTTATCACATACGCCGGGCCCCGTCTATCAGACGTTAAACAGCATCATCAAGAATACGAGACTAGACGAAGTTTTCTCAATACACTATCGTCGCCGCCTGTAATATCTCTGGAGTCTAACTCAGAAAGACGTTTAAAACTTCCAAATCCAGACAGCCGTTCCCAAGTCCCAGCAATGATTCCCCAATCTACAGACAGTTTTTCGCAGACTGAATTACCGGCTCGAAATTATCACCATGCGCACTGCCAGTACACAAACCGGCACGGATTAAAGTGTCGAATAAAAACTGCAAACGAACATAATATTCTATTTCTCATTTAGGAAGTTAACGCAAGTTACAATGAATGAATATTCTATACTTACAAACTTTTTCTCCGTAGTATTTCACATACGTAATGTTTTCTTCGTTACATTACGCTAAACTTTATACCTTCCTCAGTCCCGAAGGATTTCTTCAATTACTTAAAAACTATCAGCCATAAATTTACAATTAAATAATATTCTTTCTCCACTTGAAGGATGTTTCTAAATCTTTGTCTTATAAAAGATACACACCTCACTGTATCATTAATGAATTCCAATCTTTTTAATCCCCCCCTCCCGTAAGAAGACAGCACTTTCAAGGACTCTGACTTGCACCTCTAGCGCATAATAATTTTTTTTCTGGTTAATAAAAAAATTTTAAACGTTCGTAATTGTTCCAGAGTCGTTCCCATTTGTTGAGGCTTTTTTTCGCTTGCTAGAGAAAGGTGTTTCGACCCAAGCTCATAAATAAGTTCATAAATTCTAGTTATTTTCTCCGTTCCCTCCCCCCCCTCTCTCTCTCTCTCTCTCTCTCTCTCTATCTATCTATCTATCTATCCCTATCTCTATCTCCCTACCTATCTATCTATTTATCTATCTAGAGCCATCGAGACACGTACCCTTCGACTCGCGTAAATATGCGCCAATCATTCTATAGTCATTTAAATAAGAAACATAGCAATGATTGCTGAGATTTTCAGATCTGATAACTAAGTTTCTAAATTTCTAACTTCAGTTGCTTTCGGAATAGTCAGAAACAGCTGCCTTGCTATTGCAAATAGGTTTTTAATGTTATGTCACTAATCTCTTGCTCTCTCGTTTTTCCCCAGCTAAAATTTGATGACTTCATCAAAACGATGTCTCCACAGTTTATTACGAATCGACTAGTTGAAGGAGGGAGAGAATTCGTTAAAGGTATGGGGCATTATGAATTATAGACATGATTTGGCCAGTGCGAGCAGATGACTTGGTTTGATGGGCACGTTATCATTTTGGGGTCAGTTGTGGTTTCAGACGGACAGTGGACGTAATACTAGTTGAGTGGATTATGTAACGCAAATGTTATGCGAGGACCTGGTAGATAGACAAGCGCCTGTAACTAGCTAGAATCGAAGATTAACGTTTATGGTTAGTTTGTTCAAATATATAGAAACGTTCAGGCTAGAAATGCGCTTCTGGCGATTGGATTAACCGTGGGACCTGAGTGACGTGTTAAGATTGTTCCATTTAGATTATTTATCATTGTTAAAAAGCCGCATCGGAAAAGTAATTTTCATCTGTATAAAATCTCATAATCAGTACGAGGATTAGGCATCAAATAGAAACCTTAAAAATATATGAGTAAACAGCAAAGTGAGAATACAAACATACAGCAAATCAAGACGCAAATATCATCTAATTAGAGAAATACTTATATGGACTATATCAGGTAATGATAAATACGAATCGAATACAACATTAACACCGCAGTACGGATATGAAAAGATTATAGGCTAAAAAGAGGTAAGATAGTCTACTTAGAGAAATATTTACAACCAATCAGTGCACGATCTTTTCAAAGGCGATACAAAAAGTTTGATTCGAATAAAGTCTTATCATTATTAGACATCAAATAGAAACCTTAAATATGAATAACACCAAAGTGAGGATACAGCATATGAGACTAAAAAGAAGTAAAATAATAAACTCGGAGAAATCCTTAAATGGGTAATAGCAAGCAAATATTATTTTTTAAACAAAGAGTTATAATATTTTTTTTATATTTTAAGTATTAAATACAAAGTGTAAAACATGATGACAAATTTCTAGTTATAAATTATATAATTTATATAATATAAATCTCACCTGTCTGTTTAAATGTATATATGTATCTATGTATTTACGTATGTATGTCTGCCTAAAACTTCCGAAAGAGGCGATTGATTTTCGGATCGTTTTGAAGCTCGACCTTTCGGAGGACAAATATCGAAAAATTGGTTAAAAACATTAATTCCTTTACCCTCAACTGGGCAGTTTTCTACAAGGAAAATCGTTTTTTTGTTTTTGTTTTTTGTTTTCTGCGTCGCCATTTTTGCAGCGTATCGGTTGGAATGACTTTACTAATTTCAATGTTACGAGCTTCCGGTCGCGTCATGGAGTAGGAGTAAGACGTCAGGTTCTCTTACTTGCTTTTCCGCCTTCGCGTCACGGGTTCAAGCCTGCCTGGCTCCTACCACATTTTTTTCTTTTTTTGCTTAACACACACCTCCAAACACCCAGGCAACGCCGGGAACCCAGGCTAGTTTGATATATAAAACTCATTATGTGTGTGTGTGTGTGTGTGTGTGTGTGTGTGTGTGTGTCCATTATGCCAAACATTTTGAAAATGGAGACAGACACGCAGACACACAGACATAGTGAGGTTTATAAATTCGGTTGTTATTATTATTATTTCTTATATCCACATAAAATGTTATAAAGGGATATATTTTATGTATCGGTTTTTAGTATTTACCTCAACAGTGCTCAATTCACGGGTAGAGCTAAGTCGTAAGTTATGAAAAATATATGGCAATTACGCTATATATATATATATATATATATATATATATATATATATATATATATATATATATATATATATATATAATATGTTAGAAAGATAAAGAATTAAAAACTTATCAAAAATTGCAGTTAACCCCGTTGGATTTAAAAAAGTAACGTTTGATCCTAACACGGGTTAACGTTCAATTAAGTAAGCGTTTTTAAATTTAAAATAAACTGTAAATAACTATTTTAACCACCCGAGCCCAAAACACTGAAGCATGCTCACAAAATTTACTGAACAACTTAAAACAAATTTCCTAATGAATCACAATAAGTTATTTAAAGAAATTTACTTTTCTAATTTTTCTATTTTAATTTTACCCTAATTTTTTTCTCCTAATTTTCTATCTTCATTATCAACATAAAATTCACTTCTTCTTATGTTTTAGATATTTTCAGGACCATCCACCAAACTTACTAGAAAATGATAGTTTTATTTTGATATCCTCAATCCTCCCCCCTTTTTCTGGTGTTGATGGGGAGATAAATATTCGAATACAATTATTCTCAATGATTATTGTCAATTGTAAAATAAAATAAATATCGTTTCCGAAACGAGCGTACACTCAAGTTGATTTTATTTGTTTTTCCTGATAGAACTGATTCATAATTTATAATTATTAATCTTTATAATCAATTTTAATATAGCTCTAGGATAAATATACCTATTGAACTTATTATGTATCCACAATATTATAAGCAAGATTATTCTAAAAGTATTGACACATAAAAATAATCTTTGCTCTTTAGACTCCAGATCTAATTCCCTATATATATATATATATATATATATATATATATATATATATATATATATATATATATATATATAAATATATATATATATATATATATATATATATATATATATATATATATATATATATATATATATATATATATATAAACTTGACTGGGTTCAAAAACAGCCTACAGAAAATGGACTCTGATTTATGAAAGTATGATAGGTTATGAAAAAGGAAGGGTTGTAAAGAGATAGCTTCGAATTTGGGGGTATCAAAACCAAAGGAAAATATGATGAAAGTAAAAATAAAATAGATAAACCCCATAATTTATTATACAATACCTGTTCATACTGAAACACTTATCACAATATTCTGTGGATCTATATTAAAAAACCTTGTTAAACTTTGTGACATATTTCCATTCTATGGAGGTCAGGCGCGAACGAACACCCCATAATTTTATTATGCCATATTTCTTTAAACTGATACATAATTATCAAAGTATACTTACGCAGATAGATATGAAAAGTCTTTATTAAAGTGTGTGCCTATTTCCATTCTATGGAGGCCAGGCGCGAATGCAGACCCCACAATTTTATTATACCATCCCTATTTAAGTTAAAACATACTTATCAAAGTATTATCATGTATATCTATATCAAAAACACTTGTAAACGTTTTTTTGATTTTGAAATTTTTTTATTTCCATACTTTGTGGACCAGGCGCGTACGCAGACCCCACAATTTTAATGAATCATCATTATGCCAGATTAAACATACACATTCCTGTGTCTTGATACATCTTCTATCATTATATGTGATCATTTTTCTATAATAGTCAACCATATAGGAGCCTATTCGTGAGCAGACACACACACAGACGTTCAGCTTTATTTTATATATATATATATATATATATATGACTACTTCATTTAATCACAAAAATTAATATATGAGGATATAATTTTCTGCGTAAATTTTCAGTATTTACTTAAACAGTGCTCAATACATAGGTAGAGCTATGTAGTAAAATATGAAAATATTTATGGCAATTAAGCTACACAGAATATTCATAAGCCACACGAATTCTCACGAGAATGAAACGCGGAATATTCTCTGTAGCTTAATTGCCATATATATTTTCATAACGTACTATATATATATATATATATATATATATATATATATATATATATATATATATATATATATATATCATAAAACATTCGAAGCATGAACATTTCCGTTAGTGTCCCTATTTATTATTTAAAACTTCCTCGGACTGAGGGCAGAAACAATCAAGTGTAGTGTCAGAACAGATACTACATTTTGCTCTCAGACAAAACTCTTGACAAAAACGATTCGTTCTTTAGATTTAAAACGCAGTTGTCATCAAAAATTAAAGCAGCGTACTCTGCGATATTTTCATGCGATCACAAAATGTGTCGGGTCTCAATTCCTTTTAGACATAATCAGGATGAGCATGTCGGTTAACATACGAGACCAAAACTGTAATCGCTTTCATATGGCTTTTCCAATCAATTGTTTTTCTAACATTTTATGCGCACGCGCAAGTGACCGTTTGAAAAGGTGTGAAAGTGCGGAATATACTGCAAAAAGAAATTAAATTATCAGAATTCAAGAAAATTTATCACCACTAATTTACCAACAAATTAATTTTATAATACAATTGGATAATTACAAATTTACAAACTTTGTGATTTTATAACTTTCGATATATTCATTATTTTGGATTATGTCAAGTATAGGGTTTCATACAATTAAACACGTACAATTATTCTTGTAAATAGTGTGTTTAGTAAAAAGTAAATGAATAAAATAAATAATAAAGAATAATTTGTAAAATCAAATTCGATTAGTATATATTCTTAAAAATGGGCAAACTTATTTTTTTCTCGATTAATCGATCATATTATTATTCAAGTTTCCGGAAACAGCTGTGGACTGGAAGTTTATTTTTGCAAAACACACTAAAAATATATAACCATTATTACATTTACTTAAATTGGAAGCTATGATCTATTTGTGTTGCCTATTAGTTTCTTACTTTTTCGGTAAAACTTGCGAAGAATGCTGTTTTACAGTTGTTGTAAAAATGGAACCGAAATTTAAATTTCGTTCCGTTTTAAATTCGGTACATTTTTGCATCACGTCAAACCCATCGTCCACATTCGACATGTCAACTTTTATAGGTTTTCGGGTATGCTGACAAGGTTAGGGGTATCAATTCCGAAAGCCGTTCTTAACAATGGGACGTTGGGAGTGTCTATTCAGAAAGCCGTTCTTAACATGGAAGGTTGGGTTGTTTATTCGTTGTAAGCATACCCGAAAACCTATAAAAGTCGACATTTTCAATGTGAACGATGATTTGGACACGTAAAAAAAATACCAAAAAAATATCAAATTCACTTCTTTTTTTTTTAAATGAAATTATTTTGTTTTTGTTAATAAAATTTTATTTTTTTGTAAAATAAAAAAATCTTTCGTTTATATATATATATATATATATATATATATATATATATATATATATATATATATATATATATAAATTACGATTGTTGAATGTTATTCTTTCGATTACTTTCGTTTTTGGAGGGGGGGGCACAATAACAAAAAATAAAAAAAGGATTAAAACAGAACGAAATTTAAATTTCCGTTCCATTTTTACAACAACCGTAAAACAGGGCATTCTCCGCAAGTTTTCCTCCTTTTTTCTTCTTTCTTGTAATTAATTGTAATTTCTCACAATGAGAAAGACAGAAACAGACATGTTACACACGTGGCCTGTGAACGACAGGAACAGACGCGTCCTAAACATGGTCGGACAAAGATAGAGTATTACGTGTTCAACACGACAGAGCTTTGTAAAGCACACAGTATTACGAAAGGACTATTGAACAATAAACAAGGCGTTATTCTGGAAGTACCTGTAAATAAATGTATGTTGCTTTAACTGAAAACAAAGCGAGTTGAATTTTTTCCTTGTCTTTGTTTTCTTGTGACTGTCTCCATACAACGTGTGGGTCCTGAATGTTACAAAATATTAACCTGAAAAGCATATAATAGGAACATGTTTTATGATTTTTAATCTTTCGGACTTGACAAGAAAATCGATTGATCGACACGTTTTTCCATAAATACAAAAGCTAACACGAAATCAATGACGTCTTTACGGTTTTTGCAAAAATATTCGAGAGCTAAAAGTGCATCGCATATTCGTCTGCACTTATGAACTCTTGCAATGCAGATTTTCTTTTGATATATTCAAAAGACGATATTTTCTTGCAATCCATCTATGCAAAGAATAGCTGTGTTGTTATATACCGGCAGGTGTGCATCATTGCATGCAGCGAGAGACGAGGAAAATAAGAACATTGTTACAACTTTCTAAAAGGTTACAGACATTATGTACTCGAAACGTCATTATTGTTCAAAGGATGTTTGTGCACGGGTAATATACAGACGCTAGAGCATTGGAAGAAGAAGAAGAAGAAGAAGAAGAAGAAGAAGAAGAAGAAGAAGAAGAAGAAGAAGAAGAAGAAGAAGAAATGCACATATATATAGTTCTGAACACGAGAAATTATCTGTTATTTATCTGTCGATCTATCTATATATCTATGTATAGCTATCGATCTAGCTATCTCTCTTAATTTATCTATCTATCTAACTTGATTTATCTATCTATCTATCTATCTAACTAACTGGTGATGTAAACAAGAGATGAGATGTAAAGCTATGTTTTGATAAAAGTTGTCAAAATATATACAAGTATAAAATGGATAAGTTTGCAGCGGAAGCTCTAAAGAATAACTGCCCGGAAGGACGCGGTTGTTATCACGTGGTCAGGTTGGCTGGACACAGAGTCAAGTTGGAATTTGGACGTTGATAAGGCGGATGGTTTTACAGGTCGTCACCACCACCACCCTCACCGGGAAGGGAGTTGACGTGTCTAAAATTGGAAACTAGAATTAACCACACAAGCAAATATATTCACTTTCCATTCTTCTGCGATCGACACCTGGAAAGTGAATAAAAACTATATAAAACCAAGCAACGTCTTGGAGTGAAATGCATTCGTTCAAACAGGTTCCAGCTTCCCTTCAAGAACAGATGAATTTTAGGTGGACTACAAGACCAACGAAGCAGTTGAAAAATATGAGTTATGTAGAAATACATGTGTTTTTATGTCTGACCTATACACACGCAACACACTTACACTGATCACGGAACATAAATAGACTGCAGCAAGATAACTTAGGGTTCAGATAGTGAAGAACCCCACAATATAGAAACTGGTAACAGAACGCACAACAGCGAGAGGTATAAATGAACCACTCCACAACGTAATAAATGTAACTTCACTTTTAAGGAAGTAATATTTCCTTTTCGAGTTGTCGCCAGTAAAGTGCTCGATGATAAACTAGAATACAATATGAGAGCAAAATAGTTATTGTTAAATTTTACAAGAGGTCATAAAAATATCGGTACCATCGGTTTTAAATCCGATATAATGAGGCCAGTTTCTGGTCGAAAAATATTGGATTTTCTTCAACATTTCTTTATATCTGAAGAACAGATATAAACAGACACTGAAGAGAATCCGATATTTTCGACCATGAACTGGTCCCCTTACATCAGAGTTGAAACCGATGGTATCAATGTTTTTCTGACCTTCTGTAATATATATATATATATATATATATATATATATATATATATATATATATATATATATATTATTGATATAGACAAATAGTACATAAACGCTACACTGAACATGCTAATGTTTCGGACAAGTAGTCGGTCAAGACTACAAGTCCTCGTCAGGCGATTTAATAAAGTTTATATTCCACTGAAGGAGTTCAGTTCTTTAATGAAAGATGGAATACAAACTTTATTAAGCCACCTGACGAGGACTTGTGGTCTTCACCGACCACTTGTCCGAAACATTAGCATGTCCAGTGTAGCGACTATGTAATATTTGTCTATATCAATAATATATATATATATATATATATATATATATATATATATATATATATATATATATATAGTAATTTATAAAATATATATGGCGATTAAGCTACACTGAATATTCTGCGTTTCATCCACTGTAGGATTCGTCAGGCTTATGCGCATAAGCCTGACGAATCCTACAGTGGATGAAACGCAGAATATTCAGTGTAGCTTAATCGCCATATATATTTTATAAATTACTAACTAGCTCTACCTACGTATTGAGCACTTTTGAAGTAAATACTTAAAGTTTACGCATAAATCTATACTTTCGTATATTAAATTTGTGTGAGTAAATGAAGTAGTTATATATATATATACATATATATATATATATATATATATATATATATATATATATATATATATACTAGCAGAAGTACCCGTCGTTGACTGGGTTCAAAAACAGCCTACAGAAAATGGACTGTGATGAAAGTATGATAGGTTATGAAAGGGAGGGGGTTGTAAAGAGATAGGTTTTGATACTCAAAATTTTTACCATAAACAAATATGATGAAAGTAAAGATAATTTTCGCGAAAATATATTTTTTTATATCAACTTTGTTTCCACTCGTAGCCAAGAGTGGCCAACAAAATTATTTTTTCTTACAAAGAGAAAATGTTATATATATAATGATATAAATATACAAGAAATAAATGTTACCATAGTCAATAAAGGTTACTTGTATGGTAGAAAACTTCATTGGTTAGTATTTTTAAGTAGTTTGTAAAAAAAAAAATTTTTTTTAATTCACGAACCGGCTTAAAAAAATCAAAATGGCAGCGACTTTGAAATGGAGAGCCCCGTTTTCAATTTGAAGGAGAGGCACCTGAACGTTCTGTGTTAACAATTTAAGAGAGTTTCGTCAACATAAGGAATATTTATAAACATATGTTTTCCGTTATTTTGTGCTTGAGGAATATTCGATTATGGCATGTCTAGTTTATATAAAAATTAATTTAAGTAGTTATCGTCTCAAATTTCGTTTTAATTTCGGTTCGCTGAAATTATTTCAAGTAAAAAGCACTAAAAACTATTTCAAAACAAAAAAAAACATGAACTGAACTTTTATTGACAGTGGTAACATTTATTTCTTGTATATTTATTTTGTCGGGTAGTCGTTTGTTGGCTTTTCTGCTAAACACTCATACTAAATAATATCGACGAAATATAGAAAAACAAAGAAACAAAAACAGTTTTGAAAAATAATGAAGCTTTACTTACTTTAGTAAAATAATCCGAAACAGCAAAATGGGATATTAAAAAAGTAAATACGTAATTACTTTAGTTTTTTAAAGTAAAGAATCGATATAAATATGAATAAGAAAAATGGCGCCCTTTTCAAGCAGAACAGCTTCGTTTCAGTTTTACAGTATTGAACGGTGTAGTGTTGCGCCGTCGGATTCAGGGTTGTACTATTGTAATGTAAGGAACACGCAGAAATGTTTGTAATCAACTGAATTCCTTCTAGTACACTGACAAAAAAAGCTTAAATAGATATATAAATAAAAATAAAAAGTTTATGTAAATGTTTTTAAAAAGACACGTAATTACGTGAACAGTATTTTTTCCTTCTTTTGACACGATAACAAGTAACGTTTTTGTATTTTATTATTTATCTATTTATCTATTTTCGAAAGAGTGCCACGTGCAAGTGGAGAAGGAAAAAAACAGAGTTATGCAAAATTTGTGTCGAGAATTGTATAAAGTTCCGACTTTTTTTTTAGCTTTCACTTTAATAACGTAAATTTATGAGGTGAAAAAATAAATAAAAGCTAATGTGAATTAAGATTAAAATTAAGGTGTTATTGTGGGCCCTCACCCCTTTTAAAAAAACCTTGTTAAACTTTGTGACATATTTACATGCTATGGAGGTCAGGCGCGAACGAGCGCCTAATAATTTTATTATACCATATTTCTTCAAACATAATTATAAAAGTATACTTACGCAAATAGATATGAAAAGTCTCTGTTAAAGTTTGTGCCATATTTCCATGGAGTACAGGCGCGAACGCAGACCCCACAATTTTATTATACCATCCCTATTTAAGTTGAAACATACTTATCAAAGTATTCTTATGTACATATATATCAAAACCCCTAGTAAACGTTGTTTTTTTTCATTTTTTATTTCCATACTTTGGGGGCCAGGGTCGAACGCAGACCCCACAATTTTTATGAACCACCGTTCTGCCAGATCAAACATACCCATTCCTGATCCTCGATAATCTTCTATCATTATATATAATCAGTGTTTTAAAATAGTCAACCAGATAGGAGCCTATTCGTGACTAGACACACACACACACACAGACGTTCAGCTTTATATTATAATATATATATATATATATATATATATATATATATATATATATATATATATAAACAATAGTTATTTTTATACCTACAGACAATAGAGTTTCATGCTTACGCAGTCATTAGTGTAGAGGATGGCACTTCCTTCCGAACATGAGATTCGAACCCAGTCATGAAATCATCTTTTGCTCCATTTGCTGAGGCTTTATCTCATGCCCACCAAACAATTCCCACGGAAATTAATGGAATTAAAAACTATTAAACACCGAATTTGAGCGAATACATCAGATAAACTAGAGTGTTCAATCTAGAATGTTTGAGCGGAAGTTGTGAACATTGCATAAACACTAGTTTATTGGTTTTTAGTTATTTTTCCGCAGACAGTGTCCATCCTTAAGTGTTCTTAAAGCGATGTGATAACAATATTTTATATTATCATAAAGTTAAAACATTTTAATTTGATTAAGTTCATTTTTTTTATTATTCATTTTATCTGGGCATCCGGTTAAAATTTTGCATTTTCAGATTACGTCGCAGGCACAATTTATAGAAGACTGCGGCGAAAGCAAAGGAAACACAGTCTTATTAATTTTCCATTTACAAAGTTGAGTAAGAAATCCGGTTGTAAATTCTTTTGCTATTACTATTCCAAACGTTTCGCATAATATCTTAAAGAGTAAAATATTTTTTTTATCTGTGTTCTTTTGAGATTTTACTTTGCGCAAATCTAATAAAAAAATGTTTTTAATGAAGCCATCTTAGATTCTCGATAATCTAGGTCGTCGTTTTTCTGTTTCAATTCCTTTGTGTGTAGTTCCCAACGCTATTTCCCATTCATATAAATTCGAATTAAAACTGGTTCTATAGAACGAAAAGATTGTGGTGTGATAAATTTACTCTTTCACTTAACCGGTAGTGCTGGTTTACGTGAGATATTTTGATTTATAATAAAACCAGTACTTGGATCGGTAGATAGATAGATAGATAGATAGATAGATAGATAGATAGATAGATAGATACACACACACACATACATACATACATGTTTGTTCGTCGGAAAAACAAGGACCATCGGTCATACTGTAGGAATGATGCATGACCACTGGCTTAATTATGAAGCAAAAGTTGCGCAATCCCTACCCACTCCTCTCCTGAATCGACACTGCTTGATTCCAGTAGCAAGGAGAAGTCCAGAGCGACTGGAAACAATGGAGAGCACATAGAGCACCTGCTATTCCCAAATGGTCACCCATTTTTACATGGTAATGACCAGGCTTAACTACGCTTAACTTTGGTGATCTAATGAGAATTGCTTTGTCAGTGTGATTATGCCGTATCATACATACATAAATACATACATACATGCATACGTACATACATGCATACATACATGCATACATACATGCATGCATACGCATATGCATGCATAAACACTGATGTTGATCGTGTTTTTGTGAGGCACATACGAAAATTTTATTATAATATACTTCTATTTTTAAAAAAATATGATTAATTTTTGTATGACTAAAAATAAACACCGTACTGAAACAGCTGTAAAGAACTGTATTCTCTTCACTTTAATTTGAAAAATTATTTCAATTTTATATATATATATATGTGTGTGTGTGTGTATGTACAAACACACACATATATATGTGTGCATGTGTATATATATATATATACACACACACACACACACTTATGAGCTGTGATACAGTGAAACAGTACTGTATGTGGATGACTTTAATGCTCCCTATCTTGGGTTGAGCATATTGGGAAATTATATATAAACTGGCATTAGCGTATTATGCGATGCTTTTTGTGTAAACAAATCGAGCTTCGTCATTTGGACGATGTCAAAACATCCTTAATTCACTACCCGCACAGCAGCAGCCGTATAGTGAGAAGTCTTGACTGTCGTTTGAGCGGTCGGATTTCAATTCTGGCTTGAGGTAGTTGCCTGTCTGTCCGCACTGATGAAAATTTTGGAGTGTCAAATGCGATGATAAAATCACTTTTTTTTTTGGACGATATTTTGCTAATAAATAGCCTCATCAGTGTAGGAAGTCCGATCCGTAAGTTTTTTTGTTTTGTTTTTGTTTTTGTTTTTGTTTTTTGTTTTTTGTTGTTGTTTTTTTTTTTTTTTTTTTTTTTTTTTTCATTTTGATGTTATGGTGAAGGCAATGCCTCGGAGCAGAAGAGAAGATAATGTGCGTCTTGTTTCAGTAGATCCACGTGTGTTATGCTGCGAAGCATTACACCCGTGGATCTAACGAAAACATCTTTATTAGCGAAATATCGGCAAAAATAAATAAATAAATAAATGATTTTATCGATACATTCGACACTTATAGGCTTTTCAAATTTTTCATTTAAATTTGATTAAAATAAGTGTTTTCAAAAAGTGTGTGACTATCTTCTCATATATATATATATATATATATATATATATATATATATATATATATATATATATATATATATATATATATGGAGAGAAAGAGGAGGGGAGAGAAAGAGAAAGTAAGACATATGATTATGTTCTTTGCAGTGGCAATCGTAAATTCCTGTGATTTCAAAAAAAATGAAACAATAGTGTCTCTAAGTATCAAAAATTATTATTTATAACTAAAGATAGATAGATAGATAGATAGATAGATAGATAGATAGATAGATAGATAGATAAAATGTAAGCTCGCCCAGCGAACATGACCACCTCATTAACGAGGTCAACAGTCAAACATTGTTTTTTTCTTTTTTATTAAAGTTTTCTTAAATGTCTTTTGACGCCTGTTAGTTATGTGTAATATAATCTGTTAGGTGGCGAGGTTAGATGATTATATCCAAGACAGTCATTGGGATGAAGATGTTAACTATGTATTGAGAAATAAACGTCTGATCTGAAAACCTTTCCGTACAAAATACAGCGGAAATGGTGATACACTTTATAACAGTGAATATTGGTCAGCTTCTGACCACTTGTCTCGCAAATGCAAGAATGAGTAACAACAAAAAAATCTTTCCACGCTGGTTTTGAAACAGCTGCTGCGTGCTGGTGGAAGAGCTACCCATCTAATTGGGCTCTACGTTCAAGAGAAGACGCCATCCATCGTCCTCTGGTCGTTTCTACTTCTTCGTGTGGTAACCAAGGACGTGTCAGGCGCAGAACCGTAAATAAATAGAGTTCGGATAACAACGTTCATTCTGCGCATGTGCAACTGATATTCCTTTGCCTGTTCTAAGCCAAACCTTGTTCAACTTTGTATGCAACAACTGTATGCCTGATGCTTTGGGTGTCGGGAGCAGCAATTTGCAATTACGTAGGTATTAGTTTAAGAAGAAAATACTTGCGAAATTTTTAATACACCACCTATCAAGGCCCGAAGGCCATTCGAAGATAAGGGTAAGGTTGACAAGGAGGTTCTCGCGGAATTTTAAATTCCAATGATGTGTTGTGGAATAATTTTCCTTATAATACATTTGCATATCATATATCATTTTAAAACGCGTTTTTCGTTCTATGTAATCATTTAAATTACAAAACAATTGTGTCTTCTTTTCAGAATGTTGAATATAAGATGCAAAAAAAGCAAATTCGCATAATTTTATTATTTCAATTCAAGCTAGGTTGAAAAGCTGCTGAAACAGCTCGCAATATAAACGTAGCATTTGACCCAGGAACCACTACTGAACGCACAGCACAATGGTGGTTTAAGAAATTTCAAGGCGGCGACGGGGGTCTTAAAGATGATGAGCTTAGTGGTCGGCCATCGGATCTTGACAACTAGCAATTAAGAACTTCAGTCGAAGCCAATCTACGCACAACTGTTCAAGAACTTTTTCGGAATTAGACATAACGTTTACGACGATTTACAACTATTTAAGAGCGATTGAAAAGAAAAAACTTGATGAATGGGTTCCTCGTGAATTGAACAACCAAAAGAAACACCGTTATTAAGTGTTATTCTCTTCTTTTACACAACAAGAACGGTCCGTTTATCGAGCAGGTTTTGACTTGCGATTAAAAGTGTGTTCTTTACGACAACTAGCATCGCTCAGCTCAGTGGTTAGACGCCGACGAAGCTCCACGACACATTTCCGAAGCTAGAGTTGCACCAAAAGAAGGTCGTACTGGCTGTTTAGTAGTCTGTGACCGGTTTAATTCATTCAAGTTTTCTGAATGCAGGCGAAACCATTACAGTGGAGAAGTCTTCTCAACAAATGGATGAAATGCATCAGAAACTTCGACCACCCTCATTCATTACGTTGTTAAACCGATCCCACAAAAGTTGAACGAATTGGGCTACAAAACTCTGCATCATCCGCCATACTCTCCAGATCTTTCACCTACCGGCTACTACTTTGTTAAGCATCTCGACAACTTTATGCGTATGAAATGCTTCAAACGTCTAAGCGATATCAAAAACGCCTTCAGCGATTTTATCGCCACCAGAACGCAAGATTGTAACATTAATGGCATTACAAATGTATTTAACATTTGTTTTGCGTTGGCAAAAGTTTGTAGATTATGATTGGGTTTATTTCGATCAATAAATTTTTGTTTGAACCGAGATATGTTCATCTGAAGTTAAAAGTTAAAAACCGCAAGAAGTTTTTTGTCAACCAGATATAACGAATAGCTACGGTCTATGAAGAGGATACTAAGTAGACGAGAAAATTTCAAAAGTCTGGTTCGCTCAACAACCACATCACTTGTGGACATTGGCAACTTTCACGTGATCCCTACTGTCAGTATCCGATATCCTTTTAGGAAGAATTCTTAATAAGAAACGAATGAGATCATGAATGATGTTCAACAACAACATCAACAACAACAACAACAGGGAGATGACAGTGGCTAAATGGTTAACGACACTGATTGGCAACTTAGGCGTGCCAAGTTCGAATCCAGTTCGTTCCATATAAATGTTTTCGATTTGGCAACCTTTGTGTAGTCCTTCCCATAAGTATCTGCTAAACAAAGCATTCTTACTAGAAAGATACCGGGAAAACGAATGCCAACAATAATCATCTGATTCATACAAAATGAATAAATGAATAGTGCTTAACAACAACAATATCAGAGCAGCAACCTCCATTTTCCTTGTAACACGCTTCAGTTAGGTATAGATTAAATGATCCGGCCTCAAAATTCCAAACCGATTTGCGCACGTCATGTAGCCTGTGTATCCGGTTTTACACAAGCCTTACGGTATATTGAGATTAATGAGATTACATTAGTAAAGATATACGCGTTAGCATTAACATAATGCATTAGCAAAATTATACGCATTAACATAACGCATTAGTAAAGATATACGCGCTTCGGGCGGGACTTTGCTCTACGCTCGTGTACCCGCTTCGCGGGCTTCCTTGCAGTAAGTGAATGTTGTAAGAACAACTATTGCTTAAGGTGTTAAAAAAAATTAACTACCTCCTGAAATGACTATTGGTTTTTAATGCGCCAGTCTTTCCTCCTCAGTTTCGTTTCTATTTCGTTTGGATTGCATCTTTTGTGCTTATCTGAAAGGGTAAAATATCATCTTGAATTTTCCAAAAGAATTATATGCATCTCAGGAAAAAAGGACCCTTAATGATCCATTTCATTGTTTTCGGAAGTGTTATTTTCGAAGATCAAAGTTAAGAGATAGAATGCAATAAATTTTGACCTACGTTAGGGACCATTATCATGCCAAATTTTATCAAGATTGGTAGAGAGGGTGGAATTCAAATTCACAAAGAAGTTGGCTGGCGCCATAGTGGCGGCCCGCGTATGGTGGCGAACTCAAACTTGATGTGCACCATCTCTAGGTGGTGGAGTTTATGAAGAGCCGCAGCAAATGTGACCTTGACCTTGATCTTTAAAAAATGGTGTGTAACATCTCTAGGTCAGAGACCATCATCATACTAGGTTTGGTCATGATCGGTCCAGTGGTGTGGGCTGTAGAATTATATATGCATAGGCTATGACCTTGACCTTTACCTTGGAAAATGGTATGCACCATCCCTAGGCCACGTTTAGTCGATCGGTCCAGTGGTATGGGCTGTAGGACAGTCGTGCACACACACACAAGCACATACACACACACGAACGCTACTATTTTATATATATATATATATAGAGAGAGAGAGAGAGAGAGAGAGGGAGAGAGAGAGAGATAGAAGAGAGAGAGAGAGGGGACGAGAGAGATTTGGAAAACGCCAGAATTTTGCCAAAAGTTGTGGAGATCTGAAAAAAGATGCTGTGACCATTTGTTATGGTCTAGCTATCAGCATAAAATCGGCAATAATAACAGACACAAAATGAGACAACTGAAATAATAATCTACATTACATTTATTTTAGTCTGCCTGTATATTAGTTTGTCTGTTTCCCTGTTTTACGTTTTCTCTATAATTACTGAACCGATTTGGCTGAAATTTTGTACGGACCTTTGTTATGATATGGTCAAACGGACTAAGTATTATGGTATCCATTCGATATACAGTTATGGATTAATAGGGATTAATAGTGAGTAATATTTAATGTAAAATTGTGCACAAATTTAACCATATTCAACCATCAATTTGGCATAAAGCAGTCATTCTAAGGCAACAGGCTATAACTTTTGTCTGTTTTCCTTAATGGTCTAAAATGTCTATTAATAATAAGAGTGTACAAAAATGTTAATCGATTGATAGTGTTTTTTGATAAGGGCCAACCTAATTAATAATATCAATTGGGGCATGATATACATTTCAGATAATTTAAAATTAAAAACACATTCCGATCAAAATAACGTATCGCTTTCATTGTTTTTATTAATTTTTTTTTTCCAAACTCGAATTCCACAATAATCAAAGATGATATCATCGCACATCACGAGCTCTTCAGCTTCCTTTTCATCTTCAGGATTATTTATGTACGTTATCCCCCCCCCCTTCATCCATTGCCATTTTCATTTGATTCGTAAGCAGTATTCCAAATAATTTTTGTTCATATTAGAAAAGAAGGACGGCGCCTGTATTTATGTGCTACTAGATCAAAGAGCGTGAAATTCTGTAGGAATTCATGATGGGACGATTTCAATATTTTTCCTGGTTCTGATACAATTACTAATTCCGCTCTAAATTCCCGATTCCGATACAATTACTGATTCCAATTCTTATTCTTTATAACCCGCTACATCTTTAACTATAGAGTTGTTATTTCCCCCCGCCCGATCACCACAAAAACACGCATATTAAATCTACATATATTTTATCAAACGTAAAATGAACTTGTGGGGGGTGGGGAAGATCTATAGATTTTAGTTTTACTGGTATTTTAAAATCAATCAATATTTATTAGTTTATCATTTATTACCAGTAGTGGAAAATTTTGCTTTAAACAAAATCAAATAAAAAAGACAATTAAAAGAATCGTTTTGGGCATCGGAAAATAGGCACAAATGTTTCCGATTCTGATACCCCAAAAGTTTCGATTTTTCCAATTCATGATTCCGATTCTGATTCATCGTCCTGACATTAGTAGGAACGTTCAACAACATATACAGTCTGCATTCTCATTTTGCACTTCTGTCGGACTGATTGTCGAGGGAGGATATATTCTCGATTAATATAACCACTGTCTGATGACTCAATTCAGTTCTAGCGTGATGATCAAACAGACAGAACGCGTGATACACGTATAGACGCATCTATGATTTGTGTTCATGTGATTTACGTGTTTTTTTTTACTATTTATGTGCGACATATTAAGGTACGACAAATGGCTCTTGCTGATCCTTTACCCATGTGATATTTAGGCGCGTCATTTCAGCAACCTTGATTTCTCATGTCAAAAGCAACAAGAAGCAACCGATTTTAATTTAGATGGACTGACATATCGTTGTTTTTTTTTGTTTTGTTTTTTTTTGTTGTTTTTTGTTGTTTTTTTTTTGTTGTTTTTTTTTGTTTTTTTTTGCTAAATATTTTTGTAAAAGACAAACAAGTTTTGTTTGTTTGCTTGTTTGCGTTTTTAGACTGACGATCCGAGGTTTGGGGAAATTAATTTCTTGATATATTTAATTTTCGTTAGCATATTTTTGTTTTTTCAAATATTTACTATTAATGAAAAAATACATTTACGATATTAAAAAGTAAACTCCCCCCCCCCGTTTTATGTTTTAATCGTATTTTATAAATATTCTTCTAAGTCTGAAAAAAACTTACGATAACTAAAAAGCAGCTGAATACATTTGCCGTGCTTAAATTTGTTGTGCCTAAATTTATTGTGCCTAAATTTGCCGTGCCTAAATTTGTTGAGTCTAAATAGTAAAACTGCGTGTTAGCAATGAAAATGCTATTTCAAACGAAAGCGTGACAGAAAGGCAGACTAACAGACAGAGATTCCCATAAATATGCGTGGGCGTATCCCAATAAAAAAAAAAAAAAAAGAACAAGAAAAAAGCGCAGAAATTTATTCGGTGGAATCCAGTTTTTCAACAGTAACTAAAAATACGGTCATAAATCTATCAACATGTTTCGACCTTTTAAGGATTCTGTGACAGGATTGTTTTTTTTATTATTCTCTCTCTCTCTCTCTCTCTCTCTCTCTCTCTCTCTGGCCGAATGCTGCCTTGGGGATTTTCATCAGCGATCTTCAACCCTGACACAGATTTTCAAATACGGATTAAGATTAACAGTGGCGACGACGGGTCTGGAATTGGAGAATGTGATGTTCTTAAAGATCGAATTCTTTAATGAAAAATCGATAAATCAATCCCTATGCATAGCCCTGGTAGGACTTTATATAACGCCTTGAAGAAGAAGAAGAAGAAGAAGAAGAAGAAGAAGAAGAAGAAGAAGAAGATACAAACAAAATCTTTTCGAATATTCCAAACTCGACCTGATCTTTCTAAAGAGAACTTGTATAGTTGTCTCTTCCAGTAGCGGAAAAAGAACAGGAAAACAAATACGTTACTTACGCCTGCGAATATTCTGCACCTCTACAAGGCCACCATTCGCCCATGTATGGAGTATTGTTGTCACATTTGAGCTGGTGCATCTGCTACTAGTCTCTCACTCCTAGAAAGCGTTCAGGAGAGAGTCGCAAACCTAATAGGTCCCGAACAGTCGGCTAGGCTTCAACCTCTGTCCCATCGACTAAATGTTCCATCCCTCTGACAGTTTTACAAGTATTTTAATGATAGGTGCAAGCCTTTGTACCCCTTCAACGCAAATATCTTCGACAAACCCGACAAGCAGCAAAATCCCACCCCTACACACTAGAGATCCCTAGATTTAAGAAAGCCTTCTACTCTAATAGTTTCTTCCTCAGAACTGCTAAATTTTGGAATTTCTTTCCGGGTTCCTGCTTCCCTGACTGTACTGACATGCAGAAGTTCAAGTGTAATGTAAACAGACATCTCCCTACTCAACTCCCTACATAGTATTCCTGCAAATCATGTCCCAGATAGTAGCCCTCTACATCAAAGTGGCAATGTTCCTCGTTTGGAGTGAAAAGGCAATAAAAAAATAAAATGAAAACAGCCACAAGGAAATTGCAGTGGAAGTTAAATAAAGACCACGTAATGAACACCCATGGGAACTGAAACTGTTAAAAATATTATAAACTGCCCACCAAAGAATAACTGCATCAACTTTGAGTGTATAGCACTCAAAATAATTGTGAAGAGTCATGTTGCGATATTTTGTAATTATAATGAGGGTAGATATTTGATTGCTCCCCATCAGAGCAATGTGTGATACAAGGTCAAGAAAGTGGGAGATAGGCAAGCTCCCCTAAAAGAAGGCCCACTCTTGCCCCAGCAAAAATGGCCTGGGCATCCCCGTCGGCATTCACCGGTCGGGGCCTCTCAGGCAACACGCAATAAGCTTGCCCCACCCGAAAGCCGGGTGGCAAGGCCTGGGAGAGTGGACCTCCTGGGTGATACCCAAGCGGTGTACCTCAGTCCAACAGGTACAGGGGTGGGTCCCGCATCTGTCGGGCTGAGTGTCAAAAACGGATCCTTGACGAGTACTCTACTCAGTCTCCCTGCAGCTGAAGCCGCTAGGAGACACATCCCCACAAATTATAATGGGAGTATGGTCCCTCACAGTTTGAAGATTCTATTTATAAACGATGCTGCTAGGAACTGACGAATCAAATTAATTTATGTTCTGCAACCAACCAATCAGAAACCAGAATTGCTCCATAAAAATTAAACCTTTTCTTTAGCAACCTTGCATATGTGTTTTCTTCGTGTCAACATGGGAAGAATCTTTTGCTCTATGGCTTTCAACTCAAGAACTGTCTACTGAGAACCAGTCACCTCCAGGACTTGTGTAGAACAACTAACCATCGGAAACTGTTCTGAAACTAAACCTGGCTTACAACTCAAGAGAGGTTATAAAGACCGAAGAGAGAGGGAGAGAGAGAGAGAGAGAGAGAGAGAGAGAGAGAGAGGAGCATTATTTAGACCTCCATGATGATGATCCAATTTATTACGCACGGATTTTACCATTTGACTCTGTTTGGATCCATGAACTACATCGCTTAATTTCTTTCTACTATTTTTATATCTTTTCTTTCAGTATTGTCTTTTGTAAAATCTTCAAACTTTTGTAAATTTCCCGGAAAAAAACTTTTGTTTTAATTTAATGGATGGTAGAAATTATTCATTTTATTTACATTTGTATTTTACATACAGGGTATGGCACGATGGTCTTCTAAGGAAAATTAGATCATATGGAATCACTGGAAGAATTCATAACGTAATTAAATCCTTCTTAAGTAATAGAAAAATCAAAGTTGTCCTCGACGGACGTACATCCAAACAATATGACATAAATGCGGGAGTGCCTCAGGGGTCTATGCTTGGACCTCTATTGTTCCTGATATTCATAAACGACCTCCCTGATAATATTGTTTCGGAGATGGGTATATTTGCCGATGACACCACTCTCTATAACAGATATGAGGGGAAAACAAATGAACACATATCCAAGAAAATGGCAGAAACACTAGAGGATGACCTCCAATCAGTAGTGGAATGGGGACAAAAATGGTTGGTCTCATTCAATGCTGCTAAGACTAAGCTTGTTTCCTTCAATAACTACAAGAAACCTTCTCTACCACCAATAGCAATGGCCAAGAACACATTGCCTGAAAGTACTTCTTTTAAACTCCTCGGCCTAACGTTTACAGGGAATATGAACTGGAATAGATACATTGAGAGCATTGCCAAGGCTGCTGCAAGGAAGGTTGGCTCCCTCTACCGTGCTAGAAAACTACTTACGCCTGCCAGTATCCTATACCTCTATAAGGCAACCATTCGCCCATGTATGGAGTACTGTTGTCACATCTGGGCTGGTGCATCTGCTGCTTGTCTCTCGCTCCTGGACAGGGTTCAAAAAAGAGTCGCAAACCTGATAGGTCCTGAACTGTCATCTGGGCTTCAACCTCTGTCCCATCGACGAGATGTTGCATCCCTCTGCCTGTTCTACAAATACTTTAATGGTGAATGCTCTGACGAACTGCAAACACTTGTACCTCCCCGACGTAACTACCCCCGACAAACCCGACAAGCTACTAAGTCTCATCCCTTTACAGTAGAGATCCCTAGGTGCAAGAAAGCCTTTTACTCCAATAGTTTCTTCCCCAGAACTGCGGGTCTTTGGAACTCCCTTCCGGGATTCTGCTTTCCCAACTGCAATGATATGCAGAAGTTCAAGTGTAATGTTAACAAACATCTTTCTACTCTTCTCCCTTCATAATGACCCCGCTAATTAATTCCCTAATAGTAGCCCCCTGCTTCAAAGTGGCACTGTGCCTTGTTTGGGGTGAAAATTGAATAAAAAAAAAAAAAAAAAAATTACCAAAGTTTTCAAATTCACACACACACACACACACACACACACACACACACACACACACACACATATATATATATATATATATATATATATATATATATATATATATATATATATATATATACTAGCATAAGTACCCGGCGTCGCTTGGGTTGACATGAAGTTCCGTTTGAAACACGCCTGCCATATAAATCATTTTCATCATGGGTAACATAGGTAACAACAATTTCAAAAATAAAAGAACGGATAAATACATGTAAACGTAATCGCCCCCAAAAAGAAGTATCTGCTACCCTCTCCACCAGATATTTCGGCAGAAGGGATCACTGTCCTAAGAAAACTCATGATTTTGTGAATCTAAAATAAATAACGTTTATAAACATTAATGCGTGCGTTTATTTTTATTTTGGTAAATGTGTAGTTTAGCGGCGTAAATTATTTGCCAGAAAAAAATATAAAAACTATTTATTTTTATATAAAACACATTGTTAGACCCAAAGACTGAAATAAAACCTGAAAAAAATTAATTTTTATTATTTTTTCATCATTTATATTTATTATTCGAGGCCGCTATATTGATTTTAAATTTTGGCGTTTCTAAGGTTTGGAAGATTGGCCTTTTTAAGCTCTTTCATGAACTGATTTTTTTGTAATAAAAGAGCGTAAAAAAGGCCAAATTTTGCTTTAAAAAGGCCAATCTGCCAAACCTAAAAAGGCCAAATTTTAAACGTGTAAGGCGTTCACGTTTAGTTTAATAAAAAAAAAATGATTAAAAAAACATAAAAATGATTTTTTTTCTTTCGCTTTATTTCAGTCTTTGGGTCTAATAATGTTTTATATAAAAATAAATACTTTCTATAATTTTTTTATCTGTGAAATAATTTACACCGCCAAACTACACATTTGCCATTATTTTTTTGTAAGGGCACTTTATTTACTGGCTTTTTTTGTAAATAAAGGAAATTTTCGATTTGCTTTGTGGGGGGGGGGCTTTTTATTTGTCGTTTTATGTTTCTAATGGAATCCCCCTCTCCAAAAAAAATTGAATTTATCATATTTTGGGGTTTGTATTGTTTATTAAATTGTTAAGTGAAAATAGAGAATGGTCTCATAAAAAATAATTAAATTTATCGTTATTTTATGTTTTCAATATAATTCTCGCCCTCCCTCTCCACCAGAAAAATTACCGATTTCTGTATAGCCGTTTAAGAAATAAAATAAAACAAACAAATGAAATCTTTTCAGTTTTTTCATAAGTGTTTTTTTTTTTTGTTTAAATATTAAAAAAACAATAAAAGCCAAACATTTTCTATCTACACGGAATTATTTTTCCAGCTAGAAACTGAATGAAATTACCAAATGATTTTATTTGGCGAACGTTTGTTTTTTATGCATAGTATCTAGGGGCAAATAACTCTAAAAAAAGTTTTTAAAAAGGTCGCTTTTGGAAATAATAATGTTACATGATAAAGGCTGTCCCCTTTTCATGTAAGTATAAAAATGGAGAATTTAGTTTAAAATGGAAATGAGATGGCAATAGAGAAATTCGAACCTCTTAATCTGGATTTAGAAATAGATTACGTGTGAGAATTTAAAAATGTAAAACGAAACATTTGTTTAGAATATAGATAAATATTCAAGAAAAGAATGTGAGCTGTCAAGTTTATTATGAAATTTTAAATTGAAAGAATGCAGCTTATAAGATAATGTTTTAACATATTGAATATAGGTTAAAATTCCTTTTGTAGAAATAGGAAAAGTTTTGGACATGTATATCCAGGACACGTGAAAGAATGCACATGTTTTAACATGTGTATGACGTCACGGAAAATAGAAAGTTCGAGGGATAGAGAAAAACTTTAATTAGAAAACAGTCAGTGAAGAGACTCAGGGACAGTCAGACGTCTGGAAGCGAGACGTCGCTTCAAGAAAAAATGTGAGACTTTGAATTTTTGGTGATGGAACGGCCGGTCGTGAAGAATAAACCATCAAGTGTTTTTTGTAAAGCTCGTCTTGTGTCTTATGATTCTTACCAAAAAGGTAAAGTCCAATTGTATTATATATTTGTGTTATATGTCTTTACATACACGTCTCAGCATCATAATGTCCGAACTGTCTGAACACTATATCCCTTCACTCCAAGAGCTTTCTCCTTCTTCCATCAGCAAGATCTAAGAAAGAACATTTTAATATATAAGAATTATAACATGAACAAGTCTCTCTACAACAACATCCCTCTCTAGAACTCTATCTCTCTCTGAGTCTTACAACATCCCTCACTGTAATAAGACTCCTTCTAAGCAACTCTCTTCCTAAGACTCTCTCAATGAGACCCCCTATATAACAATAATTCCAAATAAAGTAAATTAAATATATTATCAATATAATTGTTGTTTAAAGTTTATTAAATAACTATCTTAAATAGAATACTTAAAACAGTTCTCTCGCTAAAAACTAAAATACCGTTATTTAGTAAAATCGATTTCTCTTAATGTCATATGCAAATAAGGTGTGCTCGTAATTGTATATTTTTGTAAGAATCATACTATATATAGAAATAACTGAAAGATTAAAGTAAAACACGTTTTTATATATTAACCACGAATATATATATATATATGTATATATATATATATATATATATATATATATATATATATATAGAGAGAGAGAGAGAGAGAGAGAGAGAGAGAGAGAGGGGAGGGAGGAAGATAAACTCATATAAACAGGCAGCATTTTGTTTAATTTCACGCAAATTATGTGTCTGGGAGTGTTCTTCAATAGTTTTTTCATCGAAATACTTCCGATAGAAATCGATTATCGAAAAAAAAATCCGATTAAGAAGGGAACCGTTCGATTTTGATCTAACATCACAAGTGCATTTAAATAATTTTATCCCCGCACAATCAGAAGGCCTCGGGGTTTAAAATCTATAGCAGGTACTTTGATAAGATAGGAGCGCGTTCGAATGAATGTTATTGCTTAGAGGATGATTGACCCATGACACTTTACTTTTGGATTTGCAGCTTTATTTCAAGCCATTATATAATAATCATTTTATAAAATCAACAGTAGGTTATCTACAGGGCAATGTAGACTGCCATATATTTTGGACTAAATCATTGCAGGAGATGTATGAAGCTTCCTGTTGGTGCATGATGGTGGGTCTTCGACTAGAGCAGGCAATTAATCGAGTTCATTGAAAAATGTGTGAGAATAAAAGTATTGGAAGTGTGGAACACTTGTCTATTCTCATTTAATCCCAGGCAACGAAAGTATAAATTTATGCGTAAACTTTAAGTATTTACTTCAACGTAGGTAGAGCTAAGTAGTAAGTTATAAAATATATATGGCAATTAAGCTACACGGATTATTCCACGCTTCATCCACGCTAGGATTTATAAGTCTGATGAATCCTAGCGTGGATGAAACGCCGAATATTCTTTGTAGCTTAATTGCCATATATATTTTATAACTTTATATATATATATATATATATATATATATATATATATATATATATATATATATATATATATATATATATATATAGTGAGAGACAGACATATATATATATATATATATATATATATATATATATATATATATATATATATATAGTAATTTATAAAATATATATGGCGATTAAGCTACACTGAATATTCCGCGTTTCATCCACTCTAGGACTCTTCAGGCTTATGGTAGGATGAAACGCGGAATATTCAGTGTAGCTTAATCGCCATATATATTTTATAAATTACTAATTAGCTCTACCTACGTATTGAGCACTTTTGAAGTAAATACTTAAAGTTTACGCATAAATCTATACTTTCGTATATTAATTTTTTGTGAGTAAATTAAGTAGTTATATATATATATATATATATATATATATATATATATATATATATATATATATATATATATACGAGTAGGGCTACCCGGCGTTGCCCGGGGCCATAAAAGCAACAAAAAAATGTTTATTCGTAAATGAAGCATATGGATAATATTTACCATATTATCCATATGCTTCATTTGCGAATAAACATTTTTTAAGGGCTTCCACCACTTTCTCATGATACTAAAGGAAGGTAACTATAGATCATATTTAGACGCCCCTTCCCTGCGCCTAGTAGCTGTTCTCCAAAAATGATAATAATCCGTCAATTAGTTTTGGTGTGATTTTTTTAAACAAATATGAAACGTTTAATGCTGACATTTTACCGTGGCTTTATTTAAGATTGTATGCAATGGTATTCAGACGAATCGTGCTGAAATAATAACGTTATTATTTGGAAGGGATGCTTTTTTAGCTATTCTATACTTACATATTTTATGGGGACTTATGCAGAAGACGTTACAGATTACGCAGGGTGTAGGCCACAGTTGGGGATATTACTATAATTTAAAAATAGACTAACGGCTAGCGTCCAAAAAACGTAACTTACTAAAAATAAAAATTATATTTAAAAAAAAAACGACACAATAAAATTGTGAAAAAGAAAATAAGGAAACAGAAATGATAATTAAAAATAGAAGGTTTAGAAGAAGAAGAAGAAGAAGAAGAAGAAGAAGAAGAAGAAGAAGAAGAAGAAGAAGAAATGTTATCGCATTGTCCGACGTATACTCAATTAAACACACGCATGCACGGCTATAATAAAAACCATCAGCGAAGAGAAATACGCATGGTGAGAGAGGGGGGAGAATAACCCCTTTACACACACTGTAGACCTCGTATAATTATAGGGAACAACAGTCTGACAGCTACAAAGCGTCTAATAAAGCAATGTGTATCGTACGCACACACACACACACACACACACACACATACGCACGACTGTAAACATTAAATGAACTTGACGCTGGTCAAAATAATATGTCTCCTAGTAATGCCATATTTTTTTTAGTAACCGTTCGTTTATAAAGTGAAGAACTGAAATCCAGAATATGAGAATTTTAGCCAATCAGAATGGACGGACTTATGCGAGGAAGCCTTTATTATTAATGAATTGGAAATTGGAAAGATTATGTTAGGTCTATGGAACGTGTAGATTTCGTCCCGTTGACAACTGGGTGCAGTGGTAGAGCTAAATATTTAGAGAGAAAAATAGAGACTCCTTCCTCAAAAGATTTTCGATTGTGATGGTGTTACTCGCAGGATGCAATGTAGTATTTTATTATTACGACTGAATGTGCATAAAATGGTGTTTGAAAAGTACATAAGACAGCGGCTATTAGCCTAGATGTATTGAATTTGTATGTGGCATCTCTTGTTGGAACCCTACAATACTTTGGTACAGAGGGAATTTTCTGCAGCTACTCTATTAATAGATAGATAGATAGATAGATAGATACCTCATGATGTTGCGCCACCATTCAAGCCACTTGGGAATCACATGAACTAATTTCATAAGAAATTGTTGAATGCTGTGATATTATGAGAGAACCTCGTACATATGAAACAGAAAGTTTTCACGTTACATGAATGATTTTTCTGAGAACGGAGGAACTTGCAACGTTTAATCTATCCATATCATTAACATTTACATTGGTCTTTCTTTTGTCTTAACAAGTGTTGATTTATTAGTGATGTGGACCCAAGTTTTTGACCACGAAAGGAAAACACAGAGCACGAATTAGGGGTAAGAAAGATGTATACGCCGAAAAGTTTACAAGGGTGAGATAAAGAGTAAGCTTAGCTTACTGTCTGGTAGTAACCAATATGGGTAGTCGTGCGCGCTGCGTTACTATTAGTATTCCTCCGAATTCTACAGTATTACGATACTGTGTCCTGTAAGTGTTATCTCACATCGTAATATAGTGCTGGAAGAGTCCATAATGTAGGTAAGTTTCGGTCTCACAAATAAAAACGAGTTAATTCTGAAGTCAGGTGATGCGATTCCAATGTGTCTTATGAAGCAAGTGGCAAATGCTGGCGCTCATATTCGACTGTAAATAAATGCTATGCTTTGTAAGAATTATATGCCAGTAATGATACTCTGTATGATATGTTTGTCCTGCTTGAGGGAGATCGGAGCATAACAAAGAAACTAAACTCAGTATTAAATAACACTTGTCGCTTGACTACTGGCTGCTTGGGATCTACTAAACTGAATATTCTGTACCTCTTCAGTGGCATTGCCTCCGTAGAGGTGAGACGAAAAGTTGTCAGCCGAGCAGAGATTAGAAACGCTATCAGTGGTTAACACCATTTTTGGACGTAATCCAATGGTGCAACGCCTGATGTGAAGAAGCTTCCTCAATTATGTCTAGCCACTAACTGTTTGGGTAATTATAAATTCTTTAAAGCCAACTAATCAAATAATTACATAACTTGTATAGATTGTGTAGCAGTTGACAACCAAAGAAAAGAAAAAATGAAAGATATTTCAATAACACTCACTCACGCACACACTCACAAACGCACATACACACACACGCACACACATAAACACACACACACACACACGTACGCCCCCCATACACACAAGAAATGTGTGATCAGCTTTTATTTACATGTTGAGGATGAAAGAGAAAGATACACGTCAACTCACTCGTTTATATATAAATAAAATAGGATGTACATGTCATCAAAATTACAGTCATGGGGAGATAATTTCTAACAACATTTCACTCAGTCCATGGGACAAAATTTCTAACAACTCGCTTAGCTCCAGCACTAACAACATCTCAGGAAGAAATCAAACTCCCGTTATGTACTAAACAGCTAGAGAATGTCTTCTTACCTACTGACATAGGAAACTCCCCTTCTGATGCCCTCTCTTCCGGTTGCGAAGTATCATAATTTGGAAAACACTCAACCGTATGAAGTTGAAGCAATTTAAAGTTGCTATTACTAAATGGGGTACAAAAACTGACCCAACTACAAATTTAACGAGGAAGACCATATGTGTGTCATTGTGTATTGTTTAATTGGTGCAGTTCGAAATATATTCCAGTGTAAAAAATAATGCAGAGGGCTGCGTAAAAAAGTAAGAAACTGCTTTATGATCACGTGCTTTAAAAACATGCAAAAAGGAAGAAGATTTAAGTATTGTTTACTAATAATAAATACAATAACGTTTTTTTCTCTCGGTTTATTTTATTTCAAGTTCTCAGAAATCAAACCTCCTCCACCACGTTGGCCTCACACTTGAACTCTATATGAGATACATAGATATTCGAATGTTCCATTAAAGTTCTTCTTTACCTCCCAAACGATAAGTTAGTACAGAAGTTGAGAACATAATTTTCTTTCCCCGACTAATCATTTTAATATGTAATCGTATACCTTTCTTTTTGGTCTCTTGGTCTTATTGGATTCCGGGACAATAATTTGCTTTGTCTGGTGGAGTATCCAGTTTCCTACTGTTACTGTAATTTTCTGGGTTCACTTGAAGAAGATGCACCATTCCTCGTAAAAGCCAGTGTCGTCTAGCCATACTGATGATGTTTTATTTGGGTTGCGAGTACTATGTGGTTTTGAATATTTGGTCGGAGATTACTTCTAGGGAAAAGTATCTTCATGCCAGGTTGTCCTGACAAACCCCTTTACAGAAAGACCTTATACACCCAGGAAAGTATTACTAAAATTTGATGAGAAATTATGGCAGCTATCTAAAAAAAAAAAAAAATGATTCCTAATCGAAATAAGTATTTTTTGTAAGAAACTCAAGTGAGATGCATCATTTTGTTGTAAAGAACATGGCGGAAGAAAGAAAAGGACAAATTAGCTAGACAGAATCAAATATCGATTTGGCAGATTTAAGAAGGCTATTGATAAACTGCAGCAATAATGTAAAGGACTGCGTAAAAAGTGGGAAACTGTTATATGAGTACATGCTTCAAAGACACACAAAGAAGAAGTAATAAATTACGAGCGCTTAATGATAGCGAGTTACTTTGCACACACCCTGGATATGCCAATGTGCATTTGTATTTATGTTTCATTTTTCATGCCGCGTCATGCAAGTGTATTGAATGCTTATCGCACCGAAAGACCAATTCCAGTTCCGATTGAATTATAACATCTTGTGAAAAGACGTGCATTTCTTGTGAAGGCTGCTTAATCATGATCGAATGAACGGGAATGGATTTTGAACATGGTGGTTGCTTCTTGTAAAAGCGAATCATTAGATTTATAATAAATGCGCTATTTTCTTTCTCTATCCTATTTTAGATGCGTCCATGCATGTCTACATGCGGCTTTGTTTGTCAGCCTGTTCGTGCATCTGTTACGCTGAAAACTGGAACAGTGCATATGCATTATAAGTATATATCTAAAAAAATCAATTTACAAATATAAAAGTTTATTATGTACTTGTGAATAATGTCGAAATTAGTAAAACATCCAACAATTAGGAAAACTGATGAAATAGAAAATCAGTTAGAATTATTTATTTTTTTTACAAAAAAAACCCCAGCTAATTTCGATTCAGCATGTTCTAATGTGAAAGATTGAAATGTAACTGCAAGGAAGTGCGATAAGCCAGTTTGAAGAAATTCAATTGAAAGTAAGGGAGATAAGTCAGTTTGGCATTATGAGAAACGTTTTTAAGAAAAAATCAAATTAATAACAATTCATTTAAATAATAAAAATGAAATTAATGAAAGAGGTAACAAAACATATATTCACTGTTCAAGAATTGGAAATATTTGGTCAAATCGATAGACTACAATTACCTCCTCTTGGTTCTGAGAACGCTTCAAAATGACCAAATATGATAAAATCGCATTAATCATTCAATTTTATTTTTCTTTGTAATTATTTTTCCATTCGGTCATGTTGCGTATTTTTTTACTTTAAAAATTACTAATTTCACCATGACACGTACAAGTGTTTTTCTTTTTTTTTTTGTTTTTTTTGCTTGAAATGCATTCTTCCGATTTTTAGATATATATACTTATAGTGCACAAGTACCGCATTTTTATCGCGAAACCTATAAATCGCACATATCACTCAAACTGAATAGATGGATTTAACTTTAGACGCGTATAAGAATCGATATAAGAGATTTGTAACAAACATTTGTATGAGCGCGTGGGAAAATATCAGCAAGAGCTGTAAGCTAGCTGGTTTGTGAAGATATTAGCAGCAGTCGCCGAAAAAAAGCACATATGCAAATTAAGAAGTGTGCACAAGCTTGCGCGACAAGAAGAAAAAGTGCGGTTGCAAAAGATGGGAGTGTAAAATCGAAGACAAGAAATGGCTACGGTCGATGTGTAGTTGAGCAGAAAGAAAAACGTGTATCAGGGGAGATCTACATATTTACATGTAGCCCCGCAGTGGCATCGAGAGAATTTTTAAGCTAGTGTCGAGTCGGCAGGGGTTTTATTAATCTCATGACAGACGAAATGAACAATTAGAAAGAAAAAAAAAGCAAAGGTAGGCATTGTTTGGAAAGTAATGATAATAAATTTACTAAAACACAAAGAAAAGTTGAGTCAAATTTATTTATTTTTGTTTATTTGTTGTTGTTGTTGTTGTTGTTGTTGTTGTTTTGTTTTGTTTTGTTTTGTTTTGTATGTTTGTTTCTTTTTTGTTTTTTCGACGATGTCAGACGGCGTCGGGGTCTGAGAGACGTTTGAACTGTAACAAACACGGTCCACGTGTAACAGCCGGTTACAGATTAAGTTCGTCGGTCAGCCGGTTTGTCACACTTAATCTGCAGTAGTATTTTCTTTTGTCTTTTTTCTTACTATGTGGGGTTACCGCTTATCAAGACCCAAAAACGACTTGAGGATAAAGGTCAATGAGTGGCAGATGGCCGGTAAGGCAATACCCTGATGATCGGTAATGCTGGAACTTTCGTAGTGTTTGTTTATTTAAGTGAACAGCTGAACAAGCACTTAATGTCACATTAGACTTGAAAACAATCATGCTATAATCAGCAGGGAAGTAGATCCGCGGTTTTGTGTTCCACAGAAGGGTAGTTCTCAGAAAGAAAATTTGCTCATGGAATGTTCGTTTACTTTTGGGCAGAGATAAAGTAAGATAAATTGTTGATAGTTGTTGTAGCTCGACGGGTGTTCGTTGTAAATGTCTTTCGGGGGTTCATAAATAGAAGTTCAGTCGAGCATGAAAATAGCGACACAGCAGAGAAAAACTAGCAACGTCTATTTTGTCTGTTAAGATCCTTGATTTGATAGAGGACTTTTGGTGCGACCGCACATCTCAATAGTAGGCCCTGTCTGTCGGTATGTCATTGGCAAAATATTATTTCCATCGCTAAGCGTGCAGATTGAACGGGTGCATCTTAAGGTTTCTCGTTTTTTTTTTTTTTGTTTGTTTTAAATGAGTTTTCTGGAAGCAAATCATTACACTTTTCTTTCTTTCTTTTTTTTTCTTTCTTTTTTGCGAATGCAAAATTAATTTCATTTTTTTTTCTTGGCATTTTTTCTTTTTTTTTTCATTTTCGTAGCTCGCCCTTCTTTAATTGCATTTCATTCGTGAATTTCTGCTGTTATCAAAAAAAAAAAAAAGAAAAAACATGATATTCAACTAGAAATAACGAATAAGAATATTATTAACATTATAACGCTAATTCTATTCCGTCGACGAAAGGGGAACGGGTGCGTTATTTCAGAATAGCATAATACCCGTTAAAAATGGCCGTGTACTTTAACTATGAATTTGTTGGGGGCCAAATCTTTTTACGATTTGGAATTACACAACAAAATGTCAACAACTAATTTGCAAATATTGCAGACTAGCAGGGTTACCTGACATTACCCGGTGTCATGAAAAACTACATAGAAATTAAATAATGTGGATAACATCTTTGTATTAACCCCCCCCCCCGCTCTCTCTCCCTCCCTCTCTCTCTCTCTCTCTCTCTCTCTCTCTCTCTCTCTCTACAAGATATTCAGAAAGGACTTACTGTTACTCAAATTGCAGAGAAAGCCATAGACCGTTTTCAGCGATAAATCACAGATAAACGACTGGTGTGAGAACATTAAGTTACAATAGCACTAGAAAGAATGGAAGAGTACTGTCGATTTTTTTTATTATTAAAGAACGGTCATCGCTTATAAAGGTCCAAAGGCCACTCAAAGATAAGAATGCTATGTAGACTATGAGACAACAATATGATGATCGATAATGTTGGAACTTAGGTAGGGTTTAAACATTAAGGAGAGCGGCTAAGAAGAACTTATTTACATTTGACTTGAAAACGACTGTTATATTCATCTGGAAAGCAGCCCCGCGGTATTGTGTTCCACAGGCTGAGAGTTCTTGGAAAGAAACTTTGTTTATGCAATCTTCCTTTAGTTTTAGTCGGAAGGCTTGCTGTTGCTCAGGCTCCAGGGAAACTGGTCCCCTTTTTTTATTAGCAATATATCTCCGGTAACGTCTGGCATAAAAACTAAAATACGTCTGGCATAAGAATTAAAATACGTCTGGCATAAAAATTAAAAAACGTAGGATATAATAACAAATTTGAACCAATACGACTTATTACTACTTAAGGTGATTGTAGAGAAACTGAGTGATTAGTAAAACGATTTGAAGGAAACACGCATTACATATACATATTGAGGAAAATTGCTGTCACTCAGTTTTCAGGGAATGGTATTGGTTGTTATCAAATAGAAATGATTGATAACTATTACTGTAATAACTCTGCAGATGCAATACTAACGTCAGTATTAATCTAAGTAGTTCATATCTATGATATAAAGGACAGTTGTCTGTGTGTATGTTTGTATGTCCAGCTTAAAGTCCGAAACTACTAAACAAAGACCCCAAAAGTTTATATTTTCTTCATCTGCGTGGCCCAGATGCATAGTATAGATATATTATATACTAGTGGTACTTGTGAAAATTCCACAGCGGCATCTTTCATATGTAATATATTGCTGCTGGGCATTCTGTGGACGTTCAGCGTAGACCCGCGATATTATTGTAGACCTTTTGTTAAAACTGTAAAAGTATTTATCTAAATAATCTGGTTAATGTAGTGTCAGAATATATCTGGTTATTACAGTTTATCTCCAATACCCTTATAAGAGTCTGTGACATATTTCCCACGGTATGGGCTCCGGGCGCAAATAGAAACTCCATGATATGATTATACCTATCATCTTTAGACAAAATAGATAATAACCTTGGATCCTAGCCAGAAGACTAAAAAGGTATATTTTAGTTTCCCGCACGGCCCCAAAGCACCATATTTTTTGTATCCCTATTTATAATAAAAGATGCGCAGTTTTCCCCATGTAGACCAAAATACCGTAGGTTTACAACAACAGATGGCACATACAAATTTATAAATGTTTACACTATTAGACATTACCTTATTTAACTATAGAACGACATTTTAGACACATTACTTCGTAATATTAAAACATTAGATTAAATCCTAGGAGCGACATCATCATCTTCGTCATAACCTACAGAGGAAGTAGTTCCCATTTTCTCCCTATTCACCAAGTTTTCCCAGCGTCACCCACTTACACCACGTAGTTATACTCAAAGGTGACTAAAATTTAGAACCCTTTCTACGTAACTGACATAGCATTTACCTTTTGTTCCTTGATACTACAAATACTAACGTCTCTCGATACTTGTTTCTCACATTCTGATTGGCTGACACGAGCCATTCCCCAATTCACTGATTATGGAATGAAAATATTCCCTTTAATAAACGGACACAACGCCAACTTATTGTCCTCCATTACAAATGCATACCATTGCATTTTAGCCAACTATCGTAATCCAACAGTGTGTATGGTTTTTATTTTTGTTTTGTTTTTTCTTGGGTTTATTTACATTTTTATACTTTGCGTTTTATTTTAGATATTTACTTTCTTTTTTAAATACACGAACTTTTTTTACTGCCTTTGTTAACAGTTATTTACTGATTATTTGTTTTGTTTTCCCCCTTTTCTTTTTATCTCACACTTCTTAAATTCGCTAAAAAATCAATTTTTCAAAATAGATTTTATTGGGGGGGTCGTTTCAGTTTAAACTAAGCCTTTAATTCATTCAGTTAAAGTGTACAAAACTTGACAGCTGAAAATTGTAAAAAGCAAGAAATAACATTAAAAAAAATTATATAGTATAATTTAATATAGACCGTACTAAAACAAAGTATTTTTTAATTCCAATTCATGTTGTTCAAACTGGCTTTTACACACTAAATAAAAAATAAACAAACAGACGCTTTTCGCTTGAAGGCTTGATTCCCCAAAAGTTAGAAACTAATTATTTATTTTACTGCTAACCCTTAGTTACAGTTTCACTGTTAACCCTAAGTTAAAGTTTCACTCCCAAATTTAGAGTTAGTGGTATTCATAGATCTTTTTATGCAATTTTTCAAGAATGAAATACACAATGGTTAAAAGACAACTATTAATAACAGAAATATTTGTTGCTTTTTGTTATTGTTTACAATTTCTCGAATGTTAACTATTCTACACTTTATCAAATGATTATGCTGTTCCAAGTTACTTGCCTCCCAAATACGCCAACATGATTTCACTTATTTTTACTAATTTTTTCTTTATTATTCTATTTAATTGTCAGCAGTTTAAGTTTATGACTATTTTTTTATGATATTATCGAATTAATACAGATATATTGTTTTTTTTATTTATTTATTTATTTTTTAATATCGAAATGATCCCAAAAAAAATACATATGTTTTTGAGGTGTTTTCTTTTATTTATTTATTCATTATTTTTTGTTTTTAGGTTTTAGTTTTTCTACTTCTTAATAAAACTTTTAGACGAACTATTTTTTTAGTCGCAGAGCCCGGTAATTAACCAGTCTACATTACCACAGCTTTGACGGCTAAATGGATGTTTGTTTGTTGTTTTTTTTGTATTTTCAGGCTGCCTATTGTCTCTAATTTTTTCCTTTATTGTTGGTTGTTGCTCAATACCCTTAATACACCACCTCTCTCCACCCGTTCTTGACATTCCGATAGCTGTTCTTACCATAAGGGGTTGGGAGTGCCTATTCTGAAAGCCGTTCCTAACATGAGGAGATTCGAGGTTGAGGAGCAGCAGCAACTACAACAACAACAGCAACAACAACAACAACAACAACAACAACCGTGCTATAATTTTTATCGAGGAGGGGGGCACGCTTACACCAGGCAACGCTGGTTAGTGAGCACTGCTAGTTATTAATATTTTTACATTGCGTTTTCCATGATCGCGAGATCCTATGTATTAAAAAAAGGATAGATGATAATATACAATAAACATTAAATTAGCGTGTGTATATACTAATTTAATGTTCGTAGTATGTTATCACCTTCTATCCTTCTTTTTAATAAATAGGATATCCCGATCGAATAATTTATAATCTGGAAACCGTACCGTAGGTACGTTAGTGGTACTACGATATATATATATATATATATATATATATATATATATATATATATATATATATATATATATATTAATAGGATAGCGTGTGTGTTATTTATTTTGTTTGCAATGCTTACATATTTAATTGCTATGGACTTCCATTTCCATTAATTTTAATAAGAATTCTGCATAGGTTTTGGTTTCGATTATCGCTGATGGCGCTTAAGTCATATATTTATTTCAACAGCCAGACAACGGCCATGAAAGCCAACAGCCCTCAAAGCCAACAAACAGTCCAAGGCTCGAGTTTCGCCCTCATTTGGGCTCATCAGTTGGACACATCCGAATCCAGGATTCGAAACTTGAGTCTCTTGCATGCGAGGCAAACACTCTACAAACTGAGCAAACGGGCCGCACACAGGAAAGTCTTATTAACTATCACACATCAAGCAACGAAATCCGACAATGGAATAATCCTGCTTTCGTTTCGGACAAGGGGTGTGATCATCGTGACCAGCTATAACCCAAGTCGATGTCTCACTAGTAGGAATTTTATACTTTTATATTTAGAAATTTCAGAATATGAGAGAATACATAATTATTTCTACCGCCAGAACACACACACGCACACTCACACACACACACACACAGTGGATGACGAAACACGTGTCAGTGGATAATTATATTTTTAAAATAATATATATGCCGCTCCCCATTAAAAGGGGGTACCAGATTGGTCAATGGGAAAATTATTCCCAACAAGCATTGAGGTAAAAATGCACTTTCGTATAAATACTTGAATTCATTCAAGAAAGTATCGCTAACAAAAACAAAAAACATATATATATATATATATATATATATATATATATATATATATATATATATATATATAAGAGCAAATAGTTAATAAAACATGTTAAAAACAATTTGAAAAAGAGTTAAAAACATATTTAATCTGAAAAGGAAACACTTAATAAGTGGATAGCCCTTAATTCGCGGAGTTTCGAAGAAATACTTTCCTTCTCATCAGAGGGTAGGAATTAGCAAAATGCGGGATCGGATTTGGCATACAAAAGTATTTGATGAAACTGCAAGAAAGTCAAAGATATTACTTACTAACAAAAAGTTAAGCAGAGGGAATATGGTGAAGAAAAAGGAGATTTCACGTGAATGGATAGTCTGGTGAAAGGTAAATTATCCAATGACGGTAAAATCCAAAAATGTAAATCCAAGAAAGTTAATTCAATTTCCATTCGCACAAGTAAAATCCAAGGAAATCGCGTAATTGGAAGATGGTTCAAAATAATCCAAAAGGCCGAAATCCGTGGAATGATTCACTAATATGTACAAGGAAAAGGGGGAAAATTCCAATAATATTAATAAAAGAAAAATAAGATATGCGTTTAACACGGCTGCCGAGATAAAGTGTAATCAAGAAAAATCAGTGAAGAAGAAGAGAAAAAAACGATAAAATGTTGATAGAATTAAATATAAAACAGAACAGCAAATGTCAAAATGACCCAGACAAAATGACGTTAAAAGGCGTGAAAACTATAGAGTAAAAAAGAAGAGGTTCACTGAAATGTACAGGTTATGACTTAAGAAAATGTCAGCAAGAGTTATTAAAAGACACTAAATGAAAAAAAAAATTAATTAATTAATAAATAAATAATAAATAATAAATAAAAAATAAAATATAAAATAAAAAATAAAAAATTTTGAGGGGAGAGGATGGGTGATATCTGCAAATTCCGGATAAAACAAAGCGGATAAAGTAAGTATGTAAATGAATGCAGATAGTAAAATATAAGTAAATATACATGCTGGATATGAATGTGTAGGTAGATTGATATATTAGATAGATAAGAATAGTTATAGACTAAAACGGAAATTGCAGATAAAAAACCGGCTAAGCAAAGAAGAAATAAAGAATTAAGATAAATGATTATTAAGTTATAAAGTATTAAGAAAGTATGTAGAAAAAAACGATAATGTTAAAGAAAAATTATATATATCTAAAAGATTAAAGTAAAAACTGTAATTTCAAAATTACCGTAATTACATTTGGACTTATGTTTAGAGAAAGAGATCAGTTCGTTTTTAAAATTTATTATATTGTTACTTTGAGGGGAAGTAATTATAGTTACAGCTTCGGTTGTGCAGAGGCGACATGACTTAGAGCCAGGAGTATAAGACTTAACTTTTTATGATAGTCCATTTGATTGAGAAGGGGGTATTATTAGAGTTAAGTTTTTAATTAAAGTGGTTAGAGAAGTTCCTTGGTTATTATTAGAATTATGGTTGTTAAAAGAAGAAATGTGCTTTGATATTCTTTTCTTAATTAATGTTGAAGTAGCGCCGATATATGTATGTACTTTATTAAAAGCTCGAAGTCTGATATTAATATTAATTTGCTGGTTTGTATTAATTAAATAGTTTGAATTTTGTTCGTTGTGTTAATTGTGTTTGTGTTCATTGTATTTTATATATATTGTTGAAAAAAAACCTTTAAAACCTGTAAAGAAGGTGTACAAAATTTTAATTATACGACAAGGAGTACAAATAAAATAAGAAAATCCCTTATTCCATGAAGTTTCGAAGAATACATTTCTTCTCATAAAAGGGAAAAGGTTCGCAAAATATACAATGAATTTTTCAGGTTAATGCATTTGAAGAAACAATTTATATGAAGTTTATTTGCATAAAATCATTTAACAGTTTATAGGGATTCAATTAGAATCGTACAGCAAGAAATAGAAAAAGGGGAGAAAATGTGGTTAAATACAATGACCCCACAACTCAATCTTCACTCTTCAATCCTGCAGTCCAACGCACTTCTGACAGCAATTGCTTTTGCCAAACAAAAAAGACACCCTCTCTCGCAAATACAGGCTTTTTATAGGACAAAACCGTCCAAAGTTATTTGCATACTCTTCCCATGATCTCTAGTCTATAAATAGACGCAGTGTTTATTCTCTTCTTCTTCTTTCTTCTTTCACTCTCTGAAGCGGGCGTTGCCAGTGGTAAAAGGTTTGCACGATTTTTTTTTTTTTTTTTTTTACTACAGATATGGTAAAACTTGTACCCTCGACGTAAATACCCCCGACAAACACGACATGCAGTAAAATCCCACCCCTTCACAGTTGAGATCCCTAGATGTAAGAGAGCCTTCTACTCCAGTAGTTTCTTCGCTAAAACCGCAAGACTTTGGAATTCCCTTCCGGGTTCCTGCTTCTCCAACTGTACTGACATACAGAAGTTAAGGTATAACGTCAACTGACATCTTGCTGCCCAACTCCCCACATAGTACCCCTGTAGCTTATGTCCCTGATAGCAGCCCCCTACATCAAAGTGTAATGTGCCTTGTTTGGGGTGAAAATGTAATTTTAAAAAAGTCCAATTGGAAAGATGGTAAATACCAGAACAGGATAAATCCGAGGTGCATCTGTTAAAAATGTATCGGTAATCCTTGGGAAAACAGAAATATAAATATAGATATATTGATAAAATGCCCAGGGTAAAGTTTAGAACTTCAAGAAAAACTTCAAGTTGTGGAAAAGTAAATATATATCCGGTTTTTTTTTTTTTAACGGATAAAGAAAAAGAAGGGTGTTAAAATATAGATAGTAAGCTAGATTAGTAAAGGGGGTGGTGGGAGAAAAGAGAAAATGAAAAGGGGAGAGAAGAGTAAAAGAGAGGAAGAATGGATATTAAACAGACGAGAGGAGAGGGGGGAGAGAGAAATAGATATAGTTGAGGGGGAGAGGAGAATGGGGGAAGTGTAAAGTCATTTTTTTATTTTTAGAACCGAAAACTATAGGTCAGAAAAGGGTCAATTTGACCAAGACAGGAATATAAATAAGGCTGATTAATATTTATGCAGAATTGTAATTTATAATTATAATTGTATACATACACATATATAGATATATGAATGTATAAATGCATATGCATATATATATATATAAATTAGAATAAAAATAAAATAAATTAAATTTGAAATAGTATAGGAAAAAGTGAGACTAAAAGGGCAAAATGAAACAAACTGTAGCTCCTTTAGTTTCACACACACACAAAAACGAGGAAATGTTTTATATTGAGTAAATTTATAGTCATAGGTTTAAGAGGCGACCTAAGTAATTATTTCATATGTTTACATTGGGAAATAAGTTCGCTCTTGGAATTTTTTTTTATTATTATTATTCAATTTTCACCCCAAACAAGGTACAGTGCCACTTTGAAGCAGAGGGCTACTATTAGAGACTTAATTAGCGGGGTCATTATGAAGGGAGATTAGTAGAAAAAAGATGTTTGTTAACATTACACTTGAACTTCTGCATATCATTGCAGTTGGGAAAGCAGAATCCCGGAAGGGAGTTCCAAAGACCCGCAGTTCTGGGAAAGAAACTATTGGAGTAAAAGGCTTTCTTGCACCTAGGGATCTCCACTGTAAAGGGATGAGACTTAGTAGCTTGCCGGGTTTGTCGGGGGTAGTTACGTCGGGGAGGTACAAGTGTTTGCAGTTCGTCAGAGCATTCACCATTAAAGTATTTGTAGAACAGGCAGAGGGATGCAACATCTCGTCGATGGGACAGAGGCTGAAGCCTAGATGACAGTTCAAGACCTATCAGGTTGGCGACTCTCTTTTGAACCCTGCCCAGGAGCGAGAAACAAGCAGCAGATGCACCAGCCCAGATGTGACAACAGTACTCCATACATTGGCGAATGGTTGCCTTATAGAGGTATAGGATACTGGCAGGCGTAAGTAGTTTTCTAGCACGGTAGAGGGAGCCAACCTTCCTTGCAGCAGCCTTGGCAGTGCTCTCAATGTATCTATTCCAGTTCATATTCCCTGTAAACGTTAGGCTGAGGAGTTTAAAAGAAGTACTTTCGGGTAATGTGTTCTTGGCCATTGCTATTGGTGGTAGAGAAGGTTTCTTGTAGTTATTGAAGGAAGCAAGCTTAGTCTTAGCAGCATTGAATGTGACCAACCATTTTTGTCCCCATTCCAATTAATTAATCCAAGGAATTAATTAAGTTGATATTTTGAGGGGAAATAATTATACTTATAGCTTCAGATAAGCAAAGGTGACTTAGAACCTGGAGGGTATGACTTAGACTTTTTCAGAATAGCCCAATTTATAGAGAAAGGGATGTTTTTAGATTGAATTTTTTTAATTAAAGTTGTTAGGGAAGTTCCCTGTGGTTTCATTATTAAAGGAAGAATTATGGTTAGATGTTCTAGAAAATACATAAATAATAAGCATTATTTTATATATTGAATAAATTCTCAACGTGGATTAAATATGTATTCGATGAAATTGATTTGATATAGAACTTTATTTACGAACATGGCCCTATGTCATTTATCCGCAAACAGAACTAAATATTGGCCTTTCTCATAAAAGGCTATTTAGCGTTTGCATTTTTATACAAATGGGTTACCGTAATCAGGACCCAGAAGTTACTCGAGGGTAAGGATTAAAGAGATTGTCAGTTGAACGCTTGGCACCACCTCGAGATTTGAAATAATGAGTAGAATGGAGGGAAGAGTTCTTAAGAGGAATTGATTATCCAAGGGGATGGCTCAACAAGTATTTGTTTCTTGAAGAGAGCTATGTCATAGTCAGTTTGGAGGCAGCCTCGTGGTATTTTGTTTCATAGATGAAATGCTGTAGTAAATAAATTGTTCATGGAAATTCCGTTTTGTTTTTAGTACAGAGTTCTTGCTGCAAGTGCTTTATATGGAGTACCAGAGATCGGAAATCAAAAATAATTATGCAGCACGATGCTCTGACAAATTAGTAACACTTGTGCCCCCCTTGATCTAAATACTCCGAACAAGCAGCAAAGCTCACCTCTTCACTCTAGAGGTCCATAGATGATAGAAAGCCTTCTATTCTAATCGTTTCTTCCCTCAAACTGCTAGCATTCCCTCCCGATGTCCTGCTTCATTAACTGTACTGACATGCAGAAATTTAACTGTAATGTGAACAGAGATCTCTGTGCTCGAGTCCCTGCAGATATGGTTAAAAAATATTCTCCCTCTACGTCGAAGTTGTAATATTCCTTGTTTTGGGTGAATAAGAGTAAAAACATATACTAGCAATGTATCTTTTGTGAGAAGAGAAGAGAAATGATCGCCCCCACCCACTAGATTGTGTAATCAGTTTTTTTTACTCTGTGTAGAAACTGGCTTTACTTTATGTATTAGATGTAAAATGTCGACAACGTTCGCATGTAAAAGACAAATATCGAGTTTTACTAATTGAATTAGAATTCGGTTTTATTATTTTCTAATTAATGGACTGTTCCGTTGTTCCCTGGTAATTTTACATCCATAGCAGTATTAATTAATGCGAAGAAAATGCTGAAGTGAAATTTTTGCAGTAAGAGGAATGAAATGGTTGGTGGAATAAATAAAAACTTCCCAAATGAATCGACGTATCAAAATGTGCGGCTCTTCAAAGTCGTTGATTCGATGAACCGATTGTAAATCATCATCATCATCATCATCATCATCATCTCGGCTTATGTTGGTAAACATCATCCGCTGTGCAATGATAACTTCATCATAAAAGCTTTCACCCATACGGCGTATTGTGCCTGAGTAGAATTATGGCGACATAATGGCGTTTCTTATCAGCGTACAATGGATTTCTATCTGACATACAACAAAGTTATGCATGTAAACATGACGTGCATAAATTACTGCGCATGTTAATCAATATATTTCTATTTATAAAATGTTAGCTATGTGTGAATGTTATATATATATATATATATATATATATATATATATATATATATATATATATATATATATATTTATTTATTTATTTATTTACTATAATGATTATTAAATACCTACAGATACTAGTGTTTCATCCCTTCGGGAATCAGTGCGGGGTGTCACGATTAACACCGGTCGATAGATTCGAACTCGGCAACAGAAGCCATCTCTGACTTCATTAGGAAGGACCTAATCCACTTGGCCACCGTTAACCGCGAGAAATACTGTTGAAATTTAAACATTTTTTTTTAATGTTTTAACGTCTGTCAGGATGATATAATCATATGATGATCTGCGCATACGAGCTAAATTGACAGACTTTATTTCAACTGAAAGTGTTAACCGATAAGAAACGAGTTTCTTAAAGGGGATGGCATAATATATATATATTACTACCAAACTATATATATATAACGTTAGCTATGTGTGTATGTTAGGGATGCGTTTCTATTTACATAACGTTAGCTATGCGTGTATGTTGGGCATATATTTCTAGTTATATAACCTTAGCTGTGTGTGTATGTTAGATATAATTTCTATTCATATAACGTTAGCTATGTGTTTATGTTAGGCATATATTTCTATTCATATAACGTTAGATTTGTGTATATTTTAGGTATATATTTCTTTTCATGTAACGTTAGCTATGTGTACATGTTGGGTATATATTTCAATTTATACAACGTTAGTTATGTGCATATTTCAGGTATATATTTCTATTTACAGAACTTTGTTATGTGTATATGTTATGTATATATTTCTATTGATATCGCTTTAGCTAAGTGCATATTAGGTATATGTATAGCTTTGTGTATTTTTAAACTAATTAAGCGATTATTGTTAAATTTCGAACTCTACTAGGCATAGGAATCTGCTAGACGTAATGATGCGTAATGTCGTCTATATTTAGTTTAATTTAGTTTCATGAAAATTCAAATACATTGAAAAACTGACCATTAGCATATTTTGGTTCTATATTGGTATAACTTTGTAACTTGTCCTTAGGGTGGGTGTCCTGCGACAGTTCTTCCAGATTTTTGTTTTTGTCCTCCAAATTATTGTAGATATTTCTATTGCGATTTGATCATATCGAGGTTGATGAAGAATCTGTGATGTTATAGAAAGTCATTAAATTGTCAAGATTTTACCCTGTGAACAAAACGCTAAAAGATTTCAATTTCTGAAACGCGTGTAGGCATCGATAATAGTGTTAAGGTTTTTATTTGCATGATTACAAAGGATGAATCATGTCTTATATTTTGCATTTAATAGAATTTAAAAATATATGTTGCCTGTTTTACATTAAATGAGTGAGATAATGTTAGTAAGCAATATTAAGTTATATCCTGGGGATTCGTAATATTTTATTTGTTTTATAAAATATTTATCTTACGTAATTTCCTAAAGATACAGAAACATTTTAATCCTTCAATTAAATTCGACATATATATATATATATATATATATATATATATATATATATATATATATATATATATATAAGACACTGATAGAATTCAGATGAAAAATCCTGATAGATATTACTTGAAGTAATACTTTCAAAGTGATCCTAGCCAAAAAGGAAAAGCTCAATATTTAAGAATAGAGCAATATATAAGTTTCGTGGATAAATTTTAAATTCTGAAAAAAAAAACAATACATAGAGACATATATTTGATTTAAGAATTTATTGTTTGACAAAAGGAATATATAGAAGGGGTTATTTTCATTTTCTTAATCCATGGATTTTCAATAAAGGCTCATATCATCAGAGGAAATGAAATGCGGTTAGTAAAATGTTCAGCTACGAATGGACGCTAATTTTGCTTTTCAGCACAATTATTGAAAATAGTTTTTTGGGTGGTTGTGGATAATTATATGGAAAAAATTATATGAAAAGGGAAGTTGATACAACCTGGGTAGTCCATTATCGGAAGGAGTCCAATATCCTTCGGGGTTATAAATCCAGGTGGGCAGAAACTAGGCCCAGGGGAGAAGGTAATATTCCCATATAGCAAAAGCGTATTGCTCCTTATTGATTTTTCGAAAAGTATACGGGGCAGCCTTATTCGTTGTTGCGTTGAGTGTGTGTTGGTTGATGTAGTCCAAATGACCTCGAAATCACTAGTATAGGTAGTAAAATAGCAAAATAATCTTGGAGATGATATTCAGAACGGTGTGTCCCGGTAGGAAGATAGTTCGCCTTCTTGTTGATAGTAGGTAGGGAAGCCTTTTATATGAGGGAAAGAGGAGAGTGGGGTGAAGTAGAAAAGGTAAAGAGAGGGAGGGTTAAAATTGGGCGAGAATACAGGTTATTAATGGAATTTTTTCGGCGGGGATGGGGGAGAATTGTATTTTAGTATTCCCCGGCTGTATAAGTAGTTCCCTTCTCTAATATGCGTGTTTGCGTTATGATATGTATATATGTAATTGAGTGAACATGTGCATTAGTATAAGGATCCGTGTGTATATAAGTCTGTATTTATTTATGCATGGTATGGATCAGTGTTTGTGCGTAAGTGTATACTATGTATATGTATATGTGTATGTCTATATATGTATATTTACGTATGTATGTGTGTTTGTGGGTATATATGTGCTTATATCTGCACTTATGTTTAGGCTTGACAGATGGATATACAAGTAATCATTATAATAATAGTTAAAATCAACCACGCTTGGGCGACCCCATACCCAGCCCCGCATTTAAATCAAGTCTCCCCATTATAAAAATAACTAATTAACCACAGTATATAAAGCACTCACTCAAACATCAATTCCAACTCAACGAACAACAAAACAAACTCATCCATAGATCGCCTCCAAACAGAAATATATGTATTTTAAATAAAATTTAAACAAACTTAATTAAACCAGATCACACTACGACGATAAGCGTAATGAACTGACTTTTCTCAACTAATCAAGTCACCTTTAAATATATACTCAAAATTAAAAGAACTCATCCTTAAACTCACTTAAATAAGTAACTTTCCAAACATTCCATATTTTCAGACCATGACTCGTCTCTATCTCCACCTCATCCGTTCACCTATCCGCACAGCAGAAACAGCACACCCACTCCTTATCACACACACCCCCATTGAAAACCACAAGAATATCATTTCCTATTTGAACTTAAAATCAAGATGTCAACCCTTTTAAGGAATACTAAAATACAATTCCTCCCCCCCCCTCCGCCGAAAAAATTCCATTAAGAACCTGTATGCTCACCCAATTTTAACCCTCTCCCCTCTCTGTTTACCCTCTCTACTTCACCCCACTCTCCTCTTTCCTTCATCTAAAAGGCTTCCCTCACCCACTATCAACAAGAAAGCGAACTATCTTTCTATCGGGACTCACACCAGAAGCAAGCCGTCCAACGCACCGTTCTGATAATCATCTCCCGGATTATTTTGCTATTTTGCTACCTATACTAGTGATTTCGAGGTCCATTGCATACAAAACCCAATGCTCAAATTCTATTACTCACGGGGATAATTACAATAGAATGGTATATCCACCCAATATCGGATACACTTTTTCAACACCGAGAAAGCATTTTGACTACATCAACCAACACACACTCAACGCAACAACGAATAAGGCTGCCCCATATACTTTTCGAAAAATTAATAAGGAGTAATACGCTTTCGCTATATGGGAATATTACTATCTCCCCTGGGCCTAGTTTCTGCCCACTTGTTTAGCAAATGAATTCTTCTTAAAAAAAAATTGTTGACATCTAGAGATATAGCTTAGTGGTAGAGCATTCGACTAATGATCCCCTGTTCAAAGCCGGGTGTACCTCACCATTTTAATTTTTTTTCTTATTAATGAGTTCAATTTACGAGCAAAGAAGGGGTACCATTTAAAATTGACGCAAATCATTTTTTCGTTTGCATGTTTTAAAATTAAACATTAACTTAATATTTCGATTACAACAATACATATTTTCAGACAAGTCTGCGTAGTTCAGTAAAAAAAACGTCAGAATAGTCAAACCACGCTTGTATTTATTCCAATAAATTTACAAGGAACATTTCAAAAGTAAAGTCTCCTATTTTTTTTTACTTCGCTCTAATGGATTAGAGAGGATAACAAATTACACTGTTTTGATGACTGAACTCATGCATTCATTACCTTAAATTTTAATTTCTCTGTTGCTTATATTGACGGTGTGAGACTCTAAGAAAGCAACCCTTGTCATGATCGTGTGTCAGAAGCAGAGATGCGTTATTGAATTCCTGGCAAAGTGCATCGAAAACGGTGGTGACCATGTGTAAAAATAAACTTTGGAGCACAAAAAATTGCTTGTTTTAATGATACCACTCCTGTCTTCGTAGCTCATCAACATTTTGAGTTAAACAAATAAGGAGGTTTACTTTTTGGAATGACTTTTGTAAGATAAAGCGCGCTCTGGACGCATTTGCCAGTCATCGTTCATCGCTGTCAAAAGTGCATTGAGAATGGAGGTGACTTTGTAAAAAAATAAATTCTCAAGCACAAAAGGTCGCTCGTTTTAATGGTACTACTCCCGTTATCGTAGTTTATCAACATTTTGAGTTTTTAAAAAATAAGAGGTTTTACTGTGGAAAATACCCTAGTACGTTTAACATCATAACACTGTAAATATTTTTACTTTCTTTTGAATTTCCATAGACAGGTTTTCTTTCTACTAATATTTCTAACTATGGAACATATTGCTTCGGGGCTGCTTCTCTGCAGACTAATACAATATTCATCCAATGTCAATGAATACTCGCCGAGTTGTCCTCTACAATAATTAAACTTTTCCGTCTCATTCATCATTTTCAATCCTCTTATAATATTCTTCATTATTGAATTGATAAGTCATCCATCTCATGAACCCTTATCCTCGTGTGGCTTTTCGCATTGGTTAGTAACCGTTAATATTTTTTTTTAAATATCTATCGTTTCATGTCGATTGGCCATTTTCAAACGTGATATCTGTTTCAATAGATGTGCCTTCTGACTTTCTATAAAGAAATCAATCGGAGTGATCAAAGCAGCGGAATAGTGAATATGAATTACAATCTAGACGTTAATGAGATGTGGGTCAGGAATTATGTATGGATAGACGTGACGTTTGGAATGCGATTGTAGTTGTTTGGAGAATTTCAGTATTGAGAGGAAAATGGAAATATAAATATTTATTGTTCATTGTTTGTGTTGTCTGTGAATAAAGAATGTGTAAAAGAAATTCAGTGTGCGGAAATCAGCCCACATAACCAAAAATAGTTCAGTTGAAATAAAAATAGGACCAAAAATATATTTTTAAAATATATAAAATATATATTATAATCTATAATATATTTTACACGGGGTAATTGAAACTGACAGAAACTTTGTAATTCGATAATTCCTTTTAATCGAGAAACAATAGAGGAAAACAACGAAACTAGACTTTAGAACGAAGTAGGTGGGTGTTCTACCTTTTGCTTTCGTTGCAATTATGGCCACAGAATCATGACGTGTACTTTTGCAACTTACTTTTGCTAATACACCTTTTGTTAAATATACCACTGCGTTTGTCTTAATAATTGCCAACTTGCAGAGCTACAACACTGGCAATGAGGAATTCGAAGCGTACACTAGTACAACATTGGTAATGGGGAATTCCACACTTACACAGCTACAATACTACTGCCAAGAAATTCGAAACTGACACCGCTACAATACTACTGCCAAGAAATTCGAAACTGACACCGCTACAATACTACTGCCAAGAAATTTGAAACTGACACCGCTACAATACTACTGCCAAGAAATTCGAAACTTACACCGCTACAATACTACTGCCAAGAAATTTGAAACTTACACCGCTACAATACTACTGCCAAGAAATTCGAAACTTACACCGCTACAATACTACTGCCAAAAAATTCGAAACTTACACCGCTACAATACTACTGCCAAGAAATTCGAAACTTACACCGCTACAATACTACTGCCAAGAAATTCGAAACTTACACCGCTACAATACTACTGCCAAGAAATTCGAAACTTACATCGCTACAATACTACTGCCAAGAAATTCGAAACTTACATCGCTACAATACTACTGCCAAGAAATTCGAAACTTACACCGCTACAATACTACTGCCAAAAAATTCGAAACTTACACCGCTACAATACTACTGCCAAGAAATTCGAAACTGACACCGCTACAATACTACTGCCAAGAAATTCGAAACTTACACCGCTACAATACTACTGCCAAGAAATTCGAAACTTACATCGCTACAATACTACTGCCAAGAAATTCAAAACTTACATGGCTACAACATTGCCAACGGAGAATTCGAAACTGACACCATCACAAAACTGGAGACGAGGAATTCGAAACTTACATTACTAAAACACTGATAACGAGGAATCTCAAGCTTACACTCCAACAACACTGACAACGATGAATTATAAGCTTACACCACTTCAACTCTCGCGACGAAGAATTCGTAACTTACACCGCTACACTGGTGATGGGGAATCCAAGGCTTACACCACTATAACGTTGGAGACGAGGAATTCGAAGCTTACACCATTACAACACTGGCGACAAGGAATTCAAAACTTACACCACTACAACAAAGGTGCTGAAGAATTCTTCAGGGAGTGAGACACATCGCCCAAAAACATAGTATAAATATAAATATCATTATTGACGAGGACAATAACCCGAAGAGAAACGATATAAACCACTAAGTTTTATTTATTAATTTTTGTCTCTGTTGTCTTTCGTTTCATTTATTTTTATTCTTTTATGATAGCACCGTTTCAGATCGATACATTCCGAAACGGCCGAATTCAACGGTGCGAACAAAAAATAAAAAAAAGTAACTTCAACCCACATCCAACGTCCCAGGAGTATTCAACACAGGGGTTGACGATCGGTACCGATTTGCAGCGAAACAGTTATCACAATGGATGTGCTGTGTTTGTACGAGTGTGCCCAAAAATATATTGCGCATTTAGAGAAACCCCCACTATTATATTTTGCTAAGCCAATACATACATAGAATTATCAATAGTATTCTGCTTTCTTCAATAGAACTTTTCTAACAGATATGCCTGCATAAAATCTCCAATATATATAAATAAAAAAAATAAATAAATAATAATAATAATAATAATAATAATAATAATAATAATAATAATAATGCTTTGGGGAGGCTTGTTGCCACTTAAATTCCAATGAAGACCAATAGTCGCTACCAACAGAAATAAATGGTAAACTGCTGTTGCGATTACGCAAATTAATTTACAAAAGTTATCAAAAGAGGGGAAGATTACTGGAAATCTGAGGAAACTTGTCGTCACTAACATTCTAGGGAACAACATAAATTGTTTTCAAAGATAAATCTTCAATGTCCTGTGTGAGAACTCCTAGTGAGTAATAATAATTTGAGGTAAACATACAGAAAGGCATTTTCCAAGGAGAGTATCTCTCATCATTACTGTTTATCTTAACCATTATGTCAATCAACTACATACTCGGGAAATGGTATACTGTTTACAAAACACGGAACAATGAATAAAAACCCGCATGCATATGGATGGCCTAAAGCTATTTGCCAAAGGCAAAGGGGAACTAGAAAAACGATATACATGACCAGAATATTCAGTAAGAACATTTGAATTGAATTTGAAATGAAAATTTGTGCACTGCTAGAGATGAGAGGGGATAAATTAGAGATATCTGGGGGTATAGAACTGCCAAATAAAGAGATGACTGCTTCGCGACCGGTAGCTATAAATATTTAGGGTTCCGATAGCAAACACCATGAAATATATAGAAATGAAACAGAACTTAAAAAGAAGAAAATTCTTGGAACCGAAATTCTATGGTAGAAATCTAGTTAAAGGAGTAAGTTCTGAACAATTCATAGGCATGATCAAAGTAGTACTGAGACATATTGACCAACATACTAGGAAAATAATGACCATATATAATGCATTACACCTGAAACGTGATACTGATCTAATCTATGTGAAAAGCAATGAATGGAGAAAAAGAACAGGTAAGTATAAAAGACTGTAAAAGACACGAAAAAGTTCTTGAAACCAAAACCAAAAGTCAATGGAAAGAAGAGTAGAAAGAAAATCGATCGTAAAATACACTTAAATATTGTATTGTAATTCATGCAGATTCCGTATTTATTATTATAAAGCCAATTCTCTATTAATTATTATACTGTACATAATATATAGTAAGTAATGATTTCAATCGTAAAAAATAATGATATCAGCTAGAATCGAAACCAAAAACATATAGCTCTCAAGCCTTCTCTGTCAACGTATGACCATATATACGCTGCAAGAAACTAACGTGGTTTTACGAATGTTTAATTAGCGCATGCGCAAACAGAAACGGGTATAGTCGACTTACGTCAAACCAAGGACAACGTTTTCGATTTTAATCATTTAGCTACTATTTTACCAACTAAAAACTAAATCGAACATGTACTACAGGTCTGAATACACTATATATCAAATTTCAACTTTGTAGACCAAATATTCAGAAAGGAGTTTGGTAAAGGTCATTTTATGTATATATATATATATATATATATATATATACACACACACACACACACACACACACACACACACATATATATATATATATATATATATATATATATATATATATATATATATATATATGGGGGGGCTAGAATGTTTTCATCTTAAATTCTACGCAATTACGAAGAATGTAAACGCTATGCATCAAGAGAACCATGAAAAATTATAAATAAGTAATTAATTAATGCTGGGTTTTTTTTTTCAAGTATATTCCAATGAGTTAACCTTCATGTAATTGTTTGACTATCCATAACTGAGTATATTAAAAAGTTCGTTTTAATAATTTTTAAATAGAAGAAGTAGGCAAAAAGACTGTGTAAAAGACATTAAAAAGTTTTTGAAAACCAAAAACAAAAGTCAGTGGAAAGCAGAGTAGAAAGAAAACCGATCGTAAAATATACTTAAATATTATATTTTAATGTATGCAGATTTCGTATTTATTATTATAAATAATATCAATGAAGGAGCGGAAAAAAAACTTAACTTTATTGTTATCTAGATAGATCTAAATAGATAGATATAAATAGATACATATAAATAGATATTTATAAATAGATAGATATAAATAGATAGATATAAATAGATAGATACAAAGAGATGGATTTAAATAGATAGATATGAAAATGTTCTGGGGTAACTGACACCCCTATTCCTGTCTTCACATGGACTCTCCCATCGCTATGAAAGGCAGCCATTTCGGACTCTCTAATCAGATATTCCATGCCAGCCTAATCGTTGACATGACTTTACCGACTCTCCTGTTTGATATTGTGAACCCCTAAAATAAGGCCACAACATCTGGCGACGTAGGAATGAAAAAACCTCACAAGGACACTTTCCTTTGGATTAATAATCAAAAACGTCTATTTTCCTATTTTTCTGACTCAACTTTAAATTTTTCTACCAGCTTTGAAAAGTTCAACAAGTTTACTTCTTTTTTTTTCAACAACAAGAAAAAAAAAGAAAGTTATCGCCAAACCAAAACTGTGAGTAGAAAACATATATATTGCTGTCCTAATCAATTTCTTGTTTTAAAACGAAATAGATTACATTCTATGCTGGGAAAAAAAAGAGTTATTGGTGAACTTGAATTTACGCTTTTGTATTTTTGAACACACGTGTGGTTAGCTGGCAAGCAACCATTTTTTTTTTTCTCTGTTACGGTGAACGAGAAAAATAAAAACAGAAATAGAAAAGTCATTAAACCGACTCTACATAGGACACTTGCATCTAACCCACAATTATTTATTGAAACAAGTTCTACCAACGTACCAATGTGGATATGTACTGACCAAAAAAGCATATTCGAGGATTGTAAAAATACAACTCTATAAAAGGAAAATATTTCAGCAACAACAACAACAAAAGGAAACTAGAAAAATACTGAAAATCGAGACTAAAAAAAGTTTATGGACTTCAAAAAAAAAAGAGAAAAAAAAACGGTAACTTTAAAAGATTTTTTTTTCTCTCTCTGATATTTCTTAAATACTTTTGATGTTGGCAAAATTCTCTGACTTCAACAAATAGTACAATTATTCACTATTTTTTTTTCCTTTCATGGAAATTAAACAAAAACTTTTTAAGTGTCTTATTACATTTTCTGCTAAGATACAACACGGAACGTTTTTTTTCTTTTCCTTCTGTCCCTCCTCATGTGTGAATATTTATTTCATATATCATCTTCATAAAATTGTTTTTTTCTTGGTGAAATTTCTCAGACCTAGAAATTCGGAGACTAGTTATTTTTCAACATGGAAGAACTTTCAAAACAAATAGCTGCTATGATACGGTTGCAGCAAACTCAGTTCTCCGAGATACAAAAGCAAAGAGAAGAAGAAAGAAAGCAAATGGAGGAGGAAAAACGACAAAGAGAAGCAGAAAGGTTCGAAGAAAGAGAAGAAAGAAAACGAAGAGAAGAAGAAAGAGAAGAAGAAAGAAAACAATTTAATGCCCAAATACTTGAAATGCAAGAACAAGCAAAGAGAAAGTTGGAAATATTATCTAAGGTTATATCTAAAAAAGACAGTAGAGAGTCAGACAAGGACGTTTTTTCCCAAACTGCAATTTGGTCAGCGTTGGAAACTTTTCAGTACCGGCCTGATGAAGAATTAACTTTTGAAGCCTATTTCCGCAGATTCGGCGACGTGTTCAGAATTGATTGTAAAACTTGGAGCGAGCAGATGAAGGTTCGTCTCTTACTACAAAAATTGGGAGCCATGGAACATAGTAAGTTCGTGGACTATATACTGCCAAAACAGACGAACGAATTGTCATTTGACGAGGCTGTAAAATCCTTAATGGAGTTATACTGGCCGAAAACTAGTTTATTCCATAAGAGATGGAAATGTATAAACCTGACTCGCAAAGAAGACCAAGACTACACAACATTTGCGTCAGTCGTGAACAGGCATTGTGATAATTTTAAATTATCTTCGTTAACGGCCGACAATTTCAAGGTCTTGATTTTTATTCAATGTTTAGTCTCAACCAAGGACGCTGAAATCAGACGCAGGGCATTGAACACACTCGAAAAGGAACCGGACATTACCCTTCAAAAATTGGCTGAGGAATGCCAAATAATTATTTCTGAGAAACAGGACTCCAGAAATATAGAAGAGGCAAATGTATCATACATCAAGAAAGTGCAAAATAAAAAACCGTTCTTCCCAAAAAGTCAAGTGAAAACCAAACGCAATACTCAGGAAACATACCAAAATAAGCCTGATTTACCACGTTACCCATGCCGAGGATGTGGAGAACTCCACTGGCAGAAAGATTGTCCTTACCGGTCCCGTAAATGCGATCTATGCAGACGCAATGGCCACAAAGCCTCGCATTGCAAAGTAAAAGGACCTCGCAAGAGTTACGTCAAAACGACGAGAATTCTAGGGAAAGAAAAAAATGTACGGAAGTACGTAATAGTCAAAATCGGGTACAAAAACGTAAAGCTTCAACTTGACAGTGGCTCAGATTTGTCCATAATAAACTATAATACTTGGTGTAAAATTGGCAAACCAAAAATGAGACAAACCAACAGAGTGGCTCACTCGGTAACGGGAGAACGCATTAGGTTTGAAGGCGAAGTCACTACAAATGTAACATTGAAGGGCAAAACTTTAACACTAAAAATGTTTGTGTTAAAGAAATCAAATAATCTTTTCGGGACAGACTGGATTCAACAATTTGAACTCTGGGACTCGCCCATGAGCGATTTTTGTCAGAAAATAGACAGCCCTACAGCCGAAGCAAAAAAAACTTAAGGAAGACTTGATGGAGTCATTTCCTAATGTTTTTTTTTTCGGGCAAATTAGGCTGCTGCACAAAAATGAAGGCGAAGTTCGAATTAAAAGATAACATCACCCCGGTTTTTAAAAAGAAACGCAGCATACCATTTGCCTCCATACAAAAAATTGACGAGGAGCTAGATATACTCGTCAAGGCAGGAATACTGACCCAAGTCGACTACAGTGAGTGGGCTGCCCCCACTGTATACGTAAAGAAAAAATCAATGGATATTAGAGTCTGCACAGACTTCTCGACAGGGTTGAATGCAGCACTAAGGGATCACCACTACCCGCTTCCTAGCCCCGAGGAAGTATTTACGAAACTCAATGGAGGAAAAATTTTCTCAAAACTAGATTTAAGCGAAGCATACCTACAAATTCCCGTGGAAGAAGAAAGCTCCAGACTCTTGCGTATTACCACCCACAGGGGACTGTTCAAGTTTAATAGGTTAGCTTTCGGGATCAAGGTCGCCCCGGCTATCTTTCAGCAAATAATCGACACTATGTTGAGCGGCTTTGATTTTTCTATAGGATACCTAGATGACATTCTAGTAAAAAGTGAATCTATAGAAGAACATAAAAGACATGTTTTTCGGGTATTTGAAAAAATAAATGAGTATGGCTTCACACTGAAAGACACAAAATGCGAATTTTTCCTCAACCAAATTAAATACCTTGGTCAGATGATAGACAAGAACGGTAGACGGCCCGATCCTGAAAGGTCCACAGCGATAAGAAATATGCCTGAGCCACATGACTTAACAACTTTGCAAAGTTTCTTAGGCTTAGCCAACTATTATCAAGCTTTTATTCCAAACCTGCATACTTTACGTGCACCCCTAAACGAGCTATTTAGGAAGGACAAAGTTTGGGATTGGACCACAGAATGCCAGACTGCATTCGAAAAGCTAAAAAACGTGCTCACATCAGAACTGTTCCTGACCCATTATAATCCGAAACTGGACATAATCGTCGCTAGTGACGCTAGCGCATATGGAATCGGCGCATGCATCCTACATAAAATGCCTGATGGTTCAACGAAACCGATAACACATGCGTCTAGAACCCTACTACCGGCGGAAAAGAATTATTCCCAAATAGAGAAAGAATCTCTAAGTATTATTTTCGTTGTGACTAAATTCAATAGATTTTTACATGGAAGACATTTTAAGCTTCAAACGGACCATAAGCCGCTCATCGCTATCTTTGGTTCAAGAAAAGGATTGTCTACACATACGGCAAACAGACTGCAAAGATGGAGAACAATCCTACTCAATTACGACTTCGAAATGGAGTTTCTACCATCAAAGAAGTTAGGACATGCTGACGGCCTATCCCGGTTAATACCAAAAACTGGAGAACCGCTTGAGGATTCTGTTATCGCATCACTTCAATCAGAGAAGGACTACAGTTTGATTCTATGTAACACAGTGAAAGAACTTCCGATTACTCTAGACGACATAAGAAAAGAAGCCGAGACGATTTTATAAAAGAAACCAAAGCAAAACTGGAATCGGATGAACAAGTAACAGAAGCTTTCTCAGTGTGCGACCAGGTTCTACTATACAGAGATAGAGTAGTTATTCCAGCGACCCTACATAAAAAAATCCTCAAAAGCCTGGACAAGGACATTGAAGAAAAAGTGAAATCATGCAGAGGATGTGCTCTAGCTGCGAAAGCACCACCTATTCAATTCAGTCCATGGCCCAAAGCCGACTATCCATGGTCACGAATACATGTGGACTATGCAGGACCACTTGATGGATACTACTACCTTATAATAGTGGACAGTTTTTCCAAGTGGCCCGAAGTCTTTAGATGTAAGAGCCCAACTACGGACTTCACCATAAAAACTCTTCGTGAGTTATTTGCACGATTCGGAGTGGTCGACTGTTTAGTGTCAGATAACGGCACTCAGTTTACGTCCGGGGACGTCAAAGAGTTCATTAGAGACTTCCAAGTGGACCACATTACAACTCCGACATACCACCCCAGGTCAAACGGCCAGGCGGAAAGATTTGTGGACACACTGAAGAGAGCTTTGAAGAAGGCTAAGGACACGCCATCCGAAAAAGCCCTACAACAATTTCTTCAGGTGTACCGCATAACGCCCAACGAAAACACACCATCCCAGATGTCTCCAGCGGAAGTAATGTTTGCAAGGAAAATACGGCCAGTTTTTGATAAGTTATTACCAAAGCAGGTAAAACACACCAAGCTGACGATACTCAAGAAGAACTACATGCCAGGAGAAAAGATATTTTTCCAAATGCATAAAGATAATAGTACCTTCTGTGAGCGGGGAACGATCATTAACAGGATCGGTCGTATGGTCTATATGGTGGAAGGACCACACTCCACACATAAGAAACACTTAAACCAAATTCGCAAACGCACTTCAGACGAGCCAAGTGAAATTCCATCTGAAGAAGAGACGATGGACCTCCTATATGAGGCATTTGATCTGGAACCTCCTCAAACCAGTACGGAAATACGTCGTTCCACTAGAAATAGGAAGCTGACGGACCCCTTGGAAGTCAACCCTAAGAGAAAAAATTATATTTCAGGGAAATAAATCTTCGGAGGGGGGTGCTCTGGGGTAACTGACACCCCTATTCCTGTCTTCACATGGACTCTCCCATCGCTGTGAAAGGCAGCCATTTTGGACTCTCTAATCAGAGATTCCATGCCAGCCTAATCGTTGACATGACTTTACCGACTCTCCTGTTTGATATTGTGAACCCCTAAAATAAGGCCACAACAGAAAAGATAGATATGAATAGGTGGATATGAATAGATAGAAACGAAGAGGTGGATATAAATAGATAGATATAAATTGATAGATATAAATCGATAGATATGATAAGATAGATATAAATTGATAGATATAAATTGATAGATATAAATAGATAGATATAGATAGATATAAATAGATAGAGATGAATAGATAGAGATGAATAGATATATATAAATAGATAGATATAAATAGATAGATATGAATATATAGATATGAGTAGATGGATATAAATAGATAGATATAAATATATACATATGTATAGATAGATATAAATAGATATCATCTTAAATTCTATGCAATTGCGAAAAATGTAAACGCTATGCATCAAGAGAATCATTAAAAATTATATAGGTAATTAATTAATGCTCCTTTTTTTTCCAGTATATTCCAATGAGTTAACCTTCATGTAATTGTTTGACTATCCATAACTGAGTATATTATAAAGTTCGTTTTAATAATTTTAATAGAAGAAGTAGGCAAAACGACTGTGTAAAAGACATTAAAAAGTTTTCAAATCCAAAAATAAAAGTCAGTGTAAAGCAGAGTAGAAAGAAAACCGATCTTAAAATACAGTTAAATATTATATTTTAATTAATGCAGATTTCGTAATTATTATTATAAATGATATCAATGAAGAAGCGAGAAAAAAACTTAACTTTATTGTAATCTAGATAGATATAAATAGATAGATACAAATAGATACATATGAATAGATAGATATAAATAGATAGATATAAATAGATATGAATAGATAGATATAAATAGATAGATATAAATAGATAGATATAAATAGATAGATGTAAATAGATATGAATAGATAGATATAAATAGATAGATATAAATAGATAGATATAAATAGATAGATATAAATGGATAGATATAAATAGATAGATATAAATAGATAGATATAAATAGATAGATATGAATAGATAGATATAAATAGATAGACATTAATAGATAGATATAAATAGATAGATATAAATAGATAGATATAAATAGATAGATAAAAATAGATAGATATAAATAGATAGATAAGTTGATAGATATAAATAGATAGACATAAATAGATAGATATAAATAGATATGAATAGATAGATATAAATAGATAGATATAAATAGATAGATATAAATAGATAGATATAAATAGATAGATATGAATAGATAGATATAAATAGATAGATATAAATAGATAGATATAAATAGATAGATATAAATAGATAGATATGAATAGATAGATATAAATAGATAGACATTAATAGATAGATATAAATAGATAGATATAAATAGATAGATATAAATAGATAGATATAAATAGATAGATATAAATAGATATGAATAGATAGATATAAATAGATAGATATGAATAGATAGATATGAATAGATAGATATAAATAGATAGATATGAATAGATAGATATAAATAGATATATATATAAATAGATAGATATAAATAGATAGATATGAATAGATAGATATAAATAGATAGATATGAATAGATAGATATAAATAGATATATATATAAATAGATAGATATAAATAGATAGATATAAATAGATAGATATAAATAGATATAAATAGATATGAATAGATAGATATAAATAGATATATATATAAATAGATAGATATAAATAGATAAATATGAATAGATAGATATAAATAGATATATATATATAAATAGATAGATATAAATAGATAGATATGAATAGATAGATATGAATAGATAGATATAAATAGATAGATATGAATAGATAGATATAAATAGTTAGATATAAATAGATAGATATAAATAGCTAGATATAAATAGATATGAATAGATAGATATAAATAGATAGATATAAATAGATAGATATAAATAGATATGAATAGATAGATATAAATAGATAGATATAAATAGATAGATATGAATAGATAGATATAAATAGATAGATATAAATGGATAGATATTAATAGATAGATAAAAATAGATAGATATAAATAGATAGATAAGTTGATAGATATAAATAGATAGACATAAATAGATAGATATAAATAGATATGAATAGATAGATATAAATAGATAGATATAAATAGATAGATATGAATAGATAGATATAAATAGATAGATATAAATAGATAGATATAAATAGATAGATATAAATAGATAGATATGAATAGATAGATATAAATAGATAGACATTAATAGATAGATATAAATAGATAGATATAAATAGGTAGATATAAATAGATAGATATAAATAGATATGAATAGATAGATATAAATAGATAGATATGAATAGATAGATATGAATAGATAGATATAAATAGATAGATATGAATAGATAGATATAAATAGATATATATATAAATAGATAGATATAAATAGATTGATATGAATAGATAGATATAAATAGATAGATATGAATAGATAGATATAAATAGATATATATATAAATAGATAGATATAAATAGATAGATATAAATAGATATATATAAATAGATAGATATAAATAGATAGATATTAATAGATAGATATAAATAGATATGAATAGATAGATATAAATAGATATATATATAAATGGATAGATATAAATAGAAAGATATGAATAGATAGATATAAATAGATATATATATAAATAGATAGATATAAATAGATAGATATGAATAGATAGATATGAATAGATAGATATAAATAGATAGATATGAATAGATAGATATAAATAGTTAGATATAAATAGATAGATATAAATAGATAGATATAAATAGATATGAATAGATAGATATAAATAGATAGATATAAATAGATAGATATAAATAGATAGATATGAATAGATAGATATAAATAGATATATATATAAATAGATAGATATAAATAGATAGATATAAATAGATAGATATGAATAGATAGATATAAATAGATAGATATGAATAGATATATATAAATAGTTAGATATAAATAGATAGATATAAATAGATAGATATAAATAGATAGATAAGTTGATAGATATAAATAGATAGACATAAATAGGTAGATATAAATAGATAGATATAAATAGATAGATATAAATAGATAGATATGAATACATAGATATGAATAGATAGATATAAATAGATATATATAAATAGATAGATATGAATAGATAGATATTAATAGATATATATATAAATAGATAGATATGAATAGATAGATATGAATAGATAGATATAAATAGATAGATACAAAGAGATGGATTTAAATAGATAGATATGAAAATGTTCTGGGGTAACTGACACCCCTATTCCTGTCTTCACATGGACTCTCCCATCGCTGTGAAAGGCAGCCATTTTGGACTCTCTAATCAGAGATTCCATGCCAGCCTAATCGTTGATATGAATAGATAGATATGAATAGATATATATAAATAGATAGATATTAATAGATAGATATGAATAGTGAGATATAAATAGATAGATATAAATAGATAGATATGAATAGATAGTTATAAATAGTTAGATATGAATATATAGATATGAATATATAGATATGAATAGATAGATAGGAAAAGGTAGATATGAATGGATATATATATATATATATATATATATATATATATATATATATATATATAGATTTATATGAATATATAGATATGAATTGATAGATATGAACAGATAGATATCAATAGATAGATGTAAATAGATAGATAAGAATAGATATGAATTTACGGATATAAATATATAGATATATATGATAGATAGTTATGAATAGATATATATAAATTGATAGATATGAATAGATAGATATAAATAGATGGATATCAATATATAGATATCAATAGATGGATATCAATAGATTGACATCAATACATAGATATGAATAGGTAGATAATAACAGATAGATATACATAGATGAGATAGATTGATAGATAGATAGATAGATAGATAGATAGATAGATATTAATAGCTAGATATAAATAGATATATATAAATAGATAGATAGGAAAAGGTAGATATGAATAGATAGATATAAACAGATATAAATAGATAGATATGAATTGATAGATATGAACAGATGGATATAACTAGATAGATATCAAGAGATAGGTGGGTATAGATATGAATATACGGATATAAATATATAGATATATATAGATAGATATGAAAAGATAGATATGTATATATGGATATAAATAGATAGATATAAATATATAGATATAAATATATATATATATATATATAAATAGATAGATATAAATAGATAGATATAGATAGATAGATAGATAGATAGATAGATATAAATATATAAATATAAATAGATAGATATGAATAGATATGAATAGATAGATATGAATAGATAGATATAAATAGATAGATATAAATAGATTGTTTTGAATAGGTAGATATGAATAGATTGATATGAATAGATAGATATTGATAGATAGATAGATATAAATAGATAGATATAAATAGATAGAAAGATAGATAGACAGATAGATAGATAGATAGATAGATAGACATAAATAGATAGATATAAATAGATAGATATAAATAGATATGAATAGATAGATATGAATAGACAGATATAAATAAATAGATATGAATAGATAGATGTAAATAGATAGATATATATAGGTAAATATAAATAGATATATATATATATATAGATATAGATAGATAGATAGATAGATAGATAGAGATAGATAGATAGATAGATAGATAGATAGATAGGCAGATAGATAGATTTCCTTTGTGACAAATGAGAATCCTTTCACTAATGAGCATGTAAATGTTAGTTTCTCTCCTCCATTAATTTTTACGAATATGGCAGACAATACTCTCTTCGTTGAACTTAAAAAGTATGCGGTTCTTATGCACTGTCCTGGTTTCATTATTGCTATTTTCAATGCCTCCCCACGGG
>NC_136490.1:137142608-137152608 GCF_053919585.1 Euprymna scolopes | reverse complement strand
ATTGGTTAAATGGTAAAAAAAGGAAAAGTAGTAGGAAAATAGTTTTACATTTTTGATTTTATACTTGGATTGGATTTTTAAAGAAATTAACAATAAGTATAAAAAACTGTTTTTAGAATTTTTCGATATGATATAAGATTTAAACAAAAGGAATTATATTTACAAAAAATATATAAAATAAATACAGACCCTGTCTATTACACTTTATAATATATGTATATATATATATATATATATATATATATATATATATATATATATATAGTAAGTTATAAAAATATATATGGCAATCAAGCTACACAGAATATTCCACGTTTCATTCTCGTAAGAATTCGCCAGGCTTATGCTCACCAGAATGAAACGCGGAATATTCTGTGTAGCTTAATTGCCATATATATTTTCGTAACTTAATATCTAGCTCTACCTATGTATTGAGCACTGTTGAAGCAATTACTGAAAATTTACGCATTAAATTATATTTTCATACATTAATTTATGTGATAAAATTAAGTATATATATATATTAGTGTTGGGACGATTAATCGGAATCGGAAAGATCGGAACTTTTGGGGGTATCGGAATCGATATTGGAATCGGAAAAATTATAGTCTAATTTCCGATTCCAAATGGATTCTTTAAATTTTTTAAATAAAAAATGGAACAAGCATAAGTTGTTCCTTTACAACATAAGACTGAGAAGGGTCACAGAATGAGTTATAAATCTCATTTACAGATTTAACATTGATTAACAGAGTTTAATTTATTTTATTTATTGGTCATTTATAACTTGCCTATTGCCTTTGTAATTGTTTCGCATCTATCCACTAAAATGTCTATGTGTCCTCATCCAATTGAGTTCGTATGATTATTATGGGCGGGGAGGGATTAAATTTCGTTGGCGCCAGCTGTACATTCGGATGTTTGACATCGGCTTCTTCTGAAATAATTAACGTTTTATGGCACCTCTTTAGACACAAGGAAATCGTCAGACTCTCCAAACCTAATTTAATTTGTTTTTATTAGTTTTTATTGTAAGCAAAGTAAATATTTCAGAGTTCGCTTGCCTAATCAATATAACTGATTTTAATAACCTTTTCGCACCTATTTGATAAATGACCATATGGCGTCTATTAGAGACGTCGAACTTTAATATCAAATATTTAACATACTTGGAATTTTTTTAAGGTGCTGGTTTGGTGCCCGGAAAACTCTTCCCTTTTTGCTAGATAGGAAACCTGGTCCTTTATTGAATAAATATCGATTGAAAACACATTTTATGATCGTTCTTGAAGGATATACTGTTTTTAAAGGCGACTACGCACTCCCATAATATTTTTAAAAAATTATTTTTAACTCTTATTTAAAAAAAAAATAAACTTGATCAAGGAGTACAGACACGAAAAACGAAACCATTTATTCATTTTTAAAAATACTTTAGTTTTAACACTTTTTATGTTATTACGAAACAAAAAATTTAAAAAAAGGAAAACGCTTACCTATTATCAAAGAAAGCAATTGTTTTATTTAGAAGAATTAATTTAGTTGGTGTTATTACGAAACAACAAAAAAGAAAACACGGAACTGGTGTATTTTTTATACCGCACTGAAATAACGTTATTATTTCGAAAGCCATTCTTTTACATGATGAGGGAAGGTGTCGCTTAAAAGTCATTTCGAGGCATTTCTGCAGTATGCAGACGGCAGCTATTGTTACGGGAGGATAACTCCATTTTCTTGGTCAAATAACACGGCAAATAAGTAACAAACAAGATTTTTCCCGAACAGAAAAATATTTAAAAACCAAAACATTTATTGTATAAAAATGTATTAATATATAATTGTAAAAATATTTATTTAAAAGTCTCTGTAAGAAAATATATTTCTAATAAAACAATTTTGTAAGAAAAACATCGGATTTTTATAAAGTAAAATAGCTTTTTTTTTCTTTTTTTTTTCGAACAAATAAATAATTTAAATGAAACTTGAATTAAAGCAACTTTGAAAGATCAACAACAAATTAATAATTTAAATGAAACTTTTTTTGAATTAAAGCAACTTTGAAAGATCAACAACAAATTAATAATTTAAATGAAACTTTTTTGAATTAAAGCAACTTTGAAAGATCAACAACAAATTAATAATTTAAATGAAACTTTTTTTGAATTAAAGCAACTTTGAAAGATCAAAAACAAAGTAATAATTTAAATGAAACTTTTTTGAATTAAAGCAACTTTGAAAGATTAACAACAAATAAATAATTTAAATGAAACTTTTTTTGAATTAAAGCAACTTTGAAAGATCAAAAACAAAGTAATAATTTAAATGAAACTTTTTTGAATTAAAGCAACTTTGAAAGATCAACAACAAATTAATAATTTAAATGAAACTTTTTTTGAATTAAAGCAACTTTAAAAGATCAAAAACAAAGTAATAATTTAAATGAAACTTTTTTGAATTAAAGCAACTTTGAAAGATTAACAACAAATAAATAATTTAAATGAAACTTTTTTTGAATTAAAGCAACTTTGAAAGATCAAAAACAAAGTAATAATTTAAATGAAACTTTTTTGAATTAAAGCAACTTTGAAAGATCAACAACAAATTAATAATTTAAATGAAACTTTTTTTGAATTAAAGCAACTTTGAAAGATCAACAACAAATTAATAATTTAAATGAAACTTTTTTGAATTAAAGCAACTTTAAAAGATCAACAACAAATTAATAATTTAAATGAAACTTTTTTGAATTAAAGCAACTTTGAAAGATCAACAACAAATTAATAATTTAAATGAAACTTTTTTTGAATTAAAGCAACTTTGAAAGATCAACAACAAATTAATAATTTAAATGAAACTTTTTTGAATTAAAGCAACTTTGAAAGATCAACAACAAATTAATAATAGAAATGAAACTTTTTTTGAATTAAAGCAACTTTGAAAGATCAACAACAAATTAATAATTTAAATGAAACTTTTTTTGAATTAAAGCAACTTTGAAAGATCAACAACAAATTAATAATTTAAATGAAACTTTTTTTGAATTAAAGCAACTTTGAAAGATCAACAACAAATTAATAATTTAAACTCTTTGTCAAGAACTTTGCAGCTAATTCTACCCTTTGCGACCAAGCCCGCCAACCCCCAATATTTCCTCCTGTATCAGAAAACACGCTATGTGATATACGTATATCTGTACGTGATGTTGCGAAGCTAATCAAAAACCTTGATTCGAGTAAAGCAACTGGCCCTGATGGTATTCCAATTATAGTACTCAAAAAACTTCAACCTGAATTAGCGCCCATACTTACAAAACTGTTTAAACGTTGTCTTAAGGAGAATAGTTTCCCATCTCCCTGGAAAATCTCATCAGTATGCCCTGTATTTAAGAATTCAGGTGATCGCTCATCCCCCTCTCAGTACAGGCCAATAAGTCTCCTGTGCGTCATGAGTAAGTTGCTAGAATCTGTGTTAAATACAGAAGTAATCAAACATCTCAACAAAAATAACCTTCTTAGTGACACTCAATATGGTCTCCGTTCTGCTAGATCTACAGCAGATGTCCTTACAGTTATATCGCATAGGATTAGCCAATCTCTCGACGGTGGCAATCTTTCTAGGGGAATTGCTCTTGACATATCTAAAGCCTTTGATAGGGTATGGCATAAAGGTTTACTTCATAAGATCGCTAGCTATGGTATAGCTGGAAAAGTCTTCTCAATTATTAAATCATTTCTTTCTGATAGGTTCATAAGAGTAGTAGTTGAGGGGCAAAAATCAGAAGCTCACAGTATTAATGCCGGTGTCCCTCAGGGATCCATCCTGGGCCCAACTCTTTTCCTGATCTACATTAATGATCTTCCAAATCATATCCTTACATCATTTGTAGACATTTATGCTGACGACACTACCATTTATGGTACCACATCTAAGACAGTAAACGACCAAGTTCTCTCCAATTCTCTCTCCTCTGATCTTGAGCACGTAGTACAATGGGGAAAGGAGTGGCTGGTTACTTTTAATGCATCTAAAACCAAGCTTCTCTCTTTACATCATCAACATTCTAATTCACATTTGTCATCAATTGAAATGAATGGCTCTCGTCTTCAGGAGGCCTCAAGTTTTGACAAGCTTCTGGGCTTGACCATTACTCCTGATCTTAAATGGAACACGTATATCAAATCTGTTGCCAAGGCCGCTGGAAAAATGGTGGGATCTTTCTATCGATCCAGTAGATATCTCACTGCTGATGCTATTCTCTACCTATATAAGAGCCAGGTACGTCCAAGGATGGAATACTGTTGCCACATCTGGGCAGGAGCTGCTAGAAAGAACTTGTCCTGCCTTGATAGAGTTCAAAATAGACTTCGTAGCCTCGTAGGAGATGTCCTTTTCTCCTCCTTGCAACCTCTATCTCACAGAAGAGATGTTGCGAGTTTGTCTCTGATGTATCGTTATTTTCATGGAAAGTGTTCAACTGAGCTTCAATCTTTGGTCCCCCCTCGCCAAACTTTCACAAGAAACACTCGTCTAGCTGTAAACACTATCAATAATTTCCCCCACTCTTTATCTGTGCCTAAACCTAAACGTAGATTCCATGAACAAAGCTTCTTTCTTAGAACTGCACGCCTGTGGAATTGTCTTCCGTTTTCCTGCTTTCCGGCTGACTACAATATGGTTGTGTTCAAGTCTAAAGTAAATAAGTTCTTGATGAGCCGTTCCATATAAGTTATTAAATTTACCAAATTTTCATTACTAATGATTACTATATTGACTAATTTCTACTGTACACTCTTTAACCCTTATCCTTGAGTGGCCTCTGGGCCTTGATAATGTGGTGATGCCTTTGTAAAAAAAAAAAAAAAAAAATGTAAATTTTTTTGTAATTAAAACAACTTTGAAAGATTAACAACAAATTAATAATTTAAATGAAACTTTTTTTGAATTAAAGCAACTTTGAAAGATCAACAACAAATTAATAATTGAAATGAAACTTTTTTGAATTAAAGCAACTTTGAAAGATCAACAACAAATTAATTATTTAAATGAAACTTTTTTTTAATTAAAGCAACTTTGAAAGATCAACAACAAATTAATAATTTAAATGTTGGGTTTGTATTACTATACACAGATTCAAAAAAAGTTGTCTAAAACAAATACATAACAAATAAATGTTATCAAAGGCAAGATAAGTTACTTTTCTACCTAACTAGATAATCTTTAGGGTTTTTATTTAATATAAAATGCTTATTCAGTTCGAAAAGCATACAGTGTTTACCGCTGTATTTGAAAATTACAAATGGCGCCATACTCTCTGTTGAACACGGTAAGTTTGGAAAAAGGAGTTAAAAATAAAAAACACTATACAAAATATTGTTAGAAACTCGCTCAATATATGTTACCATGACATAAGCTGACATATATCCGGTGGGCTTTTAACAGTATTTTGTGTAGTTTTTTAGGTTTAACTCATTTTCCCAAACATCGGTAAACACTGTATGTTTTTTGAGCTGGGTAAGCATGTTACATTGAATAAAAACACTTAGAATTATCCAGTTAGGTAGAAAAGTAACTTATCTTGCCTTTGATAACATTTATTTGTTGTATATTTGTTATTTGATAACTTTTTCGAATCTATGTGTATAGTAATACAAACCCGAAATGTTTTTTGACCGAGAAGCACCACCTGGCGACAGTTAGTGAAACGCGCCAAGAAAAGATGACCGCCGTCCGCATACTGCACCAGGGCTTTTTGTTGTTTCGTGAACACAAAAAGTGTTAAAACCAAATAAATTTTTCTAAATAAAATATTTGTTTTATTTTTTCATAATACCAGAAGGGTTTTCTCTTTTTTGCTTGATTGTTTGTTTCGTAATAACACAAGAAATGTTAAAAAATAAAGTAATTCTTTTATAAATATATGGTTTTGTTTTTCGTGTCTTCCGCCTGATTTCGTTACATAATCAACCGTATCCACTTCCGGTAGCTTGATTTTTTTTCCGAGCATTGATCTTGGACATTATCTAAAGTATACAAATTTACTTTCTGTTGGTGGGGGGGGGGCGGCTCGTTTTAAAACTATATCTACATCAGTATTTTCTTTAATTTTCGATTTTTTAGCGATTATCAACACCTCTAAGATGTAAACCCCTCATGTTGGACATTATTTCTCGTTCTCACCCAACACTCGACGCTACTTTTTTTTATTCAATAAACTCTTCAAAATAAATTAAACCACTAACAACTTAGCCAGCTAGATAGAAAAATCGATTTTGCCCTTTTAAAAACAACAATAAATGAGTATAAATATTTTTTAAGATATTATGCGGCCTGTAGTCTCATTTTTGAACAGAATAAACGCTTTAAAATAAGTGAAAGTAGAAAACGGACACTTAGAAAATCGATTTGATTTTTTTAAAAACACAGTAAACGAGTAAAAATATTTTTTTAATATTATGGGGGGGGGTATAGTCTCTTTTAAAAACAATATCTCTTTCAAGAACGGCCATAAATTGTGTTTTCAATCAATATTTATTCAATAAGGGACCATTTTTCCTACCTATCAAAAGAGGACGAGTTTTCCGGGTACCAATTTTCTGGGTACAAGTTTTCCGGGGACGAGTTTTCCTAAATTCGCTGGTTTTGTATAATCACCACATCCTCTGAAATATTTCATGTTTCCTTATATCTTGTTTGGTTTTGGCACAAGTGAAAATATAGGTGAAAATCTCACAAGTTTATCAAAACTTTGGAAAAGCAAACATTGAGGAGTTTGTTAACTTTAAAAAAATCATTTACATTTAAAATACCCTAAACATGAGATTCTACTTTTTTTAGGTGTATATGTGTGAGCACACTGAAACGTCATTTTAGAATTTAGAATGAGGGTTCAGTTGTGCATATAAATATAATGTAAACTGATCCCATTTCGGTACATTATAACTTTTTAAGCAGTTAAATAATTTTGACCACTAATTCTAAGGCCGATCAGCAAAATCATAAAAGCACATGTAATTGCTATAGTTTTCGCATTGCCCCCCGTACTTAGTGTTAGTAGTAGGATCGTGTTTTTTTATGACTTTTAACAATACTATATATTAATACGGTAGCGTGTGCGTTATTTTTTTTGTGTGTAACGATTACATCCGAGTGACTGTTTTTTGTAATTATGGATTCCTATTTCTTATAATAAATAATTTTACCAAGAATTTTCGATTATAGCTGATGGAACTCCAGTGATCTATATATATATTTTTTAATAAATAATTTTATCAAGAATTCTTCATAAATTTTGGTTTCGGTTTCGATTATAGATGAAGGAACGCAAGCTGATGCACCAAAGTCATATGGATATATTTTTTTATTTTTGAAATTGCAACTTTATAATATATAAAAAACGATCGAACATTAACTATAATAATATATACGAAATCTGCAAGAATTAAAATATCATATTTAAGCGTACTTTACGACCTGGCTACGCCGGGCGTCCTTGCAAACTTAGATAAATACTTTTGCAGTTTTAACAAGAGTTACAATAATATCAGAGCATCTCTATTTACACAATGAATACCAACATCAATATATTACATATGAATGAATCCCCTGTGGAATTTCCACAGGTCCCGCTAGTTGTTATTACTATTCATCTAATATACTACATTACCTTTAGCTTATATATTAATGCCCTACTACTTCAGACTGTTTAGTAACTCACCATGCACGCTTTCACATCTTATAATTTAAATCTCAAAACGCTAATTTTACTTCTAGGAATTAGCATGAATACTGTATTAACACTGTTTTAACACCCCCTAATCAACACCATTATAAAGCTAAATTTTCATACTCTTAAGCAGAGCATATACTTTCCTCTTGAAAACTATTTCTCCGCTATAGCATTGGTAGTAGTGGTGCTATTATACAAATATGATACTTATTATTATTATTATTATTATTATTATTATTATTATTATTATTATTATTATTATTAATTATATTGTCATTATCATCATCATTTTCATTAGTATTATCATCGTTTTTTACACTAATATTATATCATAATATATTATATTATTATTAAAATAATCATTATTATCATTATTGTTATTATTAATGTTACAATTATTGTTATGGTTATTAGTAGTAATATTATACTTATCATTATTTTATTATTATTATTATTATTATTATTATTATTATTATTATTATTATTATTATTATTATTATTATAAAGGCTACTAATATCATTGGTATTATTATTATCAATTATTATTATAATTATTATATCTTTTTATGTTAATACACCTTGTTACTATGTGCAATATTTTCACAGATTAATCAAACTAAGATTTCCACTAAATATTATTATCATTAAGTATATACGTTGGATTTTACTCTATGTATCAGAATTATAAATTTCAGCATTATATGTTAAGAGCAAGTAAACAGAAGGCTTTTATTATTTTTTCTCCCTTTCTTTTTTTTTCTTTTCTTTCTTTCTGTAACATTACTAGACTTTTTCTTTTTAACATTACTAGGCTTTTTCTTTCCTTTTTCTTTTCTTTCTTTTCTCGCCGATTAACTCTTAGCATGAACCTCGACATATTTTTGAATCGTGTCAAATCCTGCCTAGACATTTCATATTCAAGATTAATAAGTTAGACGCTCCCTTTATTTTATTTCTTTTCTTTTTTTTCCTTTCTCACTCTCCCTTAAAGTTAAATCCTCCCACCACTTCCTTATTTTTAGAAGATAGAATTTAAATCTTGGTATTTAATAATATAATATAACATTTTCACATGTGCTGACTTACAAATATAATCTTCATGAAAATATCTGCATCTGATTTTTAAAGACTATTTTTGCTTTGGTTTGATGAGCAATTCTTTTAATTATTTTTATTTACATTTAATTATTTTCATTTAATTTTAATTTTAATTTTAATTTTACTTTATTTGCCGTTCTACGGATATCTTTTGGTCTTTATTCCCAAATTGATTGAAAACTTGAACTGAATTTTGAAATTGATATATGGAAAAAAAATTACCGGATTGATATCATCAAAGATTTGCCGGATATCCAATCAAACTAAAGAAAAACTGTGGAAATATGTATTGGATTGTTACCATCTTCCTTGGATTTATTACAATACGCGTTGGATCTTTTTACCTGCCGAATACCAAGAACTTCTATTACAGAATTTAGCATACAATTTCGATTTGAAGTTCAATATTTTTTTTTTTTTTTTGCTGCATCAATATCCAGTTTCCCTTATTCTATGTAGCTAAAATGATTTAAAAACTTTAAAAACATTTAATTTAATTTTCTATGTTTATTACCTTTAAGAAAATTAGGTGCAAACATTTTATAATATTTGTCAATATTTTCCTCAGGAGATGTATAAACATCGAAAATTCATGAGTTAAGGAAATATATTTTACTATACTGTATTCTTTCTCTTGCATACAATAAAATTTCTATATTTGAAATTTAACGTTTTCAAATCAAAATTCCTAAATATATATATATATATATATATATATATATATATATATATATATATATTTATATTGTAGGGGACTAGGACATATAAATCCTAATCCCGTTACAAAAGAAAATAATGATACGAATGGAATGAAGGAAACACAGACTCAATTCATAGATAAGATAAACGTGTCGTTTATTTACTGTTGAAAGAATGAATGTTTAAGATATAACACGTGTTCATGTCCGCGCGGGTGTAACGATCGTTTGTTGCAGGATTGGTAGCATAGAAGTAAAAAGGAAATGTGTGTTCATCTCACGTTCGGGTCACTGTCGTTTGTTCGCGCGTGGGAAGAGAAGTGAGTAATGTAATGGAACGAGAAATGGCAGTCCATCGTGTAGACAAAGAAAAGGATAGAGTGTTGACATCAGTTAAACTGTGCGACATGTTAGCCGTCAGCTACGCGGTGGTGTTTTCTGGCACAAGTAGTAAATACAGAGAGAAAGAGTGAGAATG
>NC_136490.1:137110108-137135108 GCF_053919585.1 Euprymna scolopes | reverse complement strand
CGCGCGCTACATTACCACAAGTCGATAAACAGTAGCATCTTGCATAACGGTTCTATTATGTTGATGGGGACATCGGTCACCTCCGAAGCCGCTACTTTTCTATTTCGGACGAAAGAAACGAGCGAGTTAGAATGTCGAATTAATTACTTCCACATTCACAGCGTAATACACCGTAACGCGCTTTCAGATAAATATTGATTCTTCTTTTTCTTCTTTCAGTCAACCGGCATTTATCTTCTTCGTAAATTCACACTTTTATTTCTATGTAAATAAAATATTTCTCGCATCTGCGTGACTTACCGATATTATTTTCTCATTTACTATTATTAGTATCATTAATCGATTATTTGTTGAAATCCATAATGCAATCGTGTAAAATACTAAAAATAACCACTTTTAATTCTATTAAAATACAATGTTTTTTTACTTAATTCGGTAAATAAGTCAACCAGTTTAATCTTTTGTTAATACTTAAAAAAAAAAAAAAATTATGAGCCTTTGGAATCATTTGATCTATCGAATAAAGTTATTTCTCGTTTTAAAAATCGTGGCGCTAGCAGATCAGCCTGTCTGGCTTCCTGACCTAAAATTCAATGAACATCGATTTTATTGTTTACTTGCTTTTTTTTTTTTTTTTTTTTTTTTGCAAAACCCAATCATGTTCTGCAATTCAAAAACAAAAACAATTTTCCTCTGCAACCTCTCTCCCACAGAAGAGACGTTGCGAGCCTTTTCTTGTTTTATCGTTATTTCCATGGCAGGTGCTCGTCTGAACTCCAATCTCTGGTCCCCCCTCGCAAATCTTTCACGAAAAGCACCCGTCTAGCTGAATCCACTGTGAAAAATTTCCCCCACTCTATATCTGTGCCTAAATCAAAACGCGGATTCCATGAACAAAGCTTCTTTCTTAGAACTGCACGCCTGTGGAACTCTGTTCCGTCTGCCTGCTTCCCTCCGGACTACAACTTGGATGTGTTCAAGTCCAATTTTAACAAATTCCTAATGAACCGCCAGCTTAAGTAAACACTTCATCAAATCTCCACACTAACGTAATGTACTTGCAATAACCCTTATCCCTGAGTGGCTTCCGGGCCTTGATAAGTGGTGATCACTGTAAAAAAAAAAAGTTAACTAAATCAAATACCATGAAATGTAAAGTGTACTGTAAAATATAAATTACTTCAAGCATAGAAACTTTATAAAATTATTGAAGTCTGCATTAAATAACCCGAAAAAGGTTGATATGCCGTGAAACGAACTAAACCAAACCGCTTTAAATTTTTTAGCAAATTCTCATGGATTGAATAGACCATGTTGCCTATTTGTTTTTCAACAAGCCATTTTTACATCTATAAAATTTTCTAAACGGAAATTAAAGCAACGATACGGTGCAAAAGTCACGCATTATTTTTAATCAGTAATAACTGAAACATTTAATAAATGAACCCCTGGAACCTGGTACTATTTTACGCCATTTCACCACCCTCAGTAGTGTTTTCTAACATGATGCGTTCGCATGCGCATGCGCGTAGTGAAGTAACTCATCACATCGCGTAGAAATCTTTTTAGCTGACATTTGAAATAACAAAGTTTTAAAAAAAATGTAGTTCATTTTTCTTTGTTTTATTTTTTATATGTAATTTTTAATGGTTTTTAATTGATCTAAAGAAGTTTTCACGAGTTTACAAAAACATATTTTTTATGTTTTCCGTTCTTTTTTTTTGGGGGGGGGGAATATTCGATTATAGAACTTGTGTAGTTTAAAAGGTAATTTTTTTCGTTCTTTTTTGTGATATTCAATTATAGAACGTGTGTAGTTTAACAGGTGCTTCTGCAGTTTAATTAACCGTCTTTCCGTCAGTAATGCGCCGACACTTACTGACTAGAATACCGTTTAACATTTCACAATAATTCTTGTTTGGGGAGGGAGCGGTATGGTGGTGGCGCCACCACCATCCACACCCCTCAAGCGGCCCCTCTCCAATGAAAATGGATTTTTGAAATGTTAGACGGTATTCAAGTTGGTAAGTATCGGCGCCTTTCTTACGGAAAAACGGTTAATTAAAATTCAGAAGCACCTGTTAAACTACACAAGTTCTCCCTCCCCCCCCAAAAAAAAAGAACGCAAAACGTTTTTGTTGTGTCGTCACACAATAGTAAAAGACGAAAATCAAGTCGAGGTTGGTTTACCAAACGAATTATATTAACATCACAGGTACAAAAGGCACAAAGGTATGAATACAGGTATAACTGACTAGCGCTCAGCTACGCAGTGGAGTACTGTCGCTTCTTCTCACCGGTGTAGACACTACTGGCACTATATATATATATATATATATATATATAGTGAGAACCGGTGTAATTTCCTTTATGCATAGAAAAGCCGGTATAATACACTTTGAAAATATCCCGTCTGGGGATTAATAACATTTGTTTTGGGTTCACCATAATCAATTCAGTGGATTTCCGTTTTACTTTTTGATCTCCTATTCTCAGGAGCTGTTTTTGGTATGGGCACCTGAAAAGTATCAAACACTGTGTCCATGATGTCCTCATCGGGCGATCTGGTTACCTCACTGTTCGAGTATTTTTCCGCATTTGATTGTGACGTTTGTGCACGAAATCTGGTTCCTTAATCATATAGACCATGTTGCCTATTTGTTTTTCAACAATGCCGGACTTCCAGAAAGTCCTATTATTTTTGTGAATCTTGTAGAAGACTCTTTCGCCAGCTTTTTACCGATTGTTTTGTTATCGTTGTTTTTTAGGTTTGGCCTATCTTGGTTTGGTAACAACTAGTGAAAAATCGATCTAATCTTGCGTCCGAACATGACCTCAGCAGGTGTCTTCAACATTCCGATGTTTGCATTCGACGTGACTATAAACCTGTAAGAACTGTTGGATTGACTTATCCGTCGGTGATCCATTAGCTTTTATCAGAGCTCTCCTGAATGTATCAACGAACCTCTCCGCTTGCCCATTACTTCTCGGGTAGTATGATGGAATGTTTATATGCTTGATTAGATGATCCTCACAAAAATGTGACAATGCACTCTACTAACGGAAACCTAGCAAATAGTTCATACAGGAAGTTAATAGTTGCCTGGGGCGTGAGGTTCTTGCATTTTAGTACTTCCGGACACTTAGATAGGCTGTCTACAACAATGAGATAATAGAACCCTTCTAGCGGTCGCACAAAGTCTAAGTGAATTCTCGAATGGGGTCGGTCCGGTTTTTCCTACGATCTGAATTGAGTCGGAAGAGCTTTCATAGCTAATGCACATCCTCTACACTCACTGGCTTTTTCTTCTATATTCTTATCCATGTTTGTCCAATAAATGAAAGAGCACATAAGGTTTTTCATTCTTGCTATGCCTGGATGTCCTACATGGAATTCCTTGGGCATTCTTTTCTGTAGTGTTGCCGGAATTACCACCCTGTCGTTATCGCAAATTGAATAGATTTACTCATCCAGTTGGTGTTGATTTTTTCTTTCGTGCTTATAAATTCGTCCACCTCTGCCTTACTCTTAATCTTATCAAGCCTTACTGGAAGTTCTTATCGTGTCACATAAAATAGTTTTTTTACCTCAACTTCCGCTTGAATAGTTGCTATTACCATATCCTCCAATGGTAATGTATGCTTAGATATTAACCTTGATAACCCATTTGCATGACCAAGTATTTTTAGATGGTACATACTTCATTTGAAAATTGTAGTTCAGAAGCATGGTTTGGAGTGTTCGCCGTATGTTGTGGTCGTCCCTTTACCGCGAATATAATGGTTAACGCTTCTTTCTCAATTTGCGAATAATGTTTTCAGATGGCAAAAGTGTCCGGGAAGCATGGGTTTTACTTTTCCATCATCCACTTTGTGTAATATGCATGCTCCTAAGGCATAGGAACTGGCATCGCTTGCAACTAGAATATCACGCTTGGGATTATAGTGTGCCAGAAACAAGTTAGACGTTAATATATCTTTAATTTCCTGAAATGCTTCTTCGCACTCTTGCGTCCAGACACATTTTTGGTCATTCCTTAACAGTTCATTTAAGGATGATCTTAGTTTATGCATATTTGTCACGAATACATTGTAGTAATTCGCCAACTCTAAGAAACTTTGTAGATACGCAATATTTTCTGGCGTAGGCATGTCTTTTATTGCACTCGATCTATCTGGATCCGGCCTTCTTCCATGTTCATCGATGATTTGCTCCAAGTATTTTATTTTCCCCGTGAAAAAACGTACATTTTTCTGTTTTAGTTTAAATCCATAATCCTGGATCCTTTCGAATACTTGGTTTACATGATCATTGTGTTCTTTGCTAGCACTGTTCATTAACACATCGTCCAGATACACTATTGCGAAATACAACCCTTTTAACATAATGTCCATAATTTGCTGAAAAATCGCAGCGGCGACTTTGACCCCAAAAAGAAGTCTGTTAAAATTGTACAATACCTTATGGGTATTGATGCATGGCAGCTTTGAACACTCCCATCGACTGGAACTTGCAAATACGCATCAATGGGGTCGATTTTAGACAAATATTTCCCTCCGCTTAGTTTCGAAAATATTTCTTCAGGGCTCGGAAGCAGATAATGGTGCTCTTGTAATGCGTAGTTTAAGCCGGTCGAGAAGTCGGCACAAATCCGAATATCTTTGCCCTTTTTAATGTTGGTGCAGCCCACTCACAATGATCAATTTTTTCAATGACACCCATGTTTTCGAGTTTTTCTACTTCACCGTCGAGGTGTTCTATAGCGGTATATGGAACGTTCCTTTTCTTTCTTAACACGGGCTGTTCATTTGCTTTTACTTCAAATTTTGCTACTGCTTTTGTACACCTTCCAAGAACGCCTGAAAATACGTCTGGAAATTTCTTTTTAACTTCCTCTCAAGTTTTTGTGCCTTCACATTCGAATCCTCAACCTTCTGGCAAAAAGAGCTTAAACGCAGATCCCATAGTCTAAACTTTTCGAACAGATTAGTTCCAAAGAGGTTATTTGATTTCCGCATGAAAATTTTTGCTGTTTCGGTCTTAGTCTGAAAAGAAATATTCGTCAATAATTCTCCTTCGGAAATGATTTTTTCACCACTGACGCTTCTTGCCGATTTATGTGATTTAATCATAGCAGGTCTCCCAAGCTTCTTCCATGTATGTACATTAATAATGGAAATGTCAGGCCCACTATCAAGCCGTAGTCTTACTTTCGTTTTAAACATTTTAACCTATACATATTTCCGGATATTTCGTTCTTCAGGTTCAATTTTTGTAAATTTAATGGATGTCTTTTTTCTACCCGATTTTTTCTTACAGTGTGACGCCTTCTGTCCTTTCTGGTAGCATATGTCACATTGATTAAATTTGTAGGGATACTCATTGTACCCATGAGTATCTCCACACCTCCAACACGGTCCAGGTGGATCTTTTCCCTTTTTTTTCGTCTGATGGATCTTTTTAATGTGCGACTGTCCTGTTTCAACGCAACAAACCGTTCACAGTCTTCCGCTAAGCTTTGTAGTTTTAAATTCGGCTCGTTTTCAAGTTTATTTAAAACTCGACGCCTGATTTCATCTTTATTTAAGACCAGCCCTTGCACAAAAACATTTAAAATTATCTGATGATAATTCCTCCAGTTTAAAGTCGTCGCAATGCTTATTTACTATACTTGCATAAGTAGTGTCTTCCTCTCATCTAGTGACATTCATACACTTATATCTCTTGTGAAAAAGAGATGTTGTTGTAGAAAACAGTTCTGTTAGTAGCGTAACTGTCTCTTGAAAGTTTAACTCGCTGGTCTTTTGGGGAAGAAAAGAATTCACGAACTTTGTATGTTCGGCTGTTCTCAATTTTCTTTGCAAAAGCCTAACTTTTAGCGTCTGTCCATATCTCCTATAAAAATGAGCAAAAGTTTCTTCTGGTTTATAATTGAAGTTTTCAATGGCGTTCCACACAGACGTCTGCGAGAATGCGTTATGATTCTCGTTTGCTTTCGTTAACTGTGTTGCTTCCAGAATTTTCCTTTGTTTTTGTGTTTTCATCAAGATTTTTTCGAAATGTTTCTGTTGTTGCAACAGTTTTTTTAAAATTTCTCTTCACTTTCAATTTGTCTTTGTTGCAAAGCAAGATTTTGTTCTGTTTGAAATTTGAATAATTGCAAAAGAGATTCTGAACTCGGCATCCATCGTAAGGAATTCAATTTACGAAACACAATTTACATTTGAAATAATAAAAAAAACAGTTTTCCCAATATTATTTCGTGAACAAAAAGTCCATCCAAGCTATTCTTATCTCAATTCTTTTGGAAATTTTATTTGTTGTACAATTTTATTTGTTGTAAAGTCCGTCGAAATAACATTTGTCTTTTTTCTTTTTTTTTTTTTTTTTTTTCTTTTTTTTTTACTTGTACGTGGTTTAACGTTGCAAACAATAAAATTCTTTGCTTTTCAGCGAGTCGGCTTTTTTTGTATGGGAAAATCATTTATTTTATTTTTAACCTCTGTATTTTGCACAATATGACTTAATTATTTAACAGATTTTTTATAATCACTAATGCTTACGAACATATATTCTTTCTTTCACAGTCCGTTTCTCCTTCTCTTGTCAAATTTGATGGTCGTTTTACTAATAAATAGTCAACGTGTTTGTTTCAATATCAGAAATAACGACTCGAATTTGGGATAGTTAATCTGAACAAGTCATTTGAAGAAAAAGACTTACCGTGAAAAAAACTGGTTGCGGTTAATCCTTATGCATCCAAATATCTGTTTGAAATGACGAAGATGTTTTGCCGTAAAAATCTCGCGAATCCTTGTATTTCGAACACTTGTGGGGATTGTTTGCAGTGATATCGTTTCGATTCTGTCGTCGCTAATCTGGCGTGTCGTAACACAATAGTAAAATAAGAAAATCAAGTCGAGGTTGGTTTAACAAACGAAGTGTATTAACATCAAAGGTAGGAATATGGGTATAACTGACTAGCGCTCAGCTACGCAGTGGAGTACTAGGTGTGTCAGAAATTTAGTGAAAAATAATGAATAATTCCACCCCGTCTTTCCAACCTCGAAAAATGTAATTCAACCCCTAATTTTTCTTTCAATTAAAGGAGCAAGGACCAAGGTTTCAAAAAAAAAAAAAAACGTTTTTTTTTTTTTAAGGTTTTAAACTTCAGACTTTACAGGTAAATTTCTAAAAAACACTACTTTCTTTTTTAATTTGAATATATTATTTATTGACCTTTTCTCTTCAATTTGTGATATATAAGACTTTGGTGAGTAAATTAATTATTTACTTTTTAATAGATATTTCAAAATGGGAGGCGTGAATTATTCGACCCCCTGTCTTTCCAAGCTTATAACTACTCGAAAAATGTAATTCAAACCCTAATTTTTTTTCAATTAAAGGAGCAAGAACCAAGGTTTCATTAAAAAAAAAAAAAAAGAAAAACCAAACAACGTGGTTTAAAAAAAAAAGGTTTTAAACTTCGAACTTTACAGGTAAATTTCTAAAAGAACACTACTTTTTTTTGTTTTAAATTTGAATATATTATTTATTGGCCTTTTCTCTTCAATTTGTGATATATAAAACCTTGGCGAGTAAATTAATTATTTACTTTTTAATAGACACTTGAAAATGGGGGGGGGGCGTGAATTAAAAAAAAAACAGTTGTCTAAAATATTATATTCGGTTTATTGGAAAGAGCATAAAATTTCACATTGACCCTGAAAATGTCGTAAAAATAGAATCAATAAAAAAAATTTTGATAGATTTTTAAATTTTAAAAATTGAAAAATATTGAGTTCGTAAAATTCATTACTGTTTTTTTTTTAAATAAAAAAAAAGTTTCTATTACTTTTAAAACAACTTTAATAGTTTATTTTGGAAGTATAATCCATAAAGAAAATAAATAACCTACTTTTAAAAGAGAAATTACGAGTTTTTTATATTTTATTCGCAGTTTCGTGTTAGGGGTGTCAAATATTCCTACAAAAATTCTTATACACCTAGTGGAGTACTGTCGCTCCTTCTCACCGGTGTAGACATTACTGCTACTATATATGTATAGTGAGAACCGGTGTAATTTCCCTTATGCATAGAAAGGCCGGTATAACAGTTTTGTAAACCGCTCGTGAAAACTTAATATTTTTAGATCAATTAAAACGCATTAAAAACTACGTAACACAGACAAAAAAATGAATGTTTTTTTTATGAAAAATATTTCTCGTCATTTAAAATGTCTGCCATTTATCCATGTGCCTTGCGAAACGTCAAGTAACTACGCACGTCCGCACATTTTAGTAAGAAACCGATCGCGCGAACCATAAACTAAGGCGGTGAAATGGGTCAAAGTAGTCCCAGGTTCCAGGGGTTCATACCATGCATACGATACATTTGCGACAGGTTTGATTATCAGATTCGTTGTCAGCAACCTCGAATACCCCTAGAAAACCGAATTAGAGTGGTTGGTGTTCTGTTGCAGCGTAAGGTAATATTTACCATATGTGTGTGCGCGCACGCGCATGTGTGTGTAGATAGATAGATAGATAGATAGATAGATAGATAGATAGATAGATACTAGCTACTAGCACGGGTTGTCCAACGTTGCCCGATCGTAAAATACGCTTAAATATCATATTTTAATTTACGCAGATTTCGTGTTTATTTTTATAGAGTCAATGATTTCATATTATATTGCACCCAATATCTAGCCATGATTTCAAAAGTAAAAAACGATATGATTCAAGTGCCATCAGCTAAAATCGAAAACGAAATTAAAAAAAAAAAAAAAACAGTTTCATGATTGAAACTATGTCTACGTTAAACAAAGACCGAAGTTCATTTGTATTCAGTATGGTTGGACTGTGTGGAAAGGGGCGTGAATTTTATTAAATACGAGCTGGTATCCATGACAACAATGTTTTTGATAAAAAAAAAAGATGCAAGCAAGGGCTGACAGCCCACAAAGTTTTATAATGACAAATTTTGCATAAAATACTCCAAAAAATAGCAACGTAAATTAAATGTTAAAAATAAGTTTAAAAATCGGCCAGTATCTTCTGAACATTCTAATGCATCAAACTCTAAACATTTTTTTTTTTCTTAATGGATGATGGATCACTCCGTTAACCCTCCGAAGTTGTGGGGGCGCTGCATTATTTCATGCAACATTTCTTGGGCAAGAATAGCCTGACGGCGACCATCCCTCATTAGGCCCCGAACACGTAAAGCACCTGGTGTTACCAAATGGTCACCCATTTTATTATTGGCCAGGCTCAACGTCGCTTAACTTCGGTAATCTAACATAATTATGCCGTGTATATTTTTTTCTTGAAAGAACGATAAAAACAAAACATAATAAGAGCTTTCATCCCTCCATCACTTGACAAAGTGAATATAATCGGAATATAATCGGAATATAATCGGAATATAATCGTTGCGCATTAATATATTAACAAAACATTTAATATATTAACAAAATATTTAACATATTAACAAAACGTTTCTTATCAAGCAAAATTTAATTAAAAAGAACGAACTTTTATAAATATTTGGACTTTTAAGCCATCTGTGTTTATAGACTGTGAAACACACAAGATTATTTACTCAAAGGGCGAGTTCTGCTTATTGTTTTCTCTTTATAATAAAAAAAATCGATAAAAATCTCAATCAGAAGCAAATTTTAATAGTGACGCGAAATGTGTAAAAAAAATAAATCGGTGGAGCAAAATTCAATAAAACGTTTGACAAACTGAATATTTAATAATTTAATACGATTGTATTCGTAACTTAATCTAAAACGTTAACTAAAATCTTAATCCAAAACGTTAACTAAAAAACTTCATCGAAAACGTTAACAAAACCTTCATCCAAAATGGTAACAAAAAACTCCATCCAAAATGTTGACTAAAATACCTTTATCAAAAACGTTAAAACAAACTTCATCTAAAACTTTAATTAAACTTCATCCATGGCGTTAAAAATTGTTCATCCAAAACGTTAAAAAAACTTCATTCAAAACGTTAAAAAAAACTTAATTCAAAACGTTAACTAAATACTTTAATTCCTAAAATTTTGAGATGTGATGACGATTGATAATTTGCATTATTTGCATTATTTGGATTATTTGGATTATTCTGATTACTGCTCTTATCTTGAGTGTTATTCACACAACATTGCGGTCAATGTGACCTCCTTGTATTTTGTCGAACGCGAAAATCTGTCTGGCGACCTCAGGAATCTGCACAAAATTTTGTACGGAACCCTTTCATTAATCCACGAGGTGGTATCTAATTCACAATTGTGTTCTTCGTAACGCTCACATTGAGGATTGAACCTTGAACCTCCAGAAAAGTGTCACTTGCAGCTGAATTTTACCTAGTACTTTATCCGTTACGCCACGGGACCTTACAGCTAACACTTACTATTGTATGGATTAAATATTTAGAAAGAATTTGAATACCTACTAAATACTGTCCTAGCGTGCCTTCGATCTTTCTGTACAGGGGGTTTGTCAGGCAACATGGCATGAGGAGACTTGGCACTTTCTCTGTGTGATGTAATCTCAAGTAATAAAACTATGGTGGCTACTCCACTAGACCAGATGTATCTTGTTCTATAATCCGACAAGACGATGAAATGACAAGAAATATCGACTATTTATAAAAGGAACTTTGTCTATGTGTCTGTGTATTTGTGTGCCTGTGTGTTTGCGTGTCTGTGAGTCCATTCCCTATGGACTAGAAAATGACTGGGTCGATTTTTATAAAATTTCACAGGAAGGTACTATATGTACCTGGCAGTGTTCTTAGATAGGGTTTGTGCCGAAATGTCTTCGGCAAATATCGATAATCGAAATAATCCGATGAAAGAAGGAAACAGGCGATTTTGACAAAAGTTAACATTTTACACAGCCAAATGCATTTGAGAGATTTCATTACCACACAAGCCGAAAGACCGGACATATAAAATCAACAATATGTTCTTTGATATGACAAGCGCGCGTTCGAAATGAATGTTTCTGTTTAAAGCACAATTTCACAATGACCCTTGACCTTTTTATTTTAAACTCCAAATACAAGCCATCTTCTATAATATAAATCTACCCGAACCTTGGACTAACCACTAAGGAGGCTGTCCTATCAACCGGGGCAAAGTACTGGGGCTACTGTATTGCTATTTGGTGAATAGATTCTGGACCATGAAGTAGCATCTGGCGGGGCTTCTCGATGACATATTGGTGGGTAATTGTTACAGCTTTACTTTATCATGGTCTATAAAAAAATATATTTCTTCGCTTCTTTTTCTCCCTTACTTTTCCTCTCTGTCCTGCTTTAACCAAGTCTGTTGATCTATTCCACAAATCCCAAAACCCGTCATGAAAAGTCTCCAGAAAGACTACAAGATTAAGCCCGGAACACCAATTTCGAACATAGACTCCCACAACCATGTCTCCTTCTCCAACATCAGGGGTCTATGTTCCAACCTTCCAGAGGCTCAACTCCAATTACAGGAGACGAAACCAGATCTATTCTTCCTAAGTGATACTGGCATTGGACCGACTATTTCCCTAGATGATTTCGTAATTAAAGAATATTCTAATTTAACATTCAAATCTGACCCCCAAGATTTCCATGGGCATGAAATATTTGCCTGCATTAGAGATGGCTTTCCATGCGGTAGGGGCATCTCCAGAGAAGGCCCTAAATTGCCCTATATATGCTTCCAGGTTGCATACGCTCACACCATTGCATTTATATTTGCCCTCTATCGCCCCAACAATAGTGGGGTTACTATCTTTAAGAGCATTTCTCAGAAAATTGGCATTCTGTCCGCTCATCTTTCGGCTAACATTCCCGTTTGTGGAGAATTCAATATTCACAATGTGGAATGGTTATTCCAAACAAGACAGATGATGAGGGGAGCTTTGATAGAGTATGGCATAATGGTCTAGTTCACAAAATCTAGAGTATAACTGGAAATATCTTTTCAATTATTAAATGGTTTCTCTCTGATAGATGCATAAGAGTAGCGGTTAATCGGAAGAAATCAAAAGCTCACAGTATTAATGCTGGCGTCCAAAAAACACCTCACTGTTATAAACTCATTTTGGAGCGAGTATTCCAGCTCTTATTATTAGTGATAATAGTAGCAGTCTCCGCCACCATATAATAAATGTAATGAAGTAGCAACATGACACATATGCAAATGACCAAACCAGTGCGCAAGGTGACGGCACAGCGGAGAAAGAAAAGGGAAAGAAACACGGAGAGAAAAAATTGAGCCATGTGGACGATGAGAGCGACTTGGAAGCTCGTGTGAGTGAGAGAGGAACTTTTAAAACTAGACGCAATTTGAACTTTGAACAAAAAAGGTCGGACGATCATGTTTCGTGGGGCGAGCATTGACATAGCAACAAAATTAAAAGCAGATATTATAAAAAAAAAAAAAAACAATTGGTCGGCAACTACGAGGTGAAGCACCTGCTGGCGAGAGAGATTTTTGAAAAACCCGCGTGGCGGCGGCTGGAATGAATAGACGTGTCGACGCAGGAGGAGAAAAGACATGTGTTCGATATGGCAGTTTAGTTAACCACATGGTAGATGAAGAAACATGTAAAACCAAGATACAAGTGTAGTTTGGAAAGTACTATGAGTAAATGTCTTTTATTTCAACTAAAATAAGCTAAGTCTGTGGAACTCTGTTCCGTCTGCCTGCTTCCCTCCGGACTGCAACTTGGATGTCTTCAAGTCCAATGTTAACAAATTCCTAATGAACCGCCCCCCCCTAATTAAACACTTCATCAAATCTTCACACTTACGTAATGTACTTGCAATAACCCTTATCCCTGAGTGGCTTCCGGGCCTTGATAAGTGGTGATCACTGTGTAAAAAAAAAAAAAGTCAAATTTCTTTTGTTTCTCTGCGAGACTTTCATATACAACGTTGAGTCCATGTTAAATGTAACTACACCATTAGATAAAGATCAATATGAATTTATATATATATTAGCATGGATGCCCGGCGTTGCCCGGGTGTTTGGAGGTGTATTAAATTTGACCCCTATCATGACCCCTTAAAATTTATTATGTTGGCTCAAATGAAGTTATTAAGTTATATCTATGTCCAAGGAACCTATATCTAAAATTTCAAGTGTTTACACTCCAAATTGTCGGAGGAGTTTGGTAGAGTTCTCAAAGGTCAAATCGTTGAATTTTGACCCCTTAACAGCGAAATTTCTGACCGAAACCGATTACATTGATTTCCCCAAATCTCAGTAGCCTGTATATCAAATTTTGAGTCTGTAGACTAAAAATTGACAGAGTTATTGCGAAGGAAAATGTACACAGACACACAGACACGTTCACTTTTATAGATATACTAGCATTTCAGCCCAGCGTTCCCCGGGTGTTTGGATGTGCATGTTGAGCAAAAAAAAAAAAAGTGGTATTAGGAAGGAATTCTCGAGCGCGTACCGCAAAGGAGGAAAAGAAAAGGGAAACAAACCTGACGTCTTTGCGGTTACGACCACCGCCAAAGCTGAAGTAACTTATGTTTACATTAAGGGTACACAATCGAAAGGAGAGGATATCTTTCAAAATATCGTCGAAAAAAACGCCCCCCCTGTAGAAAAGTGCCTAGTTGAAGGGGAGATATTAATGTTTTTAGCCAAATTTTCGATAATTGTCGTATTAAAGGTCCAACTTAAAAACGATAATGATCTTGGTAAAATACGTCGCTTCTGTCGAAAGTTTTTGGCAGATATGCAAACAAACATACATGCATACATTTATATATTGGTAACTAAAAATTTTCGAACCAAACTGATGAAAAAGTTTGCCCTATCTCTGAATATCCTTTATGTAAAATTTCAAATATTTACACCAGAAATTGTCTGAGTAATTTGGAAGAGACTGCAGAGGTCAATTTTTTTAACTTTGACCCCTATTATGACCCAGAGTTATTGCGTAGGGAAATGTACACAGACACACAGATACACAGACAAGTACACTTTTATATATATATATATATATATATATATATATATATATATATATATATATATATATATATATATATGCACTTTCATTTTGTTACTTTTGTTACGTAAAAGTTAAGTGGTAAAACTCGTGCCTTCAGAAATGATAACAATGATTTATATCTGCAAAATAAAATTAGTGACGTCATTCTATGATTTTTACACTGCATACACTGTGTAGTTTCAGTATGGAGTACGCGCTCGAATACTTTTTCATTGCGTGAAATAAGGAAATGAGCCAAATAAGGGATTGACTATCGACACGTTCAACTAAAAATACCATACAACATATATGACACAACGGGGATAAGAACAATGTAGCACGCAAATGCATACGAACACATGTGCACGAAACAATTTATCCTGAGTACTCTAATCATATTTTATGTCCCAAAAGAAGCTGACGGATTTGGTGTCCCAAAAGAAGCTGACGGGTTTGAAATTTTAATTCAACCAAAAGTAAATATGCACTCCTTGTGGTGTAACGACTCATGATGAATTTGATAGGGTTACTCAAGATCCTCTGAAATCTTTTTTTGCTAGTTTGACGCTTCAATTATTTCAGCTTGATTTGGGACACTGTATATATATATATATATATATATATATATATATATATATATATATATATATATATATATATATATATATATATATATATGCAACTTTGTGTGCGTGAGTTCGTTCCTTATAGACTCCGAAATGGCTGAACAGATTATCTTTAAAATTTGCAGAACTTTAATGTATAACTCTGGGGGTTATATTAGTAAATTTTTGTCTCAGAATACCACCGATAAGTATCGATTACCGATAATCGAAGCCGTTATTTTAATTTATTTATCATCGATGAAGCTTTTTTCCATGCCGTCGCTTAGCAACAATGATAGAACAACGGACTGTAAAAATTCTACTGTGGGAAAGTTGGTAGTATGTTTTGTGTTTTTCTTTTTTTGTTATTTTTATTTATTTATTTATTTATTTATTCATTTATTTTGCATGACGTGGTCTATAGGTTCAAACCTCGCACGTAAATTTCTTAATGTTTTTTTTTCGTAAACTGAAAAGAAATTTGTATAAAACTAGCAAGGGTACCCCGCGTTTCCCGGGTGTGATAAAGTGGGGGGAGTAAATCAAAAGAAAATGGAACATAAAGAATAAGCGAACGTAATAACCCTGTTTAAATATTATAACTTTTTTTTAATCGGAAAAACAAAAAAAACAGCGAACGTGATGCAAAATAAAGAAAAAGCGAACGAAAAATAAATGGCATAAATAATCCTGTTTAAATGTTAAAACTTCTTTTAAAAAATCGGAAAAACAAAACAAAAAAGAACTGCGAACGTGATGGAAAAATTTAAAACAAACGAACGTGAAAATTGCATAAATAAACCTGTTTCAATATTAAAACTTTAAAAATCGAAAAAATATATATCTGATATCTAGGCTTGAACGTGCAGCCTTAAGATAACTACGCTGGCACTATAACGACTGGTCTATAATCGCGTGAGAGTAGTTGGATCAGTTTTTTTTTATATTCAAACTAATTCAAGAAATAAGTTTTTTGCGCATGCGTGTTTGGCTAAATTGTAATGAAGGAACGATGTTTTGCTACCCCTCACCGCAGAAAAGTGCCCAGTTGAAAGTGAAGAAATCAATGTTTTTAGCCGATTTTCCGATATTTGTCGTCCGAAGGGTTGAGCTTCACGCGACACCGATTTCGTGAAAATCCGTCGCCTCTGTGGAAAGTCTTAGGCAGACATACAAACATACATACATTTAAACAGATTTTTGTCCTGTATTTATATAAAATAATTTTATAAAAGAAACAGTAGTTTCTCTAGAGTGCAATGTAGAATAACATATATTTTGGACTAAGTTGGAGGCATGTGAACTGCCTACCAGGCGATTTCACGGATTTCGATGACATTAAAAATATAGGAGTGTGAAATAATCGTTGATTATCATTCAATCCCGGGCAACGTCGGGTATCCCTGCTAGTATATATATATATATATATATATATATATATATATATATATATATATATATATATATATATATATATAACGGTACAAAACTTGAGTTGAGACTGCAGTATTGTCTAAGAGGTTTATTTTTTGTGTCCCCTGACATATATTGATAAAAATGAAACATTTGCAGCATTTGAAGTTTTATTTTTCCAACTTAAGCATTATGATCCTATCCCGGCTAATCATATAACAACTGTCAAGGCTAGTCAAAAAGACTTGGTCATTCGTTATTCCAATTCGGTTATTGATTCACGGGATTTTGTTTGGTCCAGCACGCATTTCAAAACCATTAAGTCACTGAAATCAAATAAAGATATCTATATATGTAAATCGGACAAATTTTTGGTGTCGTTATCCTGAATCGTGTAGATTATGTCCAGAAAATATCAGTTATTTTGAACGATGTAAATAACTTTGTTCGCATTGTCTCTGCTGAAACATGCGACAACGCTTATAAGAATGAAATTAAGATCCAAAAGCGCCTTTTATAATTTTACTAGCAGGCTGCCCGGCATTGCCCGGTCGTAAAATACGCTTAAATATGATATTTTGATTAATGCGGATTTCGTATTTATTATTATACTAGTGGGGGTACCCGGCGTTGCCCGGGTGCTTAGAGGTGTGGGTGTTGGTGGGGGTGGGGGTAAATCAAAACAAAATGGAAAATAAAGAATAAGCGAAGTATTAACCCTGTTTAAATAATATATATATTAAAAAAAAAAACAATTTTAAAATTGCTTTAAAAGAATCGTAAAAAAAACAGCGAATGTGATGGAAAAAAAAATGAACGCTATGCAAAACGAACGATGTTAAAACTTTTTTTAAAAAATCGGAAAGACAAAAAAAAAAAACAGCGAACGTGAAAAATAGGATAAATAACCCTGTTTCAATATAAATCTTTTAAAATCGGAAAAGAATCTGACATCTTAGTTTGAACGTGCAATCTTCAGATAACGACGCTGCGCCTTAATCGAATGAGCCACGAGCGCGTCAGCGAGATCGGGTCAGTTTTTTTAATATTTAAACTAATTCAAGAAAGACCTTTTTGCGCATGCGTATTTGGCTAACTTGTCATGAATGAACGATTTTTTGCTACCCTTCCCTGTAGAAAAGTGCCTAGTTGCGGATGAAGGAATTAATGGTTTTAGCCAATTTTTCGATATTTGTTGTCCGAAGGGTCGTGCTTCAAAATGATACCGATCTCGTGAAACACCATCGCTTGTGTGGAAAGTTTTTCCGATGTCTACAAACACACACACACACAAACACACACACATTTTGCCTTTTATATATAGAGATTATATTGGACCCAATATATAGTAATGATTTTAAAAGGTTTTAAAAAAAAAATGACTCGTACGCCACCACCGAGAATCGAAATCAAAACGTTTAACTTACGATTTCCTTTTTTCTTTGACGTTAATGCTGTTGTATAGCAGGGGATTCATATTGGGGATCATATATCGGGTACATGTAATACAGAGGTAACGATGAGGGAGACAAGACATTGATCACAGTGTGAAAGATGATTAGAATTCATTATTGAATGAATGTGTCTTACTGTTCTTTTAAATCAGACTGGTTAATCATTACTTATGATGAAAGAGGACACATTACTTGGAAGGGGGTTTATACGAAGTTCATATTAAGATAATTAACACATTACCTTCAATTGTTGAATGACGACACAAATACTACAGTTACAAAAATCGATGATGTTCTTTATTTCATTTGACCGGTCGAAATGATGACGTCAGAAATTCAAAACGAAGACATAATTGTTTAAAAACGATTGTAATTTAAACGATTAGATAGAGCGAAGAACGGCCTTTAAAATTATATATAAAGTAAATGTATTATAACGAAAACTTATTTGAAAATACATTATATGGAATCAAAATTAAAAATTCCACAAAAACAAACCTGTCTACCTAATATATATAAATTGTTTCCAAATGATATTAATTAAACGTGATGCAGTAGACCTCATTAATTTTGAACTCGGCACGTCAATCCCACAATCCATGCCTGTAACTACTACGTCACTCCACATCCATATGCGTAAGCGATGACGTTTATTTAACAGCCGGAATTGCTAATCTGAATAGTTAGTATAGAACTACAAGACCAACATTAATAAGGCGTGGGTGAGAGGAAAATGTGTAGAGGGGGACGAAAAATGTAAAACAAATAAACTTCTATGAGCGAATGAAAGTAAAATTGTGGATAGAGGTGATGGTGTGGGGCCAAGGAGGGGGCCAGACAAAATACTGGTGGCTCACGACAAGGTTTTCTAAACATATTAATTTTAGATGGCCTTGAGTATAACTCCTCTTCTTACCCATCCCATATAATCGTCAATAGTATGTGTGTCTCATATGAGCTAAAAACCTCCGAACACCCTCCTCAACCCAGACCAGGACAGTGTGTGAAGTGACAGGGTGCCTGGTAACTTCAGAGGGCTGTTTTTCAGCAGCGCACAGGAGGTCTCCTTCGTTTTCGATTTATCCATGTAAACTATAATTTGAAAAATATAGTATGGCTTTTAATCGTAATAACACACACGCGCGTGCGCGCACGCACGTGCACGCACGCGCGTGTATATATATATATATATATATATATATATATATATATATATTCAAATAAACATTTTAATGTCTCTGCACGATCGTGAGAACGTTTCGGTCAGTTATAAATAACTACGTGACCTTGTCATCCAACAAAAAATAACCTTCTTTTAAAAAGGTAAATTTTCCAATGAAGACAAAAACATATAACAAGCAATTAAAGCCAATCAATTATGATTCAATTTATATATATATATATATATATATATATATATATATATATATATATATATATATATAACTACTTCATTTACTCACATAAAATTAATATACGAAAGTATAGATTTATGCGTAAACTTTAAGTATTTACTTCAAATACGTAGGTAGAGCTAGTTAGTAATTTATAAAATATATATGGCGATTAAGCTACACTGAATATTCGGCGTTTCATCCACTTTAGGATTCCTCAGGCTTATGCGCGAATTCTGTGGTTGTTTATGGTTTTTATATGGTCCTCTTCTGTTGAGGATTTTAGTTAGCCTAATATTCAGTGTAGCTTAATCGCCATATATATATATATATATATATATATATATATATATATATATATATATATATATATATATGTATATGTGTGTGTGTGTGTGTGTGTGTGTGTGTGTGTGTGTGCGTGTGTGTGTGTGTATACATGTATATGTTTATATATATATATGTTCTTATATATGTATATATATATAAAATTATGAAAATTTATGTGGCAATTAAGCTACACAGAATGTTCTGCGTTTCATTCTCGTGAGAATACGTCAGGCTTATGCCACTGAACATATAAATTTATATATAATTATCTACATATATGTATATACATATATATATACGTGTGTGTGTGTGTGTGTGTGTGTGTGTGTGTGTGTGTGTGTGTGTGTGTGTGTGTGTGTGTAAAGTTATGAAAATATATTTATGACAATGAAGCTACACAGTGGCTTTCGCGTTATATCTCATCATTTTATTTAGCTTCGAATTATCATAGCTTAAAGAGTTTCTATCTTTTTCGTCTTCCTTATTGATCTGATGAGTTAATAAAGATTTATTTAACTTCGAAACCCCATCACCTACTTATATGTATGCGTATATATAGTTATTTTGGCGGGGTACAAAACTTTTATATACCTATTAAAAAGGGAAGACTAAATTTGTTGTTTTGGGGTTTTTTTTATCCATGGTAAAAATAAAGACGGAGTGAAAACATTCTATGGAGGATGAGAAAAAAAAAGAAAAGAAAAAAGTTCAACATTTTACAGCCAGTAGCGAATTATTATAGTAACTACTGCTTAAAATATTCATTTGAGTTTGCTAATTTTAAGCAAAATTTTATAGTTGCCAATAAATTCATGTATTCCTATGATATCAGCAACTTATTCACTTGTGTCCCTATTTTGGAAACAATAGATATCTGCACTGATTTTTTATAGCGTAGTCAGATATCACCTCCTTCCATTCCTGAAAACATATTTACTGAATAAATGAAATTCGCCACAACCTCGGTTGAATTTAGTTTAAACGATATAATGTATCGGCAAATAGATGGCATAGCAATAGGCTCGGTCTTCGGACCAATAATGGCGAATGTATTTGTGGGTTTCTATGAAAAACAATTGTTATCTGGACCCATAAAACCGCTAGTCTACTTTCGATATGTAGATGATACATTTTGCCTATTCAATAATCAAACAGAGGCAAAAAAATTCTTCACTTTACTCAACAAAATGCATCCCGTATTAAAGTATACTTATGAGGGAGAAAGCAATTAGCCTTCCTTGATGTATTGATAACGAAAACTCCATTAAATTATCTAACATCAATTTACCGTAAACTAACGTTTACGGGGCTGTATACACGTTGAAATTTATGTTACCTTAACAAACGAAAGCATAATTTGATTTGGGTCTTAACACATCGTTCCCTCATGATATGTTCACAATCTAAATTGGATGAAGAACTAAAAACAATCACCAATACTTTGTCCAATAATGTGTACCCTCTTGATGTGATTAACTCGATCATAAAAAGGAAAATAAATAATTTTTCTCAAATAAAAACTAAGATAGTGGCTAAATGTCCAATTTACATTCGTTAGGGACTATAAATGAAAAATTCGCCAAACAGATTAGCTCAGCTGTTGAACATTGCTATTTTGCCTCCAATGTACGTGCGGTGTTTTCGACAAAACCATTATTGTCATCCTCTGGAAAGGACGTTCTGCTCCCACATCATATGAATAATGTCATTTATCAATTTAAATGTAGTGGAAATGCCGACTACGTTGGCAGAAAACCCCTTAGGTTAGATGGTCGCGTCCAACAACATGTACCCAGTTAAATCCGGAATGAAATCTACCGACCAACGGATATTTTGAATAATACGTATGGTTCTGCTATAATGGGCCATTTGCTTAATGACCAGCGATGTGCAATGAATTTCAGCAATGACTCATTTTTTATCCTTTTTGTACAATTATAATGATAGATTTTTTCTTTTTTCCATTTTTTTTCTTCTTTCCGATAATTTGATTTTATTTTAGTCGTTCGCCCCGTTTAAATTCGTTTCTCTATAAAAAAAAAGAAAAAAAAACTCGATTCGGCTTTGAAAAGTGAGGGCGAAACCTGGTCGGCCGACTCTACCCCCTTATTTATCTTTTTTTTTTTTCTTAATCTCCATCGAATGTTTTCCCTCCATCCTTCTTTTTACCATGGGTACAAAAATCGTAGTCTTCCCTTCTTAATAGCTATATATATATATATATATATATATATATATATATATATATATATATATATATATATATATATATAGTGTTTAATCTAGCTAACTAACAATAAGATTTCTTGTTATTCCCTCCCACGGGTTAATGGGATTAAATTATTTGAATCAAAGAGTTGCATTTTACTTCCTCTTTTATTTTGTTTGGCAATGCGATGACTGACTCTTTTTAGTGAAAATGTTCCAACGCATAGTCTTTTGTCTGTGCGCTATACACATATAAAGTATATGCTGAGGTTAGTAGTCCGTTTACCAAACGACCATGCGTCATTGAACTGTTTATGGACTACACACTTCGCATTTATAGTTGATACATAAAATGATGCAGAGACCTCTATGCACCGATGACAAGAAAGCACAATATATATATATATATATATATATATATATATATATATATATATATATATATATATATATAGAGAGAGAGAGAGAGAGAGAGAGAAGCTAGACTAGCAACTACCTCAAGCCAGGATTGAAACTTTATTGCCTAGGCCACAGTCAACGCTTCTAACAGTTATGCTATTTGCCTGCTGCTAAGATAGGTAATTACAATGATTAAACATTGCCTAAACACTCTCTCTGTTTACAGAGAGAGCATTACTTGATTTTGTGTGTGTTTTTAGTCGGATATCGTTTTGCAAATAACTATGTTTATTTTGTCAAACTGTTTAGATAGTTCTATGCGATTAAAAACGCAAAATCAATTGATAAAGAAAGTTTACGTATTCTTATATTTTTTATTATAGGGGAGTAAAAAATAAACGTGAAATATAGTTAACTATTAACATGTTTTTTTTGTTGTTTTTTTAATCGGTTACGATCGTAATAGACTGCGCAGGTGGTTTACATAAAGTATATGTAAATATAGTATATTTAAATATAGTACATTTAAAAAAGAAAACGTAACTATATTATAAAAATAAACGTAAATATGTTATAAAAAATATATTAACAAAAATGTCTTAATATTCTGCTCAAAAGTAATCAGTTCTGAAGAATAGCAGAACTATTGTATCCATTTTGTGCTTCCATACCTCGATTGACAAACCAGCCGCCATATTTGAAACTTAGAGTCTGGTTTTATGCACCATTACCAACCAGTGAGTTTTTTTTTAAAATTCCCCACAAGCTAAAAACGGGGGAATTGGAAACTAATGTTATTTCTACGTATTTTGATATAAACAATGAAAACAGCGCGAATTTTAAAATTCTATCAAAAACCAAATAATTAATCAATTTTGTAAATTGTTTTACAGACTTATCTTAAAAAAAAACTGAACTATATATAAACTGAAATAACTGATGTATTATATGAAATAAAATAATATACAAAAAATCCCATATTTTGACCCCCTTTACGTAATCTTAACAGATTTTTTTATTGAAAATATATTAAAATTATTTCACTTTCACGAAATTTTTAAAATTATTTTTTTAGTATTGACATTTTAAAATTTTCGCTTATGAAATATCAAAATATTTCCGAAATAATTTCTTATTCTTTAATGATTGACTTTTTCAGAGTCCGTGAAAAAAATTGTGGGGGATTATCTCTTAAAACTTATGAATAAACAAACAATCTTACTGTTAATAATTAACAAATTTTTTTAATAGATCCCGTTTTTTTCGTCAGTAAGCAAGTAAAAAACATATTTAGAAATCGAATTTGAATATTTTTTCTATGGTAGACCAATTTGTCCATCGGCACATCTCACTAATAAAAAAATCGTCGTTTAGCCTATATTAAGTGTTCTTTCATTCTTAGAATAAAAATATAATTTCTAAATCTGAAATAATTATGAGTTCAGAGTTAATTCAATTTACAATCTGTTAATATTAAATAAAAATGTGATCTTTTCTTTATAATTCCATACAAAAATTGTGAATTGAAAATAAGTTTCCGATAAAGTTAATCTAAGGATTTAGTTAAATTTTAAATAATGCTTACTTTTAGGAAGTAAAAATTAATATTTCCTAGAATAAAAAGGAAATTAATAGAAATAATCTAAATATTTTTTTCGATATTGAACATTAATAAATTATTAGCAAGGAAATTATGTTAGTCAGAGCCGTCCATATGAACTGGAAGTTAATTGGGTTAGATGTTATCTGCATAAATGTTATATATACGTATATGATACGGCATAATCACGTTGACACATCGGTTCTCGTTGGATTACCAAAGTTAAGTAACGTTTAACCTGGTCAGTGCTAAAATGGGTGACCATTTGGGAATTCCAGGTGCTGTATGTGCTGCCTGCTTATCTCAGCATTGTTTCCAGTTGTCCTGGACTTCTCCTTGCCACTGAACTCAAGCACTGCCGATTTAGGAGAAATGTGGTTTGAGATTGCGCAACCATTGCCTCACAATTACACGCATAACTGCCCTTGACAGAGGGTATCATTTGTCTTTTGAGACTGAACCGAGGCATCGAGTTGAGAAACGTTATATGTTTTCTGGATATACATATCTAAATTCTATATTCCAAATTTCAAGATATTGATCATCTTACCGTTTATTTCTTTAAGTATTTAAAGAAATAAACCGTAAGATTGTCAGCATCTTGAAATTTAGAATATAGAATTTTGTTATATATATCATATATATATATATATCATATATATATATATATATATATATATATATATATATATATATATATATAAAAACAAAGAATTAATAAAACATTAATATATATATATATAATATATAGTATATAGCATATATATATATATAGATAGATGAAGTCTCGAAATAAAGACGAAACGTTGATAAACACATAATACGGTTTGTTCCTTTTTATTTTCTCTCTCTCTCTCTCTCTCTATATATATATATATATATATATATATATATATATATATATATATATATATATACGAATTAATAAAACATGTTAAAAAACACTTTAACAAGAGTTAAAAACATTTTAATTTTCGAAAAGGAGATACAAATTAAATGGATTGTCTTTAATCCGCGGATTTTCGAAAGAAATACTTTCCTTCTCGTCAGAGGGTAGGAATTAGCAAAATGCGGAATCGGATTTTGCTTTCAAAGTATTTGATGAAAGTGCAAGTGAGCCATAGAGCTTACTTGGCAAAAGTTAAAAAAATGGTGAGGCAGGGGGAATGGGGGAAAAGAAAAATGATTTCACGTGAGTGGATGGTCGAGTGAATAGTAGAAGATCTAATAACGGTAAACTAAATTTAAAAAATGTTGGTAAAAGTCCGGTATCCCGAAATAAAAATCCGAAGGAATTCCGTTGCTGGAGTATATTTCGAGGTCATCCAAAAGACAAAATTCCGTGAAATAATTTACAAATGGGTACAAGGAAAATAGAGTGAGTTCAATATATTATCATAAAAAGAAAGAAGAATGAAAAAATGGAGCTATATCAAGAGGCTACTGCCGAGGCCAAATTTGAAAAATACGAATGGGGGAAAAAAGTAAAAATGATTTCACGTGAAGAGTAGAATATCCAATACCAGTAAGACCCAATAAAACTTGGGAAAAATCCGCTATCAAGAAGTAAAAATAC
>NC_136490.1:137100108-137105108 GCF_053919585.1 Euprymna scolopes | reverse complement strand
TATTTTTTGTGTTTTTATTCAATGTAATATATTTATTCAGCTCGAAAAACATACAGTGTTTACCGATGTGTTGGAAAATTCAAGATGGCGTCTCACACCCTCTTTAACACCGTAAGTTTGGGAAAGGGTGTTATAAATAAAAAACTATACAAAATACTATTAAAAACCCGCCGAATATATGTCAACCTATGTCACGGTAACATATATTGAGCGAGTTTTTAACAGTATTTTAACAGGGCACATCGTAAAAACTGACCCATTAATTTTCCTGAAGTAAAAACTATATAGTTTTTAAACTTTTAAAACTATACATTATAAAAAGAAAACTGTTCGAGTGATTTTTTTTTTTACATGGGTGTCACCACTTATCAAGGCCCAGAGGCCACTCAAGGATAAGGGTTAATAGGTATACATTAGTCATTGTGATTTTAGCATAGTAAACAGTGGGAATTTTGTAACTTGGATTACTTGAAAAAGAAAACTGTTCGAATGATTGAAAATGAAAATAAAATAACAATGTAAATATATTGATAAGAAAAAAACAAAAACAAACGAAGTTTCCGTTTCAGGAACCCGAGTTTAATTTTATGTCGTAATCATTCAACTCGTTAGCGGTTTTATTCAGCGATTAGGGATAACCATACGACATATCTAATTACCAAAGCGATTTTTTTTTTATTAAAACTAAACCTGTTTAGTTTTAATGAACCAATTTTTTTAAAGCCAACACTTTAGTTATTTTGAGAGCGTGCAACTGCACCCGAAAAGATTGATTAGGAAACTCCAAATCCTTTTATGACGCGAAGAAAAAAAAAAAAAAAAAAAAAAGGCCTTTTATCGGCTTAAATGATAAACTAATGTTAAATATTAGTATTTAATATAATGAGATATCAATCTACACAATTTGCCATCGATTCTGAAATAAAATGAAATCCTGACATTGTGATCATTTTTGCAGGTGTTATGTGCCAAATATTGAAATAAGAATGTTTAAATTTAATTATTGTAATTTAAGTCTTTAATTTTAATGTCGATTTTATTTATAAAATATCTTTTTAGAAATCAATCTCAAAAACAATCTGAACAATAAATCTCTTTTATTATGGCTAAGTTTTTGTCAAGGGTAGAAATTATAATAGATAAGTATTCATCCATGATGACATTTTACCGATTTCCTGGTTTACAGGTATTCTTGCTAAATTTCTTCGAAAGAATTGACATAAACAATACTTCAACTAAATACGTATATTTCATGCAATAATGACTTTTGTTTCTTCTGACTTTTCCTAAACTAAACATAAAACATCGGTTAGGGTTAGTTTAACATTCTGTAAAAGTACCTTCCGTTTTTTTTTTTTTTGTACTTCTGCAGAGAAGGTAAAAAACCGATAAAAACTGGATATATTTTTCGTGTTTTTATTCAATTTAACATGTTTATTCAGCTCGAACAGCATACAGTGTTTACCGATGTGTTGGAAAATTCAAGATGGCGTCTCACACCCTCTTTAACACCGTAAGTTTGGGAAAAGGTGTTATAAATAAAAAAAAATATACAAAATACTATTAAAAACCCACCGAATATATGTCAACCTATGTCACGGTAACATATATTGAGCGAGTTTTTAAAAGTATTTTAACCGGTTTTTTATTTATTACACCTTTTTCCAAACTTACCGTGTTAAAGAAAGAATCGGCCGCCATCTTGAATTTTCCAATACATCGGTAAACACTGTATGCTTTTCGAGCTGAATAAACATGTTAAATTGAATAAAAACACGAAAAATATATCCAGTTTGGTAGAAAAGTAACTTATCTTGCCTTTGATAACATTTATTTGTTATATATTTGTTTTTTGGCAACTTATTCGAATCTGTGTGTACAGTAATACAAACCCGAAATGAATTTAAGACAACGAGTGAAATGAGAAAATGAAGAAAATCACATTTGCTGTGTGTGTTTACTTTTTATGTAAGTCAGCGGGTTTGGTTGCCATAACAACGTGACGGTAGTGAACGTGTGTGTGTGCGTGTGTGCGCGTGTGCTTGCTCGTACTACTCCTAAGTTTGTAGGAGCATTTGATTTCGTGTAGTTTAGTTTCGTATATAAGTTTCGTATTTTTTAAATTTGTAATTAACAAGTTATTAAAAAATTAAACCCTTCCAAGATGGACAATAAATAAAGCCATAATATTTTATGGTAAAGGTAAGAGCGTAGAAACCATTGTTTTTTAGGAGATGTGATTATTGGATTAACCAATCAGAAATCGTCTGTGGCACACACATCTCTGTTTTTATAGATATATAGAAGATAGATAGATAGATAGATAGAAGATATATTATATATATATTATATATATATTATATATATATATTATATATATATATTATATATATTTATATTATATATATAATATATATAATATATATATTATATATATATATTATATATTTATTATATATATATATATTATATATATATATATATATATATATATATATATATATATATATATATATATATTATATATATATATTGCATTACATATATAGAGGGAGGAATTTCTCTTTTGTCTGTTGCTTGTAAGATTCTAGCTCGTGTAATCCTAAACAGACTCAATGGTTCAATCTGTAAAACTTTGCTCCCAGAAACCCAGTGTGGTTATAGGACAGGAAGAGGTACTGTGGACATGATCTTCAGCCTTCGGCAACTACAGGAGAAAGCGGGGCAGCAGAATAAGGATTTGTGTGTCACATTCATTGACCTCACAAAGGCATTTGATACCGTCTGTAGGGATGCCCTGTGGACTGTTTTGAGGAGGCTTGGTATTCCGGACAAGATGTTGAATGTGATTGTCTCCTTTCACTGGGGAATGGTGGCGACAGTACGATCTGGCTGTGAACAAAGTGAACCATTCAAGTGTCAAATGGAACTAAGCAACGATGTGTCCTTGCTCCGATCCTATTTGCTCTTTTCTTTTTGAATTTTGAACATGCTTGAGACAGCTTTCAGGAACACCTCAGGAGGAATAGGTGTTGAGTATCGATCAAGTGGAGAATTATTTAGCCAAAACCAAGACTTCTGTGCAGACTGTTCTTGACCTCCTTTATGCTGATGACTGTGCTCTTGTCAGCCATAGTCTTGATGACATGCAGAACATCCTCAATAGCTTTTCTAGTGCATGTAAGGCCTTCGGTCTTACAATTAGTATAAAAAAGACTGAAATTATTCACCAGCCAAAACCAAACACTACGACCTCTTCACAACCAGTAGTATATGTTGATGGTGAAGCTTTGAAAACAGTATCTTCTTTGACATACCTCGGCTCTATTTTGTCTGATCATGCTAAATTTGAAAAGGACATCCACCGTAGAATTAATAAAGCTAGTGAGGCATTTGGTAGGTTGCGACACAGACTCTGGAACAGCCACGATGTGTCTCTAAAAGTAAAGGTGGCAGTCTACAAATCTGTTGTTCTGCCTACTCTTCTGTATGGTGCCGAAACGTGGACCTTATACCACAAGCATATAACTCCTTCCATATGAGATGCTTGCGTTTTATTTGCAATGTTGGATGGCAGGATTGTGTTCTGAATAGTGAATTACTGGAGAGATGTGAAATCACTGTTATTAAATCATTTTTGATCAGGATACAAATGCGGTGGTCGGGTTATCTTGTAAGAATGGATGACTCAAGAGTTCCTAAGCAACTTTTTTATGGGCAACTGACAAATTCTTGCCGTCCAATAGGGCGTCCCCTGCTTCGTTACAAAGATAAACTAAAAGACAACCTGAAACATTGGAATTTTTCTGACTTCCTGGGAGAGTGCAGCAGGGGATCGCAGACAATGGAGGAAGATCTGTTTCCTGGGGACCAAAGAATTTGAACATAACCGCCTTTGTCATAGGGACGCCCTTCATGCAAATATGAAGGCAAAACACAAGAAGCATCCACCTAAAAATGAATATGTATGCCACTGTGGTTTCAGAGCACGCAGCAAAGCAGGGTTATCTGTTCACTCGAGAAGGCATCTTTGACCGACGAGCATATGAAAGTTCACCATCTGCGGAGGAGTGTGCCGGACGTCTACAGGATTGCAATTACGCATGTGGTGTCACAGAGCTTGGGAGCTGCTGAAGATTGCATACTGAACCCTCATTCATCGTCTACGATGAGAGAATCCACCATATATATATAAGCTGAACGTATGTGTGTGTGTGTCTGGTCATAAATAGGCTCCTATATGGTTGACTATAATAGAAAACGGATCACATATAATGATAGAAGTATCGAGACACAGGAATGGGTATGTTTGATCTGGCATGATGATGATTCATTAAAATTGTGGGGTCTGCGTACGCGCCTGGTCCACAAAGTATGGAAATAAAAAATTTAAAAATTAAAAAAAAATCGCTTACAAGTGTTTTTGATATAGATGTACATAATAATAGTTTGATAGTTATGTTTTAACTTAAATAGGGATGGTATAATAAAATTGTGGGGTCTATGTTCGCGCCTGGCCTCCATAGAATGGAAATAGGCACAAACTTTAATAAAGACTTTTCATACCTATCTGCGTAAGTGTACTTTGATAATTACGTTTCAGTTTGAAGAAATATAGTATGATAAAGTTATGGGGTGTTCGTTTTAACCCGACCTCCATAGAATGGAAATATGTTACAAAGTTTAACAAAGTTTTTTAATATAGATCTACAGTATATTGTAATAAGTGTTTCAGTGTGAACAGGTATGGTATAATAAATTATGGGGTTTATCTAGTTTATTTTTACTTTCATCATATTTTGCTTTGGTTTTGATACCCCCAAATTCGTAGCTATCTCTTTACAACCCTTCCTTTTCATAACCTATCATACTTTCATAAATCAGAGTCCATTTTCTGTAGGCTGTTTTTGAACCCAGTCAACGACGGGTACTTTTGCTAGTATATATATATATATATATATATATATATATATATATATATATATATATATATATATATG
>NC_136490.1:137060108-137095108 GCF_053919585.1 Euprymna scolopes | reverse complement strand
ATGTAGAGGGAGCTTACTTTCTTTGCAGTAACCTTGGCAATGTCCTCATTGTATTTGTCCCAAATTTATGTTACACTGATCCGATTATGTAAATTTTGTAAGTGTATCTTGCATAGTTTCTGACTTTTGGGCGGACCCACACACACACACACACAGGGAGAATTTCCGCTTTCCTTTACATAATAGAGGAATGCCACCCGCCGTCACCCATCCACCTGGTAGCTTTAGTTAGTCTTCTTTCTATCAAGACTGGATATGACATGAGGTCGGCTTAACTTAGGTTTATCTATACCCATACCCACCGAAAAAAAAGGGGTGCTCTAGATGGTTTCAAAATTTGTTGCGGTCGACCTTGTCAGCATGCTGTATTTTTTTTTTTTTACCAAAGAATCACCACTTATCAAGGCCTGAAGACCACACGAGGATAAGGATTAAGTCAATGAGACGGTATGGTAGTAATCATTAGTAAGTGGAAATTTGGTAAATTGGATTACTTAAGCGGACGACTCATCAAGAACTTGTTTACGTTGGACTTGAAGACGACCATATTGTACCTATTTACAATGCCTCCCCACGGGACAGAGTTAGACACCAGGGTCGTTTTTTAACGTGGAGAAAAGGTACAAAAATAAAAATTGTCTCAGTCGTAAAGGATTTCTCCTCCACTGAAAGAGAACGAGAAATGGAATTGCCGCATCTGAAGAACAGATACTACACTTTGATCTTGGCCAAGTATTGTAGTCAGCTGGAAAGAAAGCAAACAGAAGAGAGTTCTACAAGCATGCAATTCAAAGAAAGAAGCTTTGTTCATAGAATCCACGTTTAGGTTTAAGCACAGATAAAGAGTGGGGGAAATTAATAGTGGTTTTAGCTAGACGAGTGCTTTAAGTGAATCTTTGGCAAGGGGGTGGGCCATAGATTGGAGCTCAGACGAGCACCCGCCATGGAAATTAAATAACGATAGAGTGGAGAAATAAACAGGCAATAAAACAATTCCTTTTCTAAAAGGGGGGGGGTAACGCCTGGGAGATTTTTCTGCTAGTACCGATAGTACTACCTAAAACCAATAAGTGCATTCACAAAAAAATGTAATAGCTATCTCACATATAAATTGTTTGAATAATAAACACGACAGACTCTTTTGCTTTGCAAAACCTAATAATGGGGCGTCCGTTGTGAGATACAGATCTAAGACCAACAACCGCTTGGGCGCTCGTGCTAGTTTCATAATACCCTTAGATGACAGAGAACCTCAAACAATTATAATCGTAACTTTTCTTCCGCCCCTCTCAATAATAAATGGCACAGTCCAAACTGCAACCTCCCACCCTTTCAGACTGAACACGCGACGCCTAAAGTTTGAGACAACTTAACTTTCTTTCTTCTCTCTCTTTCGGTGTCGTTCCGTTTCATTTAATTTCCTGCTACTACAGTTATATAACCTTTAAAAAAAAAACAACAATATATATCTCCCAACTAAAAAGATAAATATATATATTACATATATCACTATTCCAACGCCACTATTATATCTACAACTACTTTCTTAGTAGTAGTAATAATACAGCTTAACTACTACTACCACTACTGCTGCACTCTTTTTTCCCTATTTTAAACGTCGGCCTCTCTCAAAACCTTCGGATTAAAAAAAGTATATATAAATATATATTACAAGTATTTACGTATAAATTAAGGTAAGTGGTTGATTTATTTATGTGTTACTGTGTTTATATTTTTTTGTGTTTTAAAAGAAAAGCATTCGACAAACAATAACATCAACACGTTTAAATTTTGAAAACAATCACTAGAATTTTTTTTTTTTTTTTTATAAAGTAAAGTAGACCCACGTTTCATAGTTCGTTATTTTATTTTGTTTTGGTCCTGTTTTTTGTTAACGGATAATTTTCTTGGTTTTTTAGATTTTAGGAAATGTTTGATTTTTGAATGTAAATGGTATTGAAATAAAAATTATTAAACAAAACAAACTGGCAATCTAGCGACTACTAAATGGTACTACGAAAGCCAGGAACCCTGGAAGTGTTCTGCTATTTTTATTTATTTATTGTTTTAAAGAATTCCATTCCTATGAAAATTGAATTTTTCGCCCAGAAATTCATATCTCCGAAAACTCTGTCCCATTTTTGGTTTTATTTAATGAAACAAAGAATTAAATGTGTGGTTTCTTTTTGTTGTGACAATTCCGATGGGATTGGCCCCCAGTCCCACCTTGAAAACTCACATTATTATCGCTGCATTTCGATTCTTTAAAACAATAGTAAATTGTTAACAAAAAAAAAAAAAAAAAAGTATCTACCCGGCGCTGCTCGGGTAGAGGTCTTTAACAAAATATATATATATATATTTTTTTTAATAGAATTTAAAATTTCATTTGAACTTTCCTTTTTATTGTCGATTTCAATAGATAACCATGAAAATATTTTTTGTCGTTGTACAACGAATCTACAGAAAGCACATGTTCAGTCAACTCCCATCATCTTTCCAAGATGATGGGGGGGGGCACATGTCACATTTGTGTCAAACAAAAAACGTGTTCTATTTACCTGCCTCCCCACGAGCGCAAAGAGGACGATCGGTTCCTGATATAGGAGAGAAACAAGTACAGATAGCGATCGGTTTCTTTTAAATGTAAATAGCTAAAATAGAAAAACTATTTTCTGCAATGTTATCCTAACTTCGACGTCGTACAAAAGTATAGTATATATTTAAAACTGAAAAAATAAATAACAATAAAAAAAAAAAAAACGGCAAATATTCGCACTTAAAGTCGACAAACAACTTCTAATTTGAAGCGTGGGATTATATTACGATTGTTTCCCAACATTGCTTGCAGCAATTAAGCGTGGCGGGAAGTATCTAGTCACGTGACTTTTTTTTTTATAAAACTCGTCGTTCCTATTTACTTGCCTCTCCACGAGGGCAAAGTTGGACTCAAAGTTGACTTTGAAAATTAAAGCGGGTACGTTGGATTGGGGCAAAAAATAAAATTGCCTCCATCTAGAAGGAGTCATTTTCACTAACTTGATCGAGACGTGAAAAAATGAACTGTAGTGTTCGAACAGATACTACGCCTTGCTCTCTGACAAAAGGACCAAAGAACATTAAAAGGCGTTTTTGAAGAAATCCAAAATTTACTACGATGCTTCTTGTGCAGTTTACGGATTGTTATATTTTAGATTATGATTTTCAAGTTAAATTCAATTTTGGTGCTTCTGAATCCGATTTCCACGGAGTTACTCAGGTGTGCCCGCCCGGTAGATCAAAAACCGAAACGGCCGGGCGAGCCTTGTTAAAAAGAAAAGGTAAAACTATACAAACACCGTGACAGCGAATTACCCTAACCCTAACCCTAATCCTAACCCTAACCCTGTCACGGTGTTTGTATAATAATACCAAAGAAAAAATGTTATAAGCCCCCCCCCCCCTCTCCATGTTAAGAATGGCGACGATGTTCACTGAAATTCATTAAGCAATACAGTGGAAGAAAATGTTTTACTATTCAGAAAATTACTTGTCGGCCGGTTCCGGTTCTTCTTCGCGTTATTTGCTGGGCACACCCGAGTAACTTCGTGGAAATCATGCGTTTATAAATGCACAAGTACTTTTTTTTTATTATTAAATTGTTACGAGAAAGTATTGAATAGTTGAGTCTCTCCATCCGCATGTTAAGAATGGCTTTCTAAATAGCGTTATTTCAGCAAGGTTCGTAAACTGCACAAGTAGTACCACTTACTTGTATATGGTATGTTAAATTCTACTTGCGCCATTCTAGGCCGCCACCTTTAAACATTACCATCTATAACCATTTTTTCCTCCCCCCCCCCAAATCCACCTACAAATTTCGTTTTGTGTGGTGTTACTGTTACTCTGTTACTGATGTGTGCAAAATGATATTGTATTTTGTCATTTACTTTTTTTTTTTACTTCGGGTCAAGATCAGTGTACTACTGTCTGTTCTATGCGCTTCTAAGAAGCGCATAGAACAGATACTACACTGATACTACGTCGCTTCTTCACCTATTCTGCCCTCAGTCAGTGAAGAAACCCTTCACGACTGAGGTTTTTTCTTTCCAGAGTGCTCCTTTTTGTGGGGAGCTGGATTTTCCCCACGTTAAATACCGACTTTGTGTCAAACTCTGCCCTCGTAGGGAGGCAAGTAAATAGGATTTACTTTTTGCAAAGTTATTTTACTTAAGTTATTTCATGTCGTAACGTGTTTCACCTAAAAACAACAAAACAAAAAACTATCAAACTAAATGTACTCTTTAGTTTCTTTACAACTTGCAAGTGATCATCCGACCAGAATAATTCTGTTACTGTCTATGAATGCTTCAAACGAAATAACCACTTAAAGGCGGAATCCTTCCACTGTAGTAGTGGTTGTGACGAGAGAGCGAAGAGGGTTGTTCTCTTACTTCATATTTAATTTTAAACTCTACGTTTGTTTGGCAAACCTAGTTTATTTGCTTACAAGTATACAAATAACGCCAACATTAATTTTGAGAAACCGTCAAGTTTTACTTGTATACAAGAAATATTTCAACATTTCTTTAAACACTCCATATGACTTGACTTGCCTCCCCATGAGGACTGACAGTCACAAGGTCGTTTTTTTTTAATGTGGCGAAAAAATCCAGCTCCCCAAAAGGGGCACTCTGAAGTGACTTCAGAGAGCTCCTTTTAAAGGAGCTGGATCTTTTTTACTGACCGAGGGCACAACAGTTGGAGTGTAGACAGATATTACACTTTTTACGTATGGTTTTCTTCCAGGCGTTACCTCCTCCTTTCGAAAGGGATTAGTTTTGACTGCCGTCTGAAACGTATCTAGTGGCTATGTGTATAGTCGCGGTATTTAAAAAATCCTTTTTTCTTTTCGAGGTGGGGGAGATCTAGATTTTCTACTGTAAACAGACCTTCATTAGCTTTGCATTGCACTTTGAAAGCAGCTAAATTAAAACAATGTTTGTAGGCGAGGGGAGGGGGTGGTAATCATCGAGCACTTGTCACTTAGCTATTTCTAACAATATAGTTGCGTAAAAATAATTAACAAAAAAAATTCCTGGTCAAAGAAATGTTGAAGCACATCTAGTGTTTACTGTCTTAACTTAAAATCAATTATATTGGTATGTTTAAGAAAAAAAAATACTAACTTGGTCTTAAAGTTCCCCCCCCCCACACACACACACATGGGCAAGAGGAGGCGCCAACACTGATACGTCTAGACGTTTTAGAAAAAAAAAAAAAAACCCGAATGCAGCTGCAAAACTGTACCAATCTGCGTCTCTCCATCCCCTCTTTGTATGTTAGTGTGACACGGACGAGGGCAGGGTGTGCCTTTTATTTCTTTGCGCCCCCCTCACTTTTTTTTTTTTTTTTTTTTTAAAGTGACACCATAACTGCCCGCTATTCCCGCTGTGTGCTTGTTAAACTGTTTAGACAACGTGAAGAGTTGTACGGACCCTCTGCGACCTGCGTTTGTGTAATCATTTTCCCCCACTGATCTGTTTAATTGCTAACGTCGTATAATCCGATCTTTTAAAACGTTCATCACGGCACAGATAATGATCATCTCTTCATACAATGGACATTTTCTTTTCCTCATCTTTTTATATTTTTGAAAAAACATAAATAAAAATCCATTAAATCATTACGCAGCTTATTTTGAGAACCTGCTGCTGCTGCTTTTGGAATGAACGTTTGTTTTTACCTGCTAATCGTAATTAATCACCGGATGCGAATGGGATAGAGAAACACCTGGATAAAGTTGTTGTTCGGCCGTTGGAATGTCGCCCGCCTTAATGTTCAATAAGTTCTTTTGTACGACAGTTGCGCGGTGTAAATTAATGATATCGTCTGAGGAGCACAAATGAACACTACTCTACTTTTGAGTTAGAATTTAAAGATAAATTATTTTCGGTGCTTATGCATTTATTTTACCGCGCTAATTTATTAAATAGTATTTGAGTTAAATTTGATTTTTACGATATCTTTCAAATTAGTGAAATAGTTACAAACACCCTCTCTGTTAAGAATGGCTTTCTTAAATAACACTATTTCAGCACCGTAACATAAATGCATAAGTACCTTATTTTCTATAAGCCAGTTCAATTATTTTCGCAAACTCGCGATACTTAAAAAAAAAAAAAAAAAAAAAAAAAAACGTACGGACCGTGCTGAAAACGTTACTATTTGTCTTCAATACGGGGGGGGGTAATTGTGTACTTAACAATTTATTAAATAAAAAATACGGTCAAAATTGAATTTAACGTGGAAATCTAATTTTATAAAACTTGTGTCTCTCTCCCTCCCCCACCTTTTTTTTTTTTTTTTTTTTTTTTTTTTTAAGTGCATCTAAAAGACGCGAGGTAGCAGATTAAATTATGGAGTTTTAGCCGATAAAAATAGCTGCTAAAAGGTCAAAATTGAAAAAAAGAAACTTGTGCGCAAATACGTTAGTCTGTTTAGTTTTAATACTTTCTTATTCATCTGACGATAGCTCAAACAGTAACGACTAAGCCTGAAGCGCGAAGAAGCGCTGAATGTTTTGATTCCGATTCTAGATGATGGCACCAAAGTCATATTTGTAATCACTCCTATATATTGGGTACATAATCAATAGAGAATTGGTTGCAGTAATAAACACTAAATTTGCATAAATGAAAATATCAAAACGTATTTTAGACTGGGCAAGCAACACCGGGCGCCCTGTTAGCCCTATCTAAAAATATATATACAGCAGTACAGCAGTAGCACAGCACGGTTCGTATTCTGCAAAAGTTCCAAAAATACTAATTTAATTTTTTTGTCAGGTGGGTAATATTTACCATAGAGAGCTGAGCTTTTGACAAAGATCTCTATATTAGTATCTGTATTAAATGGATTTGTAATTAGTGATATTTTAAGATGTCTGCGAGAGTAAATCCAATATTGTGACCGGGGGGACGGTGAACTTTGAATTAAATTGAATCGCAGAAAAATACTTTCATTACATAAATATTCCAAAGATTATTTTTTGGCATTTATGATTTTAATACAATTTCAAGCATATGGCCCCACGGCTCGCGCATATATGGTGAAATCTAGAGGTCCAATTTTCACAGTCTATACATTAAATTACGATGTATTTTGGCAATAGCACAGCGAATGTTATCTTCAAAGAGGTCTATTGTGTCTGGTTTATTAGCGTAAACATAGTGCTTTACATATCTTCCCTCTCCCCGCCAAAAAAAAAAAAAAAAAAAAAAAAAAAATTGAGTTAAATCGCATAAACGAGGTGGCCAGTTGACATGTCCATTTTGTGAAATTATTCGTTTATCAAGTGTTATCATTTGCAAACGATGTTCAGATGTCAGTATCTTCATGAATTGCCAAACTAAGCTGAACTTAAAATAACCGATAGTTGCCGAATCTGTAATCGAAGAAAATAGAATTGTTAATTTTAAGTTTGCTGCCTACCTAACACCATACTTGTTAAAATGTATGTTATATTTTTACAAATAATTTATTCAAGGTTTGTTCTGTCAGTGAATGAGAAATCCTACTAAACTAAGGCAATATTAATTTGTCTCAATCTTTCTGGGGAGAGGGACCCCCCCCCACACACACACACACATTGAACACCGATTTGGTGTCTACTGCTGCTCTCGTGGGATACTTGTAGAGAAATGGGTGTAGGTAGATTTAATATAGGACATTCTCTCCTTTCCAAAGAAAAAAAATAAAAGTAGGTTGCAAAAACCTACTCGAAGGTGAAGGTAAAGCCTGGGTCGATGTTCTGTGACCGACCGAACAAAACCTTACCCTACTCTAACATTAGCCGGAAGTCTTATGACACTGGTGTTTTGCATTATAACCTTTTCGATTTATTAATTTTGTTCTATGGCATATCAACCCCTTAATGCTGACTCCAATCCGTTTGGAAAAATGTTTTAAGCTTAGAGTTCTTGATATCTTCAAATATTTATTCATTGTTTGGTTATTGTTTTTATTTTGGACTTTGCAGAGCATGATTGAGTTTTGTAATGGGGGGAAAATTTCACAACTTTTCGGTCACTGGAATCTTTCTGGCGAACTCTGATCTGCACGGAATAACATCAATGTTTGGTACAATTTAAATCGGGAAGCCACTGATATTCAGATCGTCTGATCTAGTAGCACTAGGTTAACCCTTTTGAACGTAATTTCTTTTCTGTTTTGGTTTTTTTTTTCCTGTTTTTTTTTTTTCCTGTTTTTTTTTTTCCTGTTTTTTTTTTTCCTGTTTTTTTTTTCCTGTTTTTTTTTTCCCTGTTTTTTTTTTCCCCTGTTTTTTTTTTTCCCCTGTTTTTTTTTTTCCCTGTTTTTTTTTTCCTGTTTTTTTTTTTCCTGTTTTTTTTTCCCTGTTTTTTTTTTTCCTGTTTTTTTTTTTTTTCCTGTTTTTTTTTTTTTTCCTGTTTTTTTTTTTCCTGTTTTTTTTTTTTTTTCCTGTTTTTTTTTTTTTTTCCTGTTTTTTTTTTTTTTTCCTGTTTTTTTTTTTTCCTGTTTTTTTTTTCCTGTTTTTTTTTTTTTCCTGTTTTTTTTTTTTTTTTCCTGTTTTTTTTTTTTTTTTCCTGTTTTTTTTTTTTTTTCCTGTTTTTTTTTTTTTTTCCTGTTTTTTTTTTTTTTCCTGTTTTTTTTTTCCTTTTTTTTTTTTTTTCCTGTTTTTTTTTTTCCTTTTTTTTTTTTTTCCTGTTTTTTTTTTTTTTTTCCTGTTTTTTTTTCCTGTTTTTTTTTTTTTTTTTTTTTTTTTTTTTTTTTTTTTTTTTTTTTTAAATAATAAAAAACAGGAAAATAAAAAAACAGGAAAATATCCTGTTTTTTTTTTATTTTCCTGTTTTTTTTATTTTCCTAGTTTTTTTTATATTCTTGTTTTTTTTTCTTGTTTTCTTTAAATTGATTAAAAACCGAACTTTACGTAAATTATAAATACAAAGCTCTTATTCTATTATGGTTCGTTTGTACTTTAATAGTACACTCTTAAATAATAGCAAACTCTTAGCTAAGAAGCTGTTGTATAAAAGTTGTCTAATTTTACAATGTTAAAATAATACGTTCGCTTGAGAAAGGGAGACTGAATAATCAGATGATTCCATCTTCATCATTCTGGTTCTCCTCTTTTGAATTTTGACTTCAAAGTAAATTTAAAAAAATGCAATTCATTTGTATTTTCTTCTGATCGTTTTCCTCACTGTTGCTGTATATTTTACAACTGTTTTTGCCAATCTATCCTCCGGTCATGAAAAGAAACTGGAATCTTAGGAAGATTTCCATCATTGTTGTAAATATGGGAGCAGACTTATGAAAAATTTGGTGCTGCTACACTATAGGGACGAAATTCGGAAATCGTAAAACTGAATTTTACATGAAAACAATGGTATCTACGTATTCTTCGTATTTTTAAGATGATTATATCCAAAAATTAAGAAAATCGATAAGGTAGATGGGTATTAAAGAAAACAAAAAATAGAATTTGATAAACGATTGTAAAACTCGGTTCAAAAAGGAGGTAATTTTCCGTTTGGATTTAAACAAGATGGCGGCAATTTTTCTCCTGCCAACATGATTAAAAGTTTGTTTAATAATTCAGTAATATAAAGGTAATTTCGACTGCATAATTTGGAAGCTACCATTGTAACCGATTAAAATTGACAAAATCGGTTGAAACCATTGTTTTTTATCTGATAACTCCATTTATCGACTACAAAATCACGTCCCGATTCTGTAGAAGCGCCTAGAATTTACAAAACTGGTGAATATACCCAGTGAACCAGGCACCGGAGTAATAAAATAAATTCCATTTAAAGAGGCGGTTAGAATCTTCAAAAGATCTCTTGGTTGGAATGTTTGAAATTAGCAGGTGAATACCTGGCATCCAGTAGAATGCCCCATTCTTAGCAAAAAACAAATAAAAATTGTATGTGATGACTGCATACTGTTGTTGATTACATAAGATGTTTACCAATAAAAAATGCTCGGGATTGATGTGTGTTGTCACTTTTGTGGAATCTAAAGAAAACGTTTTGAAGCAAGGACGAGTCCATTGTTTTGGAACTGGCTTTTATGACATTGAAGGATAATGGGTTCTGGGCTAATCTCCAGGTGAGAGAGAACAATTTTTGAGAATTCTAACCTGGCACCCAACTTCAAAGATAATCTCTTCCATTGCCACCTAAACTGCTTTATGAATGGATCCTTGGTTATATACACCTCTCACTAATCGTCTTTGGAATTATCTTCTAGTAGACTGAAACAGGTCGCTGGACCAAGGCTGTGTTTTTAACACAGCTCTGAAGAACTGATTTGGCTTAGCTATGATGGCCCTTTGACTAAGGGGCCTGTACTAGGTTGGGAAAGGGACTCTTAACTATGGAGTTTCATGCCGATTCCTCTGTCAAAGTTTGACTCTGGGGCAGGAGGGGGATGTTTAGTTCTCTCATACTGCAAGAACTGTGATACCAGAGTCAAAAAGTGGGATTGAGAAGTCTGCAATCCCTCCTCCCCAAAAAGAAACTTTCTGACCTGCAAAAAATGCCTTGGCATTCCTGGTGTGGACGACTGAGGCGATTAACAATAAACCAACCCTTTTCTCAAAAAAGAAAAAAAACAAACAAGGAAGGGGGGGGGGCTCCTAGAACTGAATAGAGCCAGCATTACACTATCATCAGGGGCCAGGTCATTACAGAAATGGTCTAATTTCTGATTTTTGAGGAAAGTCTCCTAGCGTGTGCCCCAGTGAAATAAGAACAAAAGGCAACTGAGAAACTTTAGGCATGACCATCTACGGCAACACATCAAAGGCTGTAAATGACAAAGTTCTCTCTGATTCTCTCTCCTCATCTTGAGCGCGTGGTTCCTGGGGGAAGACGTGGCTGGTTACCTTGTAATGCATCTAAAACCAAACTCCTATCCTTACATCATCAATGCTCTGATCCTCATCTGGCATCAATTGGGATGGATGGCTCTCGTCTGGGAGAGGCCCCGTGTTTTGACAAGCTTCTGGGTTTGACTTTTACTCCTGATCTGAAATGGAACACGTACATAAGTCTGTTGCCAAGATCGCTGGAAAGATGGTGGGATCCTTCTACCACTCCAGAAGATATCTCACTACTGATGCAATTCTCTATCTATATAAACGCCAAGTACTTCCAAAGATGGAATACTGTTGCCATATCTGGGCAGGAGCTGCTAAAAACAGCCTATCCTGCCTTGACAGAGTACAAAATAGACTTAGTGGGGGTGGGGGATGCCCTTTTCTCTACCCTGCAACCTCTCTCCCACAGAAGAGACGTTGCGAGCCTATCCTTGTTTTATCGTTATTTCCATGGCAGGTGCTCGTCTGAGCTCCAATCTCTGGTCCCCCTCGCCAATCTTTCACGAAAAACACCCGTCTAGCTGAATCCACTGTGAAAAATTTCCCCCACTCTTTATCTGTGCCTAAATCAAAACGTGGATTCCATGAACAAAGCTTCTTTCTTAGAACTACATGCCTGTGGAACTCTGTTCCGTCTGCCTGCTTCCCACCGGACTACAACTTGGATGTGTTCAAGTCCAATGTTAACAAATTCCTAATGAACCGCCCCCTTAAGTAAACACTTCATCAAATTTCCACACTAACGTAATGTACTTGCAATAACCCTTATCCCTGAGTGGCTTCCGGGCCTTGATAAGTAGTGATCACTGTTTAAAAAAAGAAAGAAAAAAAAAAAAAGGTTGCAGGTGGAGAAAGTAGGGTCAATTGGTAAAGAATAAGACATAAATGGCGCATACCTCAGCTCTACTCTTTAGGAAAGATTCCTTCAAAGTTAAGTTTTAACCTACGCTTTAACCTTTCATTATACTTCCAACCAATTTCTCTCTAGATCAAGACATGGTTTGAATCTTACGCTGAGGATTTGAGCTGGATTACCGATCCAACAGAACAGAGCCAGTAGAGTTATAGATCCAAGCATCCAACTACAGGTCTATCGACTTGCTGCAGTTAATTTTGGTCTCTGTGATCATTCCATAACATGTCAATGCCTCCGTGACCATCTCTGTCTCTGAAGCATGACACAAAGAAAGTGATGTTATCGGTGAATGCAGAAACTCTGGCTTCCTGTCAGGCTGCATGATCCACATAGAACCAAACTAGCTGCCCTGTTCATTAGCTTGCAAAGTGTCCTTTCCAATGAGAAGGTAGAGCAGAGGCGACCGCCAACAATTCTGATGCAGGCTGAGAAATAGTGAAAGATTCTTCCCATTTCTCTGCACCACTGTTTTTTTTGTTTTTTTTTATAATCATGTTGACACACTGGTTCCCTTTAGATGACCAAAGTTAAGCAACGTTGAGCTTGGTTATTACTAAAATGGGTGACCAACTTGGGAATTCCAGGCGCTGTATGTAGGACGTCGACACATCCCAGCAAGAATTGCAAAAACCTAACGTCATCTCCCTTAACGGCATATACATGCAACTGGGGACCGCTTGTGAATTTCATACTCTCATGAAACTTCCTGAATAGGGTTAATGCCGACCGACATCACTGCCATTGGTGAGCGATACAGAGGAGATATCCATTTATGGAATTTTGGTTTAAAAAAAAAAAAAAAAAAATGCCAAGAAGCGATAGACGACCCTCCCCATCTCCCGAAATCTTTGAACAGATCCAAATTGATTAGCACGGTCTCTGTCATCTACCTCCCTCTGGGATGTTACGAATCGATGCAAGTTATGAATTGATTTCCTCTCCATAGCATAATTCTGCTCAGGTTCGATTTATTCTCTGATAGCATCGGTTCCATGAGATCTTGGCTAAAATCTTTGTTTACTAAATAATATACTTTTATTTTGGTCTGTTTTTTAGTCCTGATTCAATCGGGTTTATTATTTATGCATCCTGCATAGTAAAGTATTGACCTAAATGTAATAAAAAAATAAATACCAATGGTTTAGACAATAAATTGGAAAGAGAAACAAATTTATATAAATAAATCAGTGAGCGTGTCTGTGTGTAAATATTTAACCGATAAACTCTTAAACTACTGGTCACATAGTATTGAAATTAAAACAGGAAACAGTAATCATACACTAAGGATGGTTTATGAGTAAAGTTTTTGTCTGGATGAATGAATAACATATACAGAAATATGTGGGCAATTTGAAATGCAAAAATGTTCATTTCTACTCACCAGCATATTTCTATTACTTGCAAATTCATTCATAGCTTTATATGGTTTAATTTTGAATCTTTCTTATCAGTGTCAGGTTAACTCAAACCGTAGGTAACTGGGCTGGACCTTTTAAATGTTTGTTTAGATGATGACACCAAAATCACTTTTTTAATCTTTTGAAATCGGTACGAATTAGGTACGGGAAATTTAATGGCTACTTCCGTGGGGGGCGGGCATGGTTTTTAACGCCGTTTTTCAAGTACTTTTTTATTGTATTTTAAAGATTATAGTTTAAAGTTAATTTCTCAAAGAAAAAAAGTGAAATAAAAAATACATGGAATAATTTTATCTCAAATCTGAAAAACCCTACGTAAAAATTCATTATGACAAAAATCGCGTTTTCTGGAATTATTTCCAAGTTAAGTATTAACTTTTTTTAACATTTTAATCCCAAACAAGGCACATTGCTACTTTATTGTAGGGGGCTACTATCAGGGACATAAGCATCAGGGGTACAGTGTAGGAAGTTGGGCAGCAAGATGTCGGTTCACGTTGCACTTGAACTTCTGCATGTCAGTACAGTCGGAAGCAGGGACTCGGAAGGGAATTCCAAAGTCTAGCTGTTCTGGGGAAGAAACTACTGGAGTAGAAGGCTCTCTTGCATCTAGGGATCTCTACTGTGGAAGGGTGGGATTTAGCCGTTTGTCGGGGGTATTTACGCCAAGGGGGCACAAGTGCTTGCAGTTCGTCAGAGCATTCACCGTTAAAGTACTTGTAGAACAGGCAGAGGGATGCAACATTTTGTCGATGTGACAAAGGCTGAAGTTTAGCTGACAGTTCAGGACCTATCAGATTGGCGACTCTCTTTTGAACCTTGTCTAGGAGCGAGAGACTAGTGGCAGATGCACCATCCCAAATATGACAACAATACTCCATACATGGGCGAATGGTGGCCTTATAGAGGTATAGGATACTTTCAGGTGTTAATAGCTTTCTAGCACGGTAGAGAGAACCCACCTTCTTCACAGCGGTCCTGGCAATGTTCTCAATGTAATTGTTCCAACTCTTGTTTCCTGTGAACGTTAAGTCGAGGAGTTTAAAAGAAGTACTTTCAAATAAAGAGTCTTTGGCCATTGCTATTGGCGGTAGGGAAGGTTTCTTGTAATTATTGAAGGAAACAAATTTAGTCTTGGCAGCATTGAAGGTGACCATCCAATGTTGTCCCCATTCCACTACGGATCGGAGGTCTTCCTCTAGTGTTTTATGCCATTTCTTTAGATATGTGTTCATTTGTTTTCCTGTTGTGTCTGTCATAGAGCGTGGTGTCATCAGCATATATATCTATCTCAGAGGCATTTTGTCAGGGAGGTCATTTATGAATATTAGGAATAACAGAGGTCCAAGGATAGACCCCTGAGGCACTCCCGCATTTATATCATATTGTTTAGATGTATGACCGTCAAGGACAACCTGGATTTTTCTCTTATCTAAGAAGGATCTAATTATGTTATGTATTCTTCCAGTGATGCCGTATGATCTGATTTTCTTAAGACCCTCATGCCATACCCTGTCAAAAGCCTTAGATATATCTAGAGCTACCGCTCTACCCTTCCCCGCTTTGTCCAGTAACTGGTATATACGTTCTGAGATTACAGTTAGGATGTCTGCTGTGGAACCGGCTTGCCTAAATCCATATTGTTGGTCAGTCAGAAGTTTAGCATCTATAAGATGATGGACTAGAGCTTGGTTAATTATTGTCTCAAATATTTTGGCGAAAAGTGAGAGGAGGCTAATGGGGCGATAATTTACTGGGTCAGTTCTTTCGCCAGAATTCTTGAAAACTGACACTGCAGAAGCAGTTTTCCAGCAGGCAGGAAAGAAAGATTCATTAAGGCATTTGTTGTAAAGTTAGGAGAGAACTGGAGCTACTTCAGCGGCGCACTTTTTTAATAGCACAGCCGGGATGAGATCAGGTTCACATGCTTTTGCAGTGTCAAGCTTTATTATGATAGCATGCACCTGAGTAGATAGTAGTGGATAGTGGGGGAATTGTTGATTGCCCATTATTTACTACACTGTTGTAGATTTTCCAGAAGTCAGGGGTTCCTAATTTCTGTGCTTCAATGCGTTTTTGGGTGGTTTCAGTAAATTCTCTCTTAGCTGTCGCAATTCTTTCTTACAGTTATTTGTGGCTTCTATGTACTTCTGTCTCTTTGAACTGAACTTATGTCGGTTAAATTTGCGATATGCATGCTGCCTTTGCACTATGGCAGCTGCACAAGTTGAAATGAACGATTGAGGAGAGTGGGGTTTGCTATAGAATTTGCGTGTGGGAACATGTGCTTCAATTGCCGCTTTGAACCATTCAGTGGTCTCAATTGCGCAATGTTCAGCAGGAAGTGAAAAGATATTTTGCCATGGGGCGTCCCTGATGAGGTCTCTGATGGCTTCCCAGTCATCCTTTTTATAATATCTTGTTATTTTGAGCAGTGGCTCTTCAGTTTTGGCTCTAGAGTTTTGAGGGATTTCAACCATTACCATTGCATGATCGGCGTTCCCAAGAGGGCTGTGGGCATTCATTACAGTCATCGGGAACTGTGGTCAGAAACAGATCTAGAAGTGATGCATCTTCTTGCTGGTCTGGAAAACTGGTTGGAAACGTAACCATCTGTGATAGGGAATGAGATATAGAGAAGTTACGTGTTGTGGTACCAGCTGCGTCTTTATAAGTAGAAAATCCAAGCCAGTTGCTGTGGTGGACATTGAAGTAACCAAATACATGCACTTGTGCGCTAGTGTCGAGGGAAAGTGCTGTATCTCTGCTGTCAGAGACTTTGTTTATCAGGGTACAGTCCTGGGTTGAGGGAGAGCAGTAGAGAAAACAAAAGTAGCTAATGTTGTGTTGCATGTTAAGTCTAAAGCACTGTACTGTCATTTTTATTTTTAAGAGTTTCAGTTTAGGTAAGGGTTGCTGAGCAAGTGGTTATACAGAATACCAGACATGCAACACGGGCAGATCAGCTGTCCCTCCATCTACTAGGGTTGTGGCCTCAGGATAGCCCACCGGGGATGAGTGCAGGGTCCCCTTCCATGTGCAACATTGCACTACAAACATCCCGATATTATACAACTGTTGATGGAGCAGCCGCTCTAAGCGCTACCAAAGAGTTAGGGCCACTGTACTACCAGTCGGGAACAGCAGCCAGGAACTGTCTATCCAGTACCCTCACCCCATGAGATGGTCAACCCAATCTGCTTGCACTTGTATTACAGTATTCAAGCACTCCCAAGTGCCCAGTTTAAGGGTTGGGATGTGTCAGGAGTTGGGGAAAAACGGCGTTCATTGCCCTAGTCAGGAAACAAGATCGACCACAGTGTTTAAGTCTTAAGATAATGAATTAATACAATAAATGTACTTAACTTTTGCTAAAGTAATAATTATCCAAAAATATATGACTGGTTGGAACGAGACTTGTTTATCGTATCCAAAAAAAATATCTGGCGGCAATATTTAAATATGTATGGAAGGACAAATTAGACATAATTATGTCTTTATTTAACATTCTGGCATACCGAGCGATTTTTTTTTTTTTTTTGAGTCGCAGACTCTCCTTTCTTCATTTAAAAATGCAGAAAAGTTAATTAAATTCATTAATTATACTACTGAAAATGTATTCTTTGAAAAAAGTTAGCACCATTAATATTAATACAGAATTACAATTAAGAAAACAATTTATAATCCTTGAAAAAATTACACACTAAAAAAAAATATAGACTTGCGTTAAAATTTAAAATTCATAAACAAACAGGCGGGTAGTTGAAAAGAGGAGGCGGGTGGGCAAACAGACTGGTTTTCTTTTCAATTCGCATTCGTACTTACCGACATGGAACGTTCGTATAATTTTTGTCACTTTTTTAATTAAATTATTTTTCTATGTTCCTGTTTTTCGATTTAATTTTTTTTTTCCAAGATTATATGAACATTATTTTACGTTGATAATTATACGTTCTTGCGTGCAATGGAAATATTAGAATCTTGCATGTAAAGATTGTGTTAAAAATGTAAGCGTAAAAAAAGAAATATTTTTGCAATTATAATTTTTTGTGTGAAAATATTAAATAAACAATGCTTAATTCAATGATAATATTGGTAGTTCGAGAAATTAATTTTTCTTCGGGTTATATCGATTTCATTAATACAGACTTCAGGGGCTTTTTCCGCAATGTTCCTGTAAAAATTATTTTATTTTTATTTTATTGTTACAAATTACGAAAGCCAAAATAAATTCTTTCGTTTTTTTATTACTGAAAACCATAACTTTAGTAAAGGTAATTTTTGTTTAAACAAAATACATTTCCACTAAGATTTAAATAAAAATAATTAGTTCATTATATTCCGCGATCATTATTTGATAAGTACTGAAAATTTCATTAAAATTGGTTGATTTCCTTTTTTTTTTTTTTTTTTTTTTTTTGTGAATTTTTAAGTAAAGGGAGGGGTTCAAAATGTTTATACATTTTGAGCATCGGTATTCATTTTGCCCGTACCTAGTACTAATATATATATATATATATATATATATATATATATATATATATATATATATATATATATATAGGGTGTCCATAAAGTCCGTGTGCAATTTTAAAATGAATTGTTCCAAATTCAAATCCTGTTTACATGTTATTTCTATTGCAATTACAAATAAAATTATAAATATTTTAAGGCGCACACGGACTTTATGGACATCCTGTGTGTGTATATATATATATATGAGAAATGTCTCTAGTAATAAATACGAAATCTGCATGAATTAAAGTAGATTTAAGCGTATTTTATGACTTGTTAGTGTAAAATAAAAATTTAAAAATGAAAATTTGAAAACTTCTAAATTATCAAATAGTCATTCAACCTGGTTTTAAAATCAATAAATTTTCAGTTATTAAGAGATTGACATTTTTTCTGAAGCTGTTTATATCAATTTTATATTACATTCGCAAAATGAAACTTTACTAATTTCGTTTAATTAGTAATTTAATAGCGGAAAAGTATAGTAATCAAAATTAACATTCCAAACCCCATTTAAAAAAAAAAAAAAAATAGTACAATAAAAAATGAAAGTAAAAATACTCCCTGGCAACGTCGAGTAAGAGAATAGAATCTCATCAAAATGATAATGTTGCCCTGAAAAGGACAGATTGGTTCACATGATCATAGTGAGTTGTACTAAAAGAGGCAGCTTTTACTTGGAACGGAAAGATAGAAATTACAGTGTCTGGAGTGAGGTCACATTGGTCACTGTTGAGTCAACAGCTGGACAGGTAGAAAGTTAAGTCTGATGCAAACTTTTTGTATCGCTGGGAACAACTTTAAAAAAAAATTTTTTCTCATCTCTGAGTAGTTGAATACATCTGAAATGAGACCAGTTCGTGGAAATAGTACATCGCAGTAATTAATTCATAGCCTATGATAACGTAACAGGCCTATTTAATATTTTGCTGTGTTACATATGCGTCGGCTAGGCTAAAATCTTCACTGCGTGTTCATTTGATGTCGGAATGATGTTTAGATAGAAATCAACTGGGAATAAAATGGTGGAAGTCAAACTTCCGTTCAACGAAATGAAGGTCATCTGTTTGTACAACAATATCCGGTTTTGTTACTTAAAAGGAGTGCCGACTTCCGAAACGGACAATCGCGATTATTTCAAATTTTCAAATAGTTCTGTCAAACTTTTCGTGGTTTTTTTTTTTTTTTCTTACTCTCCGGGTAAAAAACAATCTACAGATATTTTCTTTATATAAAATATATAATACATATTTTAAAGTACTTTAATTCTTTGTTCTTCCTATTTACTTGGATAGTAATAATTTTTATTAATTGACTTTGGCTGTAATATCATTAAGAACACTCCCTTTTTAGCGGTGTCTTGGTTAATATTTTTAGAGGAATCCTAAAAATACCACTCTTCACTATTTCAAAAAAATCTTGTATAAAATCATGTTTAACCCTTTTTGTTACAACACGTATATAATTTAATAAAAATTAGTTTGAATGGCCGTGAGAGGCCATTTTTCAACAATAGTCTTGTTGATATAGTTACTAATGCATAATGAACGATTTTTCCCCGCAGTCTTAAATAAACTAATAATAATTTGTTATTCTTTGGATTGATCAACATGAATCTAACTTTTCTAATAAATATATTCTTCACCTAAGTTATATTGCAAATCGCCCATCCCCAAAATGGACGTTCAATAGTTTCATTTAAAACTCTTCTTAAACAATAGTTTCATTTAAAACTCTTAAAAATTATCCGACTTTTCGATTGAAGATGAAAGTGTAGAATCGCTTCTTCCGTGATCTCTCCTTGGTTGGGAGCTGGAATGTTTTGTTGGCTGTCGTGTGAGATGCTGTTGACAGAACCGATTAAGTTATTATTACAGCTAGATCAGAGTGCCACCTTTTTCTTTCCAGGTATAAACTGACCTTGAGTCTAACTTTTCCCCATGTAAACAAATCTGAAATAAACTGTTCTGATCGGTTTCATCAGTCCTTTCATTTTCCCTTCCCGCGACTATTTAAAAGATGTTGAGGAAGTTTCTTTTTTCTTGGGCAAGACCGCGTGCTGATTTATGATTAGCGTGCACTTGTTCATAGTGTGTGATTGTTGACTTAAAATCTCGGTCTCCTCCCCTTCCTTCTTTGATTCCACTTCACCTCAGAGGGGAAAGGTCACTAACGTTGCCGCCATCGAGATCAAGGGTTATTGGTTGGTTTCTTTCCTTTTTCTAACTATCCACTCCGAGCACTCGCGCAATCGAACGTTATTTTACACCCCCCCCTTACACTTCCTCAAGTGTTTGGCGTTAGTAATCTATTATTTTAGCCTGAGAATTAGTGTGTGTGTGGGGGGGGGGTACAACATGATACATTAAGACGATCCGTCTTTCCGATTTACACCAATTATTTCTAGTCTCTATTACTTACCTCCTCCCATGAAAGGTAAATAGACAAAAGGTTACTTTTCAAGGTGAGTGAAATCCAGCTCCAAGATTGGGACAGAAATTGAAATTACCTCGGTTTAGGGCTTCTCCTTCATTGTCAAAGAAGTGTAGTATCATAGCAGATACTACACTTTACTCTCTACTTTTAGTCCAAATTCAAGGAATATTTTTTCTAATTGAATTTTTCTTAAAAGAAAAACTTATCAATGTGTAGCAGATGAGGAAGTTATCCAATGTCCCATGATTCTTAAAATTCGAAAAAAATGTGAACAACAAAAAGAAGACAGTACGGTTGTGCAATAATTTAATCTTTCTGTCTAAAAGGAACTTTGGATGGGAGATTGTTTCCTACGGACTCTGAAACGGCTGGACCGATTTTTTTTTTTTTTTTTTTTTCACATGAAGGTACTTGATGAACGTTCTTAGGTTGATATTGTATCGGAATCCGTCTGATAAGTATCGAAAATCAAAAAATTGATTAAAGAATTAAGTCTAATTTTGACCAAATTTTAAACTATTATACAATCTAGCATCACAAGTGCATTTGAGAAGTTTTATCATTGCACAAGCAGAAAGTCCCAGCGTATGAAATCAACTGTAGATTCTTTTATAAGACAAGGGGGTGTTCTAAATGAATGTTTCTGTTTAGAGTGCAACTAAAGAATGATACTTGAATTTTGCATTTTAAACTTGAATTAAATCCATTACAGATAACTTTATAACGTCAACTGTAGATTCTCTACAGTGCAATGTAGATTACAATGTACTATGGACTGTCACTGCGGGGAGGCATGTGAAGCTTCCTCCTGGTACATTGCAGTTGGTTCCCAACTAGTAGAGCAGCCAATCAATCGATTTGATGAAAAGGGGAAAAAATTGGCAATTTCACAGATTTCGATGATAAAAGTATGGGACGGGTGGAACATTTGTTGATCCTCATTCAATCCCGGAAAACGTCGGGTTTCCCTGCTAGTTAGAAATAAATGCGTCTCTACATGCTGGATTAGATGGTTCTGTGGGCAGGATTGGAAACTGTTGCTTCTAGTTTATAGGTACATAACCATTATAATATATATATCGATCGATGCTTCCGTTCAGTCTCGAAAGACAACGGATACCCCCTGTAAGGGCATTTGCGCATGTAATTGTGTGGCAGAGATTGTGCCATTCCCAGCCACACCTCTCCCGAATTGGCACTGTTTGAGTCCAGTGGCAAGGAAGAGTCTAGGACGACTGGAAACAATGCCGAGATAAGCAGAGAGCACATACAGCACCTGGAAGTCCCAAATGGTCACCTATTTAGTACTGACCAGTTTCAACGTTGCTTAACTTCTGTGATCCAGCGGGAACCGGTGTGTCAAACGTGATTATGTCGTATATATATATATATATATATATATATATATATATATATATATATATATATATATATTGATATCGGTGGTAAAGTATGGCAGGCAGGATTAATGTTACTAGTTTTAGATAAAAAAAAAACACTGTTTGTTGTAGTAATAATGTCACTATTGGGAAGTCGTAAGTGAAAGGTCACAGCATATGTGTGATTCGTACAGGAGCTTTGGTGGTAGGAACAGAGCTGATTTTAGCTGTTTGCTACTATTAGTCGTAGATTGCAAGATGACAAATATTGCTGTGGTGAGTTCCCAATTATGAGGGGGGGGGAGTAAAAATGTTGGATAGAAAAGATGCATCTACGTTATAGTTTAATTGCTGCTAATAACAATGCCTCAATGACGCTTTGTTCGTTAGCAGAAAAAGATGCACAAAGAGAGAAAATACTCTCGCTGTCTGATGTTGTCGAAAGGTTGACATCCGGTTTTGTTAAGAGCGCAGAGTTGTAACCGTGATGTAACATGTTAACACTGATTTTAATCTTGCGATAATTAATTTGCGAGAAAGTTACAGTGAAGTACGCAAAATAAAAATAGAAGTAACGTGGGAAAATTATAATTTCATGGCATAATTTAAGTTTGAGTATATTTCCAATACAAATCGGGAAGTACTACAATCTGTACACACAAATTTCCCAATGTTTATTTTTAAAGTTTTCTAAATAAATATGAATAAGCTTTTTCGTTTTATATATTTTTATATATCTATATAATTTTAGAACTCTGATCAGCTTGCTTACTTGAGCGTTGACAATATTTTTTTATTTAATTTCTTTTAAAGTGTTTTCCTTACAAATTAATGTAATTTAACCCATTGAGTAAAAAAAACTGATTAAAATATATAATATGTAACTATTATCTTATTTATAATCATATTTACTGCTTTTAATAGCGCTCCTATGGATTCTGACTATTTAATTTTTTTTTTTTTTTTTTTTTTTTTTTTTTTTTAGACCTTGCTTAAATATTTTGTCTTCAAGGATTGGGGAGGTAGAAACTTGGTTTTAGTAGTGCTTTTATTAGGGCCTTCTTAATTTTAATTAGTGCTTGCAATAGTGCTCTGGAGGCTTCCTGTTTTTTTTTTTTTTTTTTTTGTTTTTTTTTACTCGTCACTTAAAAAAAATAACTGACAATCTCAAAATCATTTTTTATTTTTGAACATTTTTCATCTTACTCTTTAGGGGCCAACCCGTAGACTCATAATATATATATATATGATAATTTGGTGCTTAATCGATTGCATTCATTATATTTCAAAGTTTTTGAGATGAGGATTAATTTGTATTATTTGGATTATGCAAATTACTGTTCTCATTTCTAGTTATTTGCGCATTTCAGTCGATATAACCTCTAACCTTCAAGTGTATCTTGTCGAACTCTGGGTAGGGGGGTTTTCTGTTGGATTCGGGAATCTGCACAGAATCTCAAACAGATCTTAATTTAATTCACAAGGTTAGCATGCTCTCGTTCCCTCGGCCATGACTATTAATCCTAACTAATTCACACCTGTCTTTTGAGTGTTGCTCGCACTGAACATTGAACCTTCAACTTCCAGAAAGCTTCCCGAAATATTGTGAAACTAACGATCAAGATGAGAACAGTAGTCCAAATAATATAACATTGGGATTATCTATATAAATAAAACAGATGTATGCGTGCGTGTGTCTGTTAAACTATTTAACTGATAAACTTTTAAGCTATTGGTCATATATATAACACTGAAATTAGCAAGAAATAGTAATCCTACATTAAGGATTGTTTACAAGTAAAATCTTTGTTTGGATGGATGAGTAACGCGTACAAAAATATTTTGGCAAGTTGAAATGCAAAATGTTCATTTCAATTTGCCAACATATTAGATTTACGCATGCGCAAATTCAATCGTTGCTAGTTTTTTTTTTTTTTTAATGTTAAATCTTTCTTCTCTATCTGCCGAGTTAGCTCAAACGGCAGGGAAAGAGCTAAATGAAGGAACGCGGCTGAAATGCTAAATGTTTTTGTTTAGATTTTAGTTGATAGCCTCAAAGTCATTTTAACTTTTTAAATCGGTACTACATAATGCGATATTCAGTAGAGAATTATCTGTAATAACAAATATGAAATCTGCCTGAATTAAAATATATTTAAGCGTATTTTAGGACCGGCAAGGTCGCCGCCCCACTCCCCGCTAGTTTAAAATAAAATTCTATCTCGAAGATGGCGGGGATGCGGGGTGGGGGTTGAAACGACCTTCATTGTAATCGATATAGTGATTTTAATTTTTTTTTTTTTTTATGCAATTAGGTCTCTCGCTCTTCTCATCCTTAATTGAATTGAAACCTTTTTAACCCTTTGCTTTTATATTTAATCGATAGTACCTCCCCCTCCACCCCCAAATGGGGTGGGTGTAGCATCCAATTTGCAGTTCGCTTCCACTTTGTACACAGTGACTGTATATGTAACAGTAATGTTGGACAAAATAGGAATCGTTGGATCTGGGCATTGTGGGGAGGAGGGGGGCTTTTTTTCTTCTTTTTATCTCAATAGTGTTCGATATAAAGTGGAATTTTTTGCATGCGTAAATAATACGAAGAGTTTTACCTTCAATAAGCCATAATTTTCTGCTGCTGAAACGAAACTAGTGATTATTTGTTTTATTTTTTATTTATTTATTTTTTTATTTTTTTTTTTACTCCGGTATTGCTCAAAGTCCATGCTTACAAGCATTTGTGTTTATTTTTGCAGGTAAACTTGGGTCATAAAATTTTTTTTATTGCTTTCAATTGAAGTTGAAAAGTTTGAATGCAAACCCCAATAATTCCAATTTCTTTAAATCAAAAGATCAAACAATACAAGACTAAACACGAAGAGTAGATTTTGATTAAAAGTTGCTTTTAAATTAAAGCAATAAAAATTTATACGCTATCAAATTATAGAAAACCTGCTTTGTCGATGCTATTGCATTAACACATTTCGTCGTGGTAGTTTTGCAATTTTGAAAATGTATCACGTTTTTGTTGAATGCCTATAAGATATAATTCTGTAAGAGTTGGTGTCATGGTGCTGTAACTTCAGAGGATTTTGATAGGAATTTGTAGGGGGGGGGACTTTATTTTTCATTCTTCCTGTGTAGTTTGGCCCTGTCGGTGGGGCATTAGAATACGCCGACTGCCCCCTTGCAGAGGGTAAAAGTCCCTCAATGGGGGTCCTGGATATGACCTTAAACTATATCCAGTGGTGAGGTCCCAGCTTGCGGGCTTTGGGGAGTGTGGAGCCACCCTTTAATTACCATTGCTCCCAGGTCCACTCTGACCCGGAGTGGTAGTACCTGTTTGGGTCCCAACTAGAAACCGACGTGAAAACAACAAATATTCTATTAAAAAGATTTTTCTTCAAAATCTTTGGATTCGGCATTAAATAACCCGAAAAGGGTTGATATGCCGTAAAACAACCAACCAACCAACCAATCCTGTGTAGTTGTTTAAAAAAAATAACAATGAAATTAGGTCAACCAGTTGATCGGCTTACTTCAAACTTTTTGTTGAGCTAGTTGCCAAAAAGGTGGAAAGATCTGATGGAGAACAGTTTTAAAAGAAATGTTATACACACTTCAAGTCTTCCATATTTCTTTACGCATGTTCCCCGAGAACATCGAGTAGCCCTGCATGTCTAACGATTCTGTCATTGCATCAGAACCATATCTTTCAATTTTTTTTTTCTCGTGTTAATAATGGCATATCATTGCTTCTACTTTTATCTGGTTTGGCTTTAATCCTTAAGGCTCTACGGACAAATTTATCTTTTGACAACCAAACATTTTCGTTTACTAGCCAAATAGAAATGTTACTAGCCAAACCCACATGACTTTTGGAATATGACATCTTCGTTCTATGACGAGTATGTACATCATAAAGATTTTTTAGTGTTAAGTGTAATACTAAATACAACAAATTCTATGTTGAAACTTGAAAATATAAACATTATTTGTTCAGATATTTTTTTAACAACCCTCATTAAAAAAAAAGAATATATTGTTCTATTAAACTTTTATTGTTTAAATAATTTAACTTTGTTCATTTTTATATAAAAAAAAAGTTGAAAAGATATTTTTCACTCAGTAGTGAGCTTTGGAAGATTGTCAGTTAAAGAAACACAATCGCCAAAAGATAAGTGTTTCATTATTTCTAGTTGCCAGTTTGAAAAATCACTCGCAAATGCGACTGTTTCACTCACAATGTTTGGCTTTAATCCCGTTTTCATTAGAGTTGATTCTCTATTGAAAATTATATTGTACCTAATACAGGGTGGAACCATAAAAGTGTCTCCTTAAAGAAAACAGTCCAGCTTTATTTTAAAACTTTTATTGAAAAAATCAATTCAAGTAACTTGATTATGTAGTTGAGCTGACATCTCTGTAACCACCTTCAGCCTCAATCACTGCCTTCATACAGGTCCGGAACTGAAAGCATGCCTTTTCCACATGTGCCAGTGGAAGCTTGGAAAATACTTAGCGGATGGCGGCGATCAAGCTGGCTTTGGTGTTGTGGGAGATCATATTAATATTCTCAACATATGACCAAATAAAGTAGTCCAGCAGTGTCAGGTTGGGATAGGGAAGGGCACAAACCCGTAGCACTCCTTCTGAAGCCAAGCCTGGATCTCTTTGAACTTGTGGGCTGGTGCAGAATCCTGCTATCACATCTAGGGTCTACTAGCAGCCACCTAATTGCACCAGGAGATCACCACACTCGACGCATCCAGGTACACTTTGGTGTTGACTTTCAAGCAGACTTCAAAAATATGAGGTGGCATGATGTGGTCCTCACTTGAAATTACACCAAAGACCATAACCATGGGTCGTCCAATGCGTTGAGCTGTGCCTTCAAGCGTTGAGCCATTCAGATTTCTATTTTGAGGGTACTGGCAATGGTCCTGTCATAAGTTGGATTAGTAGAAAGCATGAGGTGTACAGTGGCGCATCTCTGGTCTCGTTCATTGAATATTGTCACTTTCAGACATGATAAAACATTTCTATTGCTCTTGGCATTTGAACACAACTGGCCAAGTAGTAGATGGTCTGCAACAAAAATAGAAACCCGGTTTTCATCAAATGGAAATGGAATAATGTCGTCTTTTCTATGGTAATTTTATTGTTCCACTTCGAATATAGTATTGATTTCAGGTTTTAAAAAAAGATTTAAATGCGATCAGCTAGAATTGAATCTAAAACATTTGAAACTCTAGCCATATTTCCTACTGTTTGAGATGACCTGACAGGAAATATTTAATGTTAAACGACTACAGCTATTATTGAATTTGCGCATGCGTAAAAATTAATAAAAATGTCAGTAAGTTGGAATGAACATTTTACATTCTTGCTGACATATTTCTGTACGCGTTATTCACCCATCCAAACAAAGATTTCACTCCTTATAAACCATCTTTGGTGTATGATTACTGTTTCCTGTTAATTTCAGTGTTATGTGACCAGTAAGAGTTAAATAATTGTTTTGGTCTAAAATTTCTTCGCTGAGCAAAGACAAAAATGAAATGTGGTATTAGAACAGATACTACACCATGTTCCTAAGCAAAAAGATGTTGTCTATTCGTGTCTTCCTAAGCATTCCTTGTTCCTTTCTATTTTTGGAAAAATTTCCAATCGGTGTGAATTCCATGCGGGCGTCGTGTGAAATAACTTCCAAATGGTGTGCAGAATATTAAAAGGTGGATTTTTTTTTTTTTTTTTCTTTTTTTTCCTCCGTCCACTGGAATTCGCCAGGAGCTGTTATATGCATCCAGTTTAGTGAAATATGTAAGATTATGCATTTGTGCAAAAATCTTTTGCGGTAGGAAAGTTGAAATGTTTACCTTTTTTATGGCTTTTAGTATCTACGTGTAACGGTACAGGCGCACGTATGACGGCTATATACAAATACCAGGCCGTATGCAAAATGAAGTCACGGTAAGAAAAGAAGATATAAAAAGGAGAGAACGATCACGTTAGAAATATTGATGACATTCAAGAGGTCAGAAGGAGCACGATCAAGCAATAATGCGTACAGAAGAAATGCGAATTCTATAAGATTCGCAGACAATTAAAAAAAAAACAAAACAAAAAAAAAAACAATGGCTGTGTTGCTGTTTTGTAGAACTTTTTATTTATTTTTTTTTTTCCCCCATATAATTGCATTTGTTTTAGAATTTTGAATCCGATGTTCTTTTTAGTTCCATGATCTAAATATCTTTTTGAATCTTAACTACTTGGGTTTTTTTTTTTATGCCGGATTTATTTGAAGTGAGCGTATTGCACACCGTTGTCAATCATGTTTCCAGTTTAAGAATTTCTTTGATTTGCACTTTTTATATAATATTCCTTTTTATTTTTCTTTGTTTTTTTTTGTTGTTTTTTTCTTCTTCATTGTCCAATTTTTGTTTTATGAAAGTTGCTCTAGACAAGGTATGAAGCCACTTGATATAAGCAGCTAAAAAGAACTAAGAATGATTTTCGCCACCCACCCCCTCTTTTTTTTTTTCTTTTGTGACAACCTATTGATCTTGAACTTTAAAAGACCAATTCTATAGGTTAGAGGAAAGTCAGCAGGAAGAATTCCACAAACCTGCATTTATTGTGTGTATTTGCTTCCCCACGAAAGCAAATTAGACACAAGGTCGTTTTTAATGTGGGGTTAAACCAGCTCCCCTAAAACAAAGGTAAAAAGGGGGAACTTCGGCAGTATCCAAAAAAAAAAATAGTAATTGTCTCAGTATGAAGGGTTTCCCCTACATCGACCAAGGCTCAATTAACTTATGTGCAGCATCTGCAGTACAGATACTACACTTTGATCTCAGTCCGAAGGCCAAGAACAACCCTACATTTAGAGGCAACAGTAATAGGTTGGTGCAAAAATGTCTTCTTTTTTTATACATGAAGTTGAGCGTCAAAAGACAATTTTTCACCAAGCTAATATAATGATATATTATATTTAATGTCGAATTGGTGAAGACCACTAAATCTACTAGTCAAACGAGCTGGGACGAAGGAAACCGAAATAAATCAAACAGTTCTGAAGAACATCTGTCATAATACTGTTTATAGAAGAGACAGATGCTAGCAACATCACGTCTGTGAAAGAGGATGCAGGGAAGAAGAAATGTAGAATAAATATTCCTTTTGATTATGCTGTAATATTGAATTTTTGGCAGGCTGTCTTTTGCTGTCTTCGTATTCATTATGATATTTCTATTCAACATGGCGGATTCTTTTGAGTTTTAGTCTTTTCGGTACTCATGCAGAGAGTGATCCGTGCTGAAATAATAAGGTTATTATTTAAGAAGCCATTCTTAACATCGGGAGGGGAAGGTGTTTTGTACCTATTCTGTACTTTAACCTTACAATTGAGTAAAAAAAAAAAAAAAAAAAAAAAAAAAATTAATTAAACCTGGAAATACAATTTAAAAAATAGCGTGGGTCACTCTCTGCATTAGCACCGTCTTTTCTGTTGTGTTGCTGAGATTTCTATTTACAATTTCAGATATTGTATTCTGCATCTTCGGTTGACATATTGTTCCGCATTCTTATCTGCTTGTATTGTCTTCCGTAAATTCAAATTTTTTTTTTTTTTTTTTTTTTTTTTTTTCTTGCCTACCATTCTTTTAATCATAAGTCTCTGCTACAACATGGAAATGTCTGTGAAGACAATCTGTTAAATCCTAGAATTTCTTGTGTGGTGAAATTCTATCAGATATTCTAAATCTAATTTTCTGCTTGTCCACAAATGAAAAAAACTGTAAAATCTAAATGTTCTTCCTCAGTTTATGATATGCATCAAAATTTTTCAATTAAGTTTTAAAAGTTCATTTCTTCCCACGGGCTTATTGAAATCGAATATATAATGAATTTAAAACCTATGCAAGTCGAGTACATTGAGGTTTTCATTTTATCTGACTTTGTATTGCTTCCCCCAAAGACATACGTTCTGCTTTTTAGCAGAATTTTGCTAATTTTTTGTAAGAAAAGCTTGAACTTTATTTTTCGTTGCTATTGAGCTGGATTTTATTTCTTTCTTTTACTTTATTTTCATCATTCCTCTTTCACTCTGTTTTCTCACCTATTACAGTTTTCTGAAAAATATTAATTTGACAGGTAGATGCGTTATATGAATTTATCAAAGAATGACTTCCTGTCTCCTCCACATGTGCACTCGCTTAAAATTTTGACTTTCAAATTATTGGTATTTATTAGGCAAAAAAGTGTTGCTTTCTGCTCTACACTCTGCACACACGTACACACACACACACACACACACACACACACACACACACACAATGGAGATCCATATTGCTTTCAGGGTTTATATACTAGCGGGGGTTACCCGGCGTTGCCCAGGTGTTTGGAGGTGTGTGTATGGGGGGAGGGGTAAGTAATAACCCTGCCTAAATATGATAAAAAAAGACAATGTTAAAAAATCGGAAAAACCAAAACGTAAAAAAAAAATGGCATAAATAAACCTGTCGGATCGAACCTGTGTGTATAGGTGTGGGGGTAAACTAAAGAATAAGCGAAGTAATAAAAAAACGTTGCCCGGGTGTTTAAAGGTGTAAAAGAAAAAAAAAAAAGTAGTTTTGCTCAGGAGGCGGGATTGAACCCGAAAGCCTTGACGCGGAGGTGGAAACAAAAGCCAACTACTTAACTTGTCTCGACCACGAGTGAGAGTAATTGATTAGTGTATTAAGGCTTATAAAGCGAGTGAAAGAGGTTTGATTGACAGGAAAATGCTAAATGAGGTCATCGCGGGATCGTTACAATGACGTGGCAGTATGTTTAGTTTTCGCTTCCCCCAGATGATGGTGGGAAGGGGGGAAAGTAGCTCTCCATTGTCCAAGTCAAATAGCAATTGTCTGATATAAGGAGAAACTCCACATTGATCAAAAGCTGATTGCTTTCTGGACGTTTCGGCACGAAAGCCGAGAACACGACCCGTTTAAATTTAGTTTCACCGTATTTATACTAAAAAGTAGGACAAATGGGACAGAGCGAAATAACGCGAATCTCATAAGTCAACATAAATAAATCTAGAGGCGACGCGCGTTCACAAATCGTAGATATTATTATCTAGGGGGTATATAAACAGTTCTAAGTTAGCACTCCGGGGAGCATCGGCGGAAAAGCCTTTTCGAGGCATACAGAAAATGCGCATGCGCATTTGCCTTTTATTTATTTATTTATATATATATATTTATTTATTTATATATATATATATATATATATATATATATATATATATATATATATATATACACTAGCGGGGAGTACTCAGCGTAGCCCGGGTGTGTGTGGGGGGGTGGGGGTGATCAAAACAACCCTGCTTTAAAAAAAAAAAAAAAAAAAAAAAAAACGGCTGGGTGTTTGGCGGTGTGAAAGAAAAAAAAATATATTTTAGTAGGAAAGTAGGCTTGAACCCCGAACCTTTGACGTGGAGATGGAAACGAAATGAAAAAAAAAAAAAAAAACCCTGGGACCTAGCTATCTCGGCCACGAGAGAAGAATGAAAAGCATCTTAATTTAACGTTTATAAAATGAAATTAACAGGTGCGAGAACCTTAAGTCGCGTGATGTTTGACCTTGAAACATGACGCGGCTGCAAGCCAGTTGTCGCTTGTTTTATACTGAAAAGCGAAAAATACACGGGACGCTCTAAAAATCTGGAAAAAATAGCGCGTGAAAGTCGAGCAAATTAAATAGACAGGCGACCCCCGTTTGTAACTCGTAGATATTATCATTTAGATGTGATATAAAAAGTTAAGGAATGAGCCGACCGAGAAGTCCAGCGAAAAAAGCCTTTTACAAAGACAAAAAGCGGACATACATACACATTTTCGCTTTATATATATATGTGTGTGTGTGTGTGTGTGTGTGTGCGTGTGCGTGCGTGTGTTAATTATCTTAGGTTTAATAGTCAAGATTTGTGGTGAAAGATATAAGCAAGATCCGTATTTTTGTCTTCATCTTCAGAATGTTACTTTATGTATTTTCAAATATAGTTACCATAAATTCCAAAACTCTTTTAAAAATCAAACACATACACCTCGTAATTAGGTTATAGATATAGGGATGGATGGCTGGCGAGATCTTGAGATACACTTCTCAACTTATATACTCCATGAATTTTTGATCTACAGACTTGAAATTTGGTATATAGCGAATTCAGACACGTGGAAAACATTTCTTCCAGATGAAAACTGATTAAAAAGGGCTGCTAAGGGGTAAAAATTTAAAAATTGGTATGTGGGGGGGGTCGGATTTTTATCTATTTGTCAACCGTTTCATGAATTTGCATACGCGGTCGAGAAACATACCAGCTTCCTTTTATGTTAAGGATAAGTACATTTGAAAACACATTTAAATATTTTGTCAAGTTAGTCTAATTGTTATCGTATTTGACTCGCTGTCTTTAAGTTTTGGGTTCGATCTCGATTCGATTAATCTTTTACTTGCAAGTGACACTGTTTAGAAAAAAAGCATCATGCTTGCATACACAGGTCTCAGTTTCTTTCCATGTTTTTTTTTTCTTTTCTCAACTTCAAACTTCATTTTTCTTAAAGAATTTAACGTTAGGTTTAATACCTATGGTATCCATAAATCTGCATTAAAATATAATTGTATTTTACGACCGGGCAACGCCTGGCGGCTTCTGTCTCGTATATATATATATATATATATATATATATATATATATATATATATTAGTCTGGCTTATTTGGATTAGGTTCGTATTTGTGAGTATGGTGTTAAGGGAGATAATTGTGTTTTTTAATTCATTTATCTTCCAACTTATCTTTCTGTATTAGGTCAGAATGCTCTGAAAATGAAACATTCGTCAATCGATATGCTTTCAGTCATGTTTTTCAACTGTGCCATGAAGTAGCCTGTAATATAGAACGCCATGTTCGCAACAAAAAAAAAAATAAATAAAAAAAAAATAAAACTTTAGTTTACTAAGTTCAGAGTTATTTCAAAGTAGAATGACTAATTGAATTGATAACTAATTAAATGAATTCGGTCTATTTTTTCCACGTCATTACCAGCAATCTCCCACACGCTATATTTAACTTAAATTGCTAGTGATTAAACCTTCTTGTTAAAAAATAAATGAATAAAATGATTTCATATCGGAATGGAACCAAAAGATCCGACATTCATATTGGCAGCAAATGCAGCAGAAATTGTTTACGGATGAATTTGTTTCCAAGAACTTGTAATATTTAAACTTTCCGCTCTTTTAGCAGATGACATAGACTACGTCATCTCTACTGCGGATGAGGAAGACTCGGGTAGAGGTGATGGGGGAAGGGGCACGCGCACACCTATTTGCCAGTCTTTCGGCAAAAGATGGAGTCTGCTGGAAATATTTCTTAATGGGAACGAGGCACGAAATATATCTTTTAATCTAAATATTTAATACTGTCACCTAAATGAATATATACGAAAGTTTTATTTTTTATTAATCCAAACTATATTTAATTCGAAATCCATAAACTTTAACTTAGTGATACAACAAAATATTTTCACTTGTGTGTGTGTGTATATATATATATATATATATATATATATATATATATATATATATATATGTGTGTGTGTTTTGTTAGCGATACTCTTTGAACGAATTAATTATTTATACGAAAGTGCATTTTTACCTAAATACGAGTTGGGAATAATTTTCCCTTTGACCAATGTACCCCTTAAATGGGGAGCGGCATTTTAAATATAATTATCCACTGACACATGTTTCGTCGTCTAGGACTCATCAGAGTGGCTGAATAAGGGGTGTTTCAAAAGTAATGCCTCCTATTTTTATTCTGCCCGAATGAATCGGGTGATCGCAAATTGCATTATGGTGACTGAACTTTTGTATTCATGACATGAAAGTTCAATCGTTTCCAATATTTCAGATATTGGTGTGTGATCCTAAGAAAGCAAACCCTGTCATGGACGTGCGTCAGAAGCAGATGCGTAACTGAATTTCTCCATGCAGAACAAATTGAACCGATTAGCATTCACTGGCGCCTATTGAACGTTTACAAATACGATGCAGTTAGTGTCGACACAGTTTGTCGATTTCAGTATGGTGACAGATGTGACAAAGCGCGCTCCAGACGCCCATGCACAGCCACCACCATATCGCTATATAAATGCATTGAGAATGTGGTGACTGTAGAAAAATAAATTCTGGATCACAAAAGGTCGCTCGTTTTAATCGTACGACTCGTGTCTCCATAGCTCTTCCCTTTTATTTTTTTCTTAGTTACAAAAAAAAAAAAATAAGATGCGTTACTTTTGAAAGGATCCGTGTGTCTGATATGACCGGAAACCTTACAAAACGGTCAAGGATATAATTCTTTTGCATATTTATTTTAACAAGATTTAATGAATCAATATTCTGTAGGATTCATTTATGATTGGATTCGTATATATTTTTATATACGCAATAGTTTTATTGGCTTTAATATTTCGCTTTTATATTAAAGCGATTTTAATGAACAGTTTTTTAAATTCAAATTCATAATTACGTTTTTTTCTTTTTCTTTTTTTTTTCCTTTTTTTAGATGGGGATTGATTATTCATATTTGGATTCTTCGGATTACTCTCACCTGGAGTGTTATTCATACAACGTTTCAGTCGGTGTAACCTCCGACCTTCTTCCGGTTTATCTTGTCGAATTCGCGAATCTTTCTAACTCTAGAATCCGTACTGAATTTCAAAATGGAACCCTTTACTGAATCCGAGGGTTCGGTCCGGGATCAAAGTGTAGTATCTGTTCCGGCGGATACTGCAAACAAAGACCGTATGTGGGGAAACTCCACATAAGTTATTGGTCAATGTAGGGGAAACCCTTCATACCAATTGTCACTATCCAGCTCCCCTACTAACCGGGGAGCTGGTCCCCATTTCCCATTCACTCTTCACATTAAAAAACGGCCTTGTATCTAATTTGCTCAGTGGGGAAGCAAATATCCCCCACCTCACATGAGTTTCCAGAGTTCAACGATATACATCTAAAGATAGTGTATATCCATAGACTGAAATGTTGTCTGCCCAACACTCAAGATGAAAATAGTAGTCCGAATAATCCAAACTAGTGGAAATTCCACAGTGCACTCTTTCATATGTAATATATTGATGCTGGCATTCTGTGGATGTTCAGCTTAAATGGAGACTCCCTGATATTGTAACTCTTGTTAAAACTGCAAAAGTATTTAGCTAAGCTAACAAAGACGCCCGGCATAGTCCGGTCGTAAAATACGCTTAAATATGATATTTTAATTTATGCAGATTTCGTATATAATATTATAATCAGTTTTCTATCGATTCTTATATATTATAAAATTGTGATTTCAAAAATAAATGACTTGGATGTATCA